>NC_135502.1:74779062-75122373 GCF_052857255.1 Amblyomma americanum | reverse complement strand
TGAAGCGTCGAATCCTGACCCTTTCAAAGGAAGGTGAAAATTTGTGGTTTTTACGATATATGTAACAATGAGCGGCAGTGGGATTAACAATGAGGCGGCGGTGGCAGTGGTGAATTAAACCGCATCACTGGACAGCCTGTGTGGAGCAAGGAGTGAATTATTTGCTTAACACAGTTTATACTGTGCCTTCGTTGAAGCGTCGAATCCTGACCCTTTCAAACGGAAGGGTGAAAATTTGTGGTTTTTACGATAATATGTCACAATGAGGCGGCGGTGCAGTGTGATTAAAACCGCATTCACCTGGACAGCCTGTGTGGAGGGCAAAGAGGGAATTATTTTGCTTAACACAGTTATACTTCGTGCCTTCGTTGAAGCGTCGAATCCTGACCCTTTCAAACGGAAGGTGAAAATTTGTGGTTTTTACGATATATGTCACAATGAGGCGCGGTGCAGTGGTGATTAAACCGCATTCACTGGACAGCCTGTGTGGAGGCAAAGAGGGAATTATTTTGCTTAACACAGTTATACCTCGTGCCTTCGTTGAAGCGTCGAATCCTGACCCTTTCAAACGGAAGGTGAAAATTTGTGGTTTTTACGATATATGTCACAATGAGGCGGCGGTGCAGTGGTGATTAACCGCATTCACTGACAGCCTGTGTGGAGGCAAAGAGGGATTTATTTTGCTTAACACAGTTATACTCGTGCCTTCGTTGAAGCGTCGAATCCTGACCCTTTCAAACGGAAGGTGAAATTTGTGGTTTTTACGATATATGTCACAATGAGGCGGCGGTGCAGTGGTGATTAAACCGCATTCACTGGACAGCCTGTGTGGAGGCAAAGAGGAATTATTTTGCTTAACACAGTTATACTCGTGCCTTCGTTGAAGCGTCGAATCCTGACCCTTTCAAACGGAAGGTGAAAATTTGTGGTTTTTACGATATATGTCACAATGAGGCGGCGGTGCAGTGGTGATTAAACCGCATTCACTGACAGCCTGTGTGGAGGCAAAGAGGGGAATTATTTTGCTTAACACAGTTATACTCGTGCCTTCGTTGAAGCGTCGAATCTGACCCTTTCAAACGGAAGGTGAAAATTTGTGGTTTTTACGATATATGTCACAATGAGGCGGCGGTGCAGTGGTGATTAAACCGCATTCACTGGACAGCCTGTGTGGAGGCAAAGAGGGAATTATTTTGCTTAACACAGTTATACTCGTGCCTTCGTTGAAGCGTCGAATCCTGACCCTTTCAAACGGAAGGTGGAAAATTTGTGGTTTTTACGATATATGTCACAATGAGGCGGCGGTGCAGTGGTGATTAAACCGCATTCACTGGACAGCCTGTGTGGAGGCAAAGAGGGAATTATTTTGCTTAACACAGTTATACTCGTGCCTTCGTTGAAGCGTCGAATCCTGACCCTTTCAAACGGAAGGTGAAAATTTGTGGTTTTTACGATATATGTCACAATGAGGCGGCGGTGCAGTGGTGATTAAACCGCATTCACTGGACAGCCTGTGTGGAGGCAAAGAGGGAATTATTTTGCTTAACACAGTTATACTCGTGCCTTCGTTGAAGCGTCGAATCCTGACCCTTTCAAACGGAAGGTGAAATTTGTGGTTTTTACGATATATGTCACAATGAGGCGGCGGTGCAGTGGTGATTAAACCGCATTCACTGGACCAGCCTGTGTGGAGGCAAAGAGGGAATTATTTTGCTTAACACAGTTATACTCGTGCCTTCGTTGAAGCGTCGAATCCTGACCCTTTCAAACGGAAGGTGAAAATTTGTGGTTTTTACGATATATGTCACAATGAGGCGGCGGTGCAGTGGTGATTAAACCGCATTCACTGGACAGCCTGTGTGGAGGCAAAGAGGGAATTATTTTGCTTAACACAGTTATACTCGTGCCTTCGTTGAAGCGTCGAATCCTGACCCTTTCAAACGGAAGGTGAAAATTTGTGGTTTTTACGATATATGTCACAATGAGGCGGCGGTGCAGTGGTGATTAAACCGCATTCACTGGACAGCCTGTGTGGAGGCAAAGAGGGAATTATTTGCTTAACACAGTTATATACTCGTGCCTTCGTTGAAGCGTCGAATCCTGACCCTTTCAAACGGAAGGTGAAAATTTGTGGTTTTTACGATATATGTCACAATGAGGCGGCGGTGCAGTGGTGATTAAACCGCATTCACTGGACAGCCTGTGTGGAGGCAAAGAGGGAATTATTTTGCTTAACACAGTTATACTCGTGCCTTCGTTGAAGCGTCGAATCCTGACCCTTTCAAACGGAAGGTGAAAATTTGTGGTTTTTACGATATATGTCACAATGAGGCGGGCGGTGCAGTGGTGATTAAACCGCATTCACTGGACAGCCTGTGTGGAGGCAAAGAGGGAATTATTTTGCTTAACACAGTTATACTCGTGCCTTCGTTGAAGCGTCGAATCCTGACCCTTTCAAACGGAAGGTGAAAATTTGTGGTTTTTACGATATATGTCACAATGAGGCGGCGGTGCAGTGGTGATTAAACCGCATTCACTGGACAGCCTGTGTGGAGGCAAAGAGGGAATTATTTTGCTTAACACAGTTATACTCGTGCCTTCGTTGAAGCGTCGAATCCTGACCGTTTCAAACGGAAGGTGAAAATTTGTGGTTTTTACGATATATGTCACAATGAGGCGGCGGTGCAGTGGTGATTAAACCGCATTCACTGGACAGCCTGTGTGGAGGCAAAGAGGGAATTATTTTGCTTAACACAGTTATACTCGTGCCTTCGTTGAAGCGTCGAATCCTGACCCTTTCAAACGGAAGGTGAAAATTTGTGGTTTTTACGATATATGTCACAATGAGGCGGCGGTGCAGTGGTGATTAAACCGCATTCACTGGACAGCCTGTGTGGAGGCAAAGAGGGAATTATTTTGCTTAACACAGTTATACTCGTGCCTTCGTTGAAGCGTCGAATCCTGACCCTTTCAAACGGGAAGGTGAAAATTTGTGGTTTTTACGATATATGTCACAATGAGGCGGCGGTGCAGTGGTGATTAAACCGCATTCACTGGACAGCCTGTGTGGAGGCAAAGAGGGAATTATTTTGCTTAACACAGTTATACTCGTGCCTTCGTTGAAGCGTCGAATCCTGACCCGTTTCAAACGGAAGGTGAAAATTTGTGGTTTTTTACGATATATGTCACAATGAGGCGGCGGTGCAGTGGTGATTAAACCGCATTCACTGGACAGCCTGTGTGGAGGCAAAGAGGGAATTATTTTGCTTAACACAGGTTATACTCGTGCCTTCGTTGAAGCGTCGAATCCTGACCCTTTCAAACGGAAGGTGAAAATTTGTGGTTTTTACGATATATGTCACAATGAGGCGGCGGTGCAGTGGTGATTAAACCGCATTCACTGGACAGCCTGTGTGGAGGCAAAGAGGGAATTATTTTGCTTAACACAGTTATACTCGTGCCTTCGTTGAAGCGTCGAATCCTGACCCTTTCAAACGGAAGGTGAAAATTTGTGGTTTTTACGATATATGTCACAATGAGGCGGCGGTGCAGTGGTGATTAAACCGCATTCACTGGACAGCCTGTGTGGAGGCAAAGAGGGAATTATTTTGCTTAACACAGTTATACTCGTGCCTTCGTTGAAGCGTCGAATCCTGACCCTTTCAAACGGAAGGTGAAAATTTGTGGTTTTTACGATATATGTCACAATGAGGCGGCGGTGCAGTGGTGATTAAACCGCATTCACTGGACAGCCTGTGTGGAGGCAAAGAGGGAATTATTTTGCTTAACACAGTTATACTCGTGCCTTCGTTGAAGCGTCGAATCCTGACCCTTTCAAACGGAAGGTGAAAATTTGTGGTTTTTACGATATATGTCACAATGAGGCGGCGGTGCAGTGGTGATTAAACCGCATTCACTGGACAGCCTGTGTGGAGGCAAAGAGGGAATTATTTTGCTTAACACAGTTATACTCGTGCCTTCGTTGAAGCGTCGAATCCTGACCCTTTCAAACGGAAGGTGAAAATTTGTGGTTTTTACGATATATGTCACAATGAGGCGGCGGTGCAGTGGTGATTAAACCGCATTCACTGGACAGCCTGGTGGAGGCAAAGAGGGAATTATTTTGCTTAACACAGTTATACTCGTGCCTTCGTTGAAGCGTCGAATCCTGACCCTTTCAAACGGAAGGTGAAGAATTTGTGGTTTTTACGATATATGTCACAATGAGGCGTGGCGGGTGCAGTGGTGATTAAACCGCATTCACTGGACAGCCTGTGTGGAGGCAAAGAGGGAATTATTTTGCTTAACACAGTTATACTCGTGCCTTCGTTGAAGCGTCGAATCCTGACCCTTTCAAACGGAAGGTGAAAATTTGTGGTTTTTACGATATATGTCACAATGAGGCGGCGGTGCAGTGGTGATTAAACCGCATTCACTGGACAGCCTGTGTGGAGGCAAAGAGGGAATTATTTTGCTTAACACCGTTATACTCGTGCCTTCGTTGAAGCGTCGAATCCTGACCCTTTCAAACGGAAGGTGAAAATTTGTGGTTTTTACGATATATGTCACAATGAGGCGGCGGTGCAGTGGTGATTAAACCGCATTCACTGGACAGCCTGTGTGGAGGCAAAGAGGGAATTATTTTGCTTAACACAGTTATACTCGTGCCTTCGTTGAAGCGTCGAATCCTGACCCTTTCAAACGGAAGGTGAAAATTTGTGGTTTTTACGATATATGTCACAATGAGGCGGCGGTGCAGTGGTGATTAAACCGCATTCACTGGACAGCCTGTGTGGAGGCAAAGAGGGAATTATTTTGCTTAACACAGTTATACTCGTGCCTTCGTTGAAGCGTCGAATCCTGACCCTTTCAAACGGAAGGTGAAAATTTGTGGTTTTTACGATATATGTCACAATGAGGCGGCGGTGCAGTGGTGATTAAACCGCATTCACTGGACAGCCTGTGTGGAGGCAAAGAGGGAATTATTTTGCTTACCACCGTTATACTCGTGCCTTCGTTGAAGCGTCGAATCCTGACCCTTTCAAACGGAAGGTGAAAATTTGTGGTTTTTACGATATATGTCACAATGAGGCGGCGGTGCAGTGGTGATTAAACCGCATTCACTGGACAGCCTGTGTGGAGGCAAAGAGGGAATTATTTTGCTTAACACAGTTATACTCGTGCCTTCGTTGAAGCGTCGAATCCTGACCCTTTCAAACGGAAGGTGAAAATTTGTGGTTTTTACGATATATGTCACAATGAGGCGGCGGTGCAGTGGTGATTAAACCGCATTCACTGGACAGCCTGTGTGGAGGCAAAGAGGGAATTATTTTGCTTAACACAGTTATACTCGTGCCTTCGTTGAAGCGTCGAATCCTGACCCTTTCAAACGGAAGGTGAAAATTTGTGGTTTTTACGATATATGTCACAATGAGGCGGCGGTGCAGTGGTGATTAAACCGCATTCACTGGACAGCCTGTGTGGAGGCAAAGAGGGAATTATTTTGCTTAACACAGTTATACTCGTGCCTTCGTTGAAGCGTCGAATCCTGACCCTTTCAAACGGAAGGTGAAAATTTGTGGTTTTTACGATATATGTCACAATGAGGCGGCGGTGCAGTGGTGATTAAACCGCATTCACTGGACAGCCTGTGCTGGAGGCAAAGAGGGAATTATTTTGCTTAACACAGTTATACTCGTGCCTTCGTTGAAGCGTCGAATCCTGACCCTTTCAAACGGAAGGTGAAAATTTGTGGTTTTTACGATATATGTCACAATGAGGCGGCGGTGCAGTGGTGATTAAACCGCATTCACTGGACAGCCTGTGTGGAGGCAAAGAGGGAATTATTTTGCTTAACACAGTTATACTCGTGCCTTCGTTGAAGCGTCGAATCCTGACCCTTTCAAACGGAAGGTGAAATTTGTGGTTTTACGATATATGTCACAATGAGGCGGCGGTGCAGTGGTGATTAACCGCATTCACTGGACAGCCTGTGTGGAGGCAAAGAGGGAATTATTTTGCTTAACACAGTTATACTCGTGCCTTCGTTGAAGCGTCGAATCCTGACCCTTTCAAACGGAAGGTGAAAATTTGTGGTTTTTACGATATATGTCCACAATGAGGCGGCGGTGCAGTGGTGATTAAACCGCATTCACTGGACAGCCTGTGTGGAGGCAAAGAGGGAATTATTTTGCTTAACACAGTTATACTCGTGCCTTCGTTGAAGCGTCGAATCCTGACCCTTTCAAACGGAAGGTGAAAATTTGTGGTTTTTACGATATATGTCACAATGAGGCGGCGGTGCAGTGGTGATTAAACCGCATTCACTGGACAGCCTGTGTGGAGGCAAAGAGGGAATTATTTTGCTTAACACAGTTATACTCGTGCCTTCGTTGAAGCGTCGAATCCTGACCCTTTCAAACGGAAGGTGAAAATTTGTGGTTTTTACGATATATGTCACAATGAGGCGGCGGTGCAGTGGTGATTAAACCGCATTCACTGGACAGCCTGTGTGGAGGCAAAGAGGGAATTATTTTGCTTAACACAGTTATACTCGTGCCTTCGTTGAAGCGTCGAATCCTGACCCTTTCAAACGGAAGGTGGAAATCTGTGGTTTTTACGATATATGTCACAATGAGGCGGCGACAGATCGTCGTACCACGACACTGCGGCGTTTATTCAGACGTGACCCTTGGCTCTTCAGAGCCCAGGAAAAACTAACAAACGTTGTCTTCGAGTGGGTTGTGCGGAAGCTTGAATAGAATAGAAAAAAAATGGGGGAGGGCTGGGGGCGAAACGCGCTCTAATTGACTGAGGTGAACGCGATCTTAAGTTAAATATTTAATTCGATGATTCGAAGCCTACGTTGGGCCTTTATTACACATATTTTGTCTTCACCCTGAATTGCTAGAAGTACGCGCTGTTACGTTGAGCGGTCGCAGTCACAGCTATCGATCTCATTGCAGCCCTCTTATGGAGCGTGCTTGTTCCAAGCGAAGGAGACGCGCGGAGAACGGCCCGGTGATATTTGAAGTCGAACTCTCGTGGCTTTCCTATTCATTGTCGATATCTCAGAAGTATTTTCGGTGCTCCCGCGACGCCTGTGACAATTTGCCCGGCTTTTACTGAGCGTTTACACGCACGTACGGTGTCTATAGGCCGACTTTTTTCGCCGCGCAGCGAGTAGCGCGTGTGCCTCAGTGGCGCTCGCAACAAACTCGGGACACGCCCGACTGACCGCACCTCGTCGTCGGTGGGTCTCATCTCCCCCCCCCCCCCCCCCCCCCCCCCCGCGCTCTCCATCTCGGTGCTGCGGTCGAGCCGCACACTTCGTTTTGTCACGTTCCTCGGGAGATGGGCGCAGCTGACCCAAGGGGAACGATGCGGAAGGCAGTTTGCGGGGACGGCGATATATACGCCTTCTGTCTTCTTTCCGAGCTTGCTTTGGATGGCTGGTCGGCCGGCTTCCCCCAGCCTCGTGCTGTTTCGAGAGCCCCGATCTCCCGCTGGGATCGCGGCCGGAAGAGGAGAGAGATGGAGAAGAAGAAGGGCACCGGGCGCGTCCTCCCCGTGGAGAGCGAGCAGCCAGCGACGGCGGTGCAGAGTCAGAGAGAGGCCACGCGGGGCAGGCTTTGTTCCGCGCAGTAGATCGGAAGGGCACCGGCGGGTCCTCTTCCTTCTGGTGTGCTCCTCCTGCTGCCTCTCGGCGTGCGCCGGCCGCCGCTGTCTCGGCTCATTAGCCGCGAAGACATCCGCGTGAGCCGCAAGAATCTAGCCGAAAGCCCTGCTCTGCTCCGGCCTCGGCCGCCGCCGCTCTGTGTCGTCTTTGGCAGCCGGCCGCTCTGTCAGTGTCCACCTTTCTCGATTGAACTCCCCCACCACTGCCACCACACCCTCGGCGCCTAGCTTGATTGTTTGTTTTCCTAGCATTATTATCGCACTTGCAGGTGCCTAAGTGCGTATAGATTTAGTGCCTGGTTTATCTTTGGCGGCAGGTGGGAAAGGCGGAGAGCTGCATGAATATACAGTCGTAGTGCGTTGTTCTGTAGCCGTTGAGCGAAGAAGCGCCAGCTAGCCTTTCACTCGGTTATAGGAAATATGAGCTAACTGTATAGCGAAAATTCTTTTTTTGCCTTTACAGGTGGGTGGGGAAGCGTATTACTAGCTGCTATGTTTTGCTGTGGTGTTTTTTTTTTCGCCATGTAACAGCAGCTGAACTGAGCACTCTGTAAATAGGTCGTCGTCAGTCGGGCAGAAGCTGGAGAGGCGCGTCTTAATTGAGGGAAGTGAAGAGGTTGGCCCGCAGTCGGTTGCGTTGTGTGCAAAGGGGAATTGAAGAAGGTGATGACAGCTGAATATAAGAGCAACGAGCACAAGTTCGTGCATACTCCTAGAAACAATCTGGCGGCTTACTCAGTACCACGAGTTAGAACCTGAGCTGCGTGCGACGGATGCCTCGGTAGCCCCGTATGCATACTGGCCACCGGGAAGGTTCATGGGACGTATTGTGTATTTAAAAAAATATATTTCAGCGCATTAACATAATCTAGTCGCCTAAAATTTGTCAATCTATGCCGTGATATGCGCATGCTATACGCACTGGTAATAACACCGCGCGACTGGGTCACGAGGCAGATCTACACTAAACTTTTTTTCTTTTCTGAGAGCACGCGTTCCGTAAACCTTTGCTGCCGATAGCGCACTCCTGGCAAGATCCCAGTAGGACATCCTCAGCCAGCGGCCGTCGTTGCGAGGTTAAAAACGCAAAAAAAAAAGCGATCGGCTAACCCCTGACGCCCTCCTAGAGCCAAAGCACCCTGTTGCTCAACGCATTTGTGTCCGCGTATTTATCTACACTTTAGTCTAGATTCGCTGTTTTTACTTGGCAGAAAAGTCTCTTCATAGGAACGCTCAAGGCTTATCCGTCTGTGCCGGAGCAACCCTATTAATCGTAGCTCGCTCGGTGCGTGTGTGCTGCGGGGAAGGAAGAGCGGGAATAATGCGTAATCATCCGTATGCAGATTCACTCGGCTTTCAAGGTTTCACGTCGGTGAAAAAAAGGAAGAAAAAAAACCATCATAAAACGGAGCAGGTTTGAGAGTTCCTTGGCACGCTGAGGAGGAAACGCACAATGCAGTCGGCGTTGGTGGGAAAAGTTCGTTGGACGCGGAATTCCCCCAGTTTTTGCGCTCGCGCCAAGCTGCACGCGTCCTCCTCAGTTTTCGCGCTGCGCCATGGTTTCCGCGAGGTGTTCGGCGTCCAAATGACATGCACGTGTGAAACAACGGTGGCCCCCGTAGGAGAACCTTGGCAGCCAGCGCAGTGTATTGCGCCACGCCGCAGCTTTAGCGCGCTCTCTCGGGGAGCGTAAACACAGACAGAGAGGGACAGTAATAGCCAAGTGCGCGGGGAGGGCGTCCTAGATAGCGGGATACCGAGAGCTTTCTTGAGGATGCGCATCTGCAGAGAGAAGCGCGAGCTAGCGTTAGAACTCGCGCGGCGGTTCCTCCCCCCTTCTGTTGTTGGTGGGGCGCAGAGAGCTCCGTTCTGTGGCGTTGATGGATCGCTTGCTTTTTGTAGCCGCCTGCTCAGGCATCCCAGACAAGGACACCAGGGCGGGGGGGGGGGGGGGGGGGTGGGGGGGGGGGGCGGCTTTCGCCGCGGCCAAGCGCGCTTTCTCTCGCGCCGGAAGCGGCCACAATGCGCGGCAGGACTAGACGCTCCTGAAGCTGCTCCGGCCACGAATAGGAGCACCCCCGAGTACGCACTGGAGTGCAGCGCACTCTCCTACACCGCCTAGACCCCTCGCGCGCTGGTTAATTACTCGCCTTTCTTGCTCACTCGGTACAGCGAGCCTTGAAACTAGCGGCGGCCGGATGGTGTACGTATACCGCTACCCGTATTCAGGCCAAAACAACTGCAGCGGAGACTGCGGAGAAAAAAAACTGGTTGTGGTAGTGGTTTTATTAAAAATAATAGTAAAAAGGAAGGAAAAGATTTTTGCTAGCCCCGGCATCTGCCATCGATACTGAAGCACCTGAGCTGGGGCAGCGGAAATAAAGGATAGCAGGCAGAATGGAGAAATGAAATGAAAGAGTGGAGGGGACAGGAAGAGAGGATAGGGGGAGAAGTAATATGTACAAACTATTTACACAATAAGAAATGTGTCCAGGTTGTGCGCGTGATTACTTCATGTTGGAGGAATTAAAACACACGCGCACAGCACTTTGTTGGCTACAAATGGAGTGGGGCGTCCAGTTATCAATCGTTCAAGGTAGAACTCGCGGAGCGTTCGGTCACTGCGTGTAACTACCTGACGGAGAACAGACGGTACGTCAAGCCCGTGTGTTCGAGGAATGCACAGAGGCTCACCAAAGTTCGCTCACGAGTTGCGCGCACTTCCCTGCGCCCTATAGGCCGCGAGCATATCGCGATGAGCATCGGCGAACGCGGAACAGCGAAGGAGCAGGTGTTCTAGTGTTTCCACTGCACCGCATCCGTCACACACATCACTCGTCGCGATTCCGTGACGCACCCGTCGTTCCCCGGGCCACACGCAGCCAATGCGCGCGCGGAGGATCATTGCACGTTCTGACCGTGTAAGTGCGCGACAGCCGGTGACACTGTCGATGCGCTCACCTCCCGCGATGCGTGGGTCGGGGTGCTGCTTGGATGGCCGCACGCACGTCTTCCAGCGCAAGGGGCAGATCGCTGGCAGGTAGTTGGTGTGCAGCGGTCGCGAGGTCGTCAGCTTCTTCGTTGCCGGCGATGCCGCAGTGACCGGGCACCCACTGTGCACGCACGGCACAACCTCTCTGCGCGAGGCGCTCGATAATAATAATTGGTTTTGGGGGGAAAGGAAATGGCGCAGTACCTGTCTCATATATCGTTGGACACCTGAACCGCGCCGTAAGGGAAGGGTAAAGGAGGGAGTGAAAGGAGAAAGGAAGAAAGAGGTGCCGTAGTGGAGGGCTCCGGAATAATTTCGACCACCTGGGGATCTTTAACGTGCGCTGACATCGCACAGCACACGGGCGCCTTAGCGTTTTTCCTCCATAAAAACGCAGCCGCCGCGGTCGGGTTCGAACCCAGGAACTCCGGATCAGTAGTCGAGCGCCCTAACCACTGAGCCACCGCGGCGGGTGGCGCTCGATGCGCGAGCGAATTTCCCGCACTAGTGGGGTACCGCGGCCGTTAGATTGCAGGCGGCTGAGGGCGGCGAGGGAGTCGCCTAGCAGAGCACTGAAAACTGAAAAAACTGAAAATTGGTTTTTGGGGAAAGGAAATGGGCGCAGTATCTGTTTCATATCTCGGCAGACAGCCGAACCGCTCCGTAAGCGAAGGGGCAAAGGAGGGAGTGAAAGAAGAGAGGTGCCGTAGTGGAGGGCTCCGGAATAATTTCGACCACCGGGGGATCTTTAACGTGCACTGACAACACACAGCACACGGGCGCCTTTGCGTTTCGCCTTCATCGAAACGCAGCCGCTGCGGTCGGGTTCGAACCCGGGTACTCCGGATCAGCAGCCGAGCGCCGTAACCACTGAGCCACCGCGGCGGGCGTGACTGCGGAGGAAGTTTAGATTTTTCACGTGCTTGGTGGGGGCGAAATAAGAGGGTTAGTTCGAATGAGCCGGTGATTCGAATTAAGTGAGATTTCGCTGTACTTCGATTTTTAAGCGTGTAGAGAAAAGTTCAGCATTGGGGTCGGGCATGGCGACGGTTAGGTCGCTTCTGTCTGCGACGATTTCACGTCTAATCTGGAGCGAGAAGTGACCCACGGCTGCTTCCGCGAAGGTTACTGCACCCAGCTGGGCTGGTAGTTTTCCGCGCGTTTGGACACGTGTCTTCACCGCAAAAGTTGACAAAAAAAAGATTTATAATACGTTGATGTTCTGTGCTTCGATCGTCAACATTGAAGCGAACGCCAATGAGTGTTTGATAGTTGCCTGAGGGTTTCGTGTAAATTTTAAAGCATAGGCATCGAAATTCTTTGTTTTCGTCCAGAACTCTGTCAACCACCATGGTTATTAAAAAGTTGGTTCCCTGTTGTCCTGGTGCAGCTGATATTTACGCCAGCCCCTTAGATGGCCTATTATAGATGCCCCGAAAGTTTGCTCCTCATACACTGATAGTCATGCACGAATATCTATTGTCATCTGGCCTGTAATCTCTTTCGGAACGCCGTAAGCAGGGTGTACGTGTCTCCGGAACTTAATTAACCGCCTGAGAAGAGAGAGCCCAGTGCCGCCCTCAAAGTCGTTATTTCGAAGCAGTTTTCACCAGTTTAGTGTACAGTTTAGTTTTGCGTTTATGATCTATAGCTAGTAAAGGACTGCAACTCTTCAACGGGATCCTTGTTTATTATCGCACTTCTGCGTGTGCGAGTATTTCGATGAGTCTGCAAGATACGAGATTTGCACGCGAACAACCTGGACACATTTCTTATTGTGTATAATAGTTTGTGTATATTACCTCTCCCCATATCCTCTCCTCCTGTCCCCCTCACCGCTTTCATTTCATTTCTCCATTCTGCCTGCTATGCTTTATTTCCGCTGCCCCAGCTCAGGGCGCTTCAGTATCGATGGCAGGGCGCCGGGGGTTAGCAAAAATCTTCTTCCTTTTTGTTATTATTTTAATAAAACCACTTACTACTACTACTACCGCATAGCGCACTGAGTGGGCACTGCTTAACTATCCGCTGGTTTTGAGAAAAAGAAAGGCGCCTAACTACCTCACTTTGTAGGTGGACACCACCTCCTTGTTACAGCGCGACTGAGGTGTCCGCTGACCCAGTGAACCAGTTATGCGCGTTTCTTTTCCGCGAACCCAACGGAGGGTTCAAGACAATCTGCTTCGTGCAAGCGGGCCCTGGAGTCCGCGAACTGTGCATGGTACGCAGTCAAACGGAAGACCACAAGCGGAAGAAGGTAGAGTATGCACGTGAGCGTAGAGACGCTATAAAACGGGCTGCGAGGCACCCAAGCGGGGCGGTCTCATGTGAAACGTCAAAGCGGACTGCCACTCCGGTCGTCTCGGCAGCTAATGCCGGTAAGTTCTCGCTTGTTATCGCTTAGGCCGGTAAGCGTAGGTCTACTAATTTTTTCAGTGAACACTTGCTCACAGCAACCACTGCCGTTGGTCGGTATTGCCATCTCTAAGGGGTGCGCGGACCCTTATTTAAATGGTTATGTAGAACAGGTTACAGTTCCACGCTAAATGGGAAGGCCGTGGCCTGGCCGGGACAGAACAAGTACGTGGGTGTACGAAGCTGGCTACGTTGATGACTCTGCCGCCATGCGACAGGCGCGGGCGAGGGAGCAACGCTAATGACGTAGATCAGTTGCATTGTGCGCAAAATATGTGTACCGTTCGCGCCATCGCGATCGCCTCCGAATTCCAGAGCTCGTTCGTTGGGCGCACGCGGTTTTACTCCTAGCCCCGGTGCGTGTGTGAAGCGAACCGCGCGACGTCGGCAGGCAGGCGGGGGTGCCTGCGGTCGGGCGTGACGAGGAAGGAAAAGAAAAAAAAAAGCAACCGTCTCTTCTCTGACCTTTGCTTCCTCCAGGCGTGCTAATTTTTGCCGTCTCGTCTCACCGGGGACTTAGGGGCGACGTTTCCTCGATGGGCTGCGCAGCGCGACACAGTTCATTGCGCTGCATGCGCCTGGTGTCCAGTCTCGATGTATGTCCTCCTTCTGGCGGTTGTGTTTATTTTATATTTATTTTCAACCTCATAGAGCTCGGTACCCTTCGAGATCCACTCTTCAATGTGGTGGTGGTGGTAGTGGTTTTATTAAAAATAATAGTAAAAAGGAAGGAAAAGATTTTTGCTAGCCCCGGCATCTGCCATCGATACTGAAGCACCTGAGCTGGGGCAGCGGAAATAAAGGACAGAAGGCAGAATGGAGAAATGAAATGAAAGAGGTGAGGGGACAGGAATAGAGGACAGGGGGAGAAGTAATATGTACAAACTATTTACACAATAAGTAATGTGTCCAGGTTGGTGCGCGTGATTAGTTCAGTTTAGAGGAATTAAATCACACACGCGCACAGCACTGTGTAGGTTACAACTGGAGTGGGGCGTCCAGTTATTAATCGTTCAAGTAGAACTCGCGGAGCGTTCGGTCACTGCGTGTAACTACCTGACGGAGAACAGACGGGACGTCAAGCCGTGTGTTCAAGGAATGCACAGAGGCTCACCAAAGTTCTCTCACGAGTGCGCACACTGCCCTGCGGCCACAATAGCGTCTTGATGGAGTCTGGTAGTATGCCCTGCGCCCTATAGGCCGCGAGCATATCGCGACGAGCATCGGCGAACGCGGAGCAGCGAAGGAGCAGATGTTCTAGTGTTTCCACTGCACCGCATCCGTCACACACATCACTCATCGCGATTCCGTGCCGCACCCGTCGTTCCCCGGGCCACACGCAGCCAATGCGCGCGCGGAGGATCATTGCACGTTGCGACCGTGTAAGTGCGCGACAGCCGGTGACACTGTCGATGCGCTCACCTCCCGCGATGCGTGGGTCGGGGTGCTGCTTTCGGAGATGGCCGTGAATGGCCGCACGCACGTCCTCCAGCGCAAGGGGCAGATCGCTGGCAGGTAGTTGGTGTGCAGCGGTCGCGAGGTCGTCAGCTTCTTCGTTGCCGGCGATGCCGCAGTGACCGGGCACCCCACTGTGCACGCACGGCACAACCTCTCTGCGCGAGGCGCTCGATGCGCGAGCGAATTTCCCGCACTAGTGGGGTACCGCGGCCGTTACATTGCAGGCGGCTGAGGGCGGCGCGGGAGTCGCACAGCAGAGCACTCCTGGGCGGCGGAGGGCCGAGGGTGAGCAGCGTGCATTATACGGGTACTTTGACTTCACTGCGTTCGAACATTTTATCCTCCTTTATTTGTCTATCCGTCCACCAAAACGCGTAGGTAACGTACTAACTTACCAATCTCAGGTGAGCGTGGCAGAAAAGGAACAAGTAGTAGCATAATAACATAGCCCTAACAAATCACGAACTTCTACCGGAGATACTGTCAGGAGAATGTGTAGACGTAGTCGTCATCTCATATCGTTGAAAGCATTGCTGCAGTATAGTGTAGTCTGTGATTATAGTCAGCACTGGAGTGCGAATGTTTTTCTTTTTTTATTTTGAAGGCCGAATTATGTATGAAATTTTGTTGCACTGTCAACAGTTGTTTCTTTGTCGCCTTGTTAAAAGCGACATGGTCTTTTATTCAGGTGAGTCAATAAAAAGTGGTCTAATTTCTCTCTCACGACTTAAACGTCACAAGCGGGGACTGTTACCGATACAACAGTTTAGACATTGAAGTGCACCAACTAGATATGTCCGATGGCGGTGAAGGTTGATGTTCCTCCTATCCTGGTACACCGCGCAGGGGACGCAGGGCTCGTTGGAACGAGTAGCCCCACTGCTCGTGAATGACAGGAGCGCGAACTCCAGGCGCCTAAAGACAGGACACCGCGCTTCAAAGAAGTCTATATAGCTACTCACCACGTTCTTTGTCTCCACATCAAAGCACTAGCCTTTGTGCTAACAACGTGCTCGTAGTTAACTGCCGAGCTACTTTCGAGCGACAGTAGGCTCCGCGAGAGAGGCAACTCGTGCAACTTCAGATCGTTGCGTGGCTCCCTGTTATGACCGTGCTCCGACACCATAAAGTGCGCATCTCACTAAGCCGCTGGTCTTTCACTGGCAAGGGAAGTCAGCTTCGTTTCATCCGCACATGGTATGGTTGCGGCAGGAAGGCCGTATGCGCGCTTAATGAAGTCACCCGCCGCACCGCACATTTCGCGACGGGGGAGAAAAAAAAAAAAGCTCCTTTGTCCAAGTGTTTGCCATGCGCAGACCGTCATATTCGCGACGTCTGTAGCTCGTCAGCAGAATTGCTGCGGGTGCGTCTCTGCGAGTTGCTCCTGTATGCATACATATATGCGCGGTAGGCGTACTACGTACGGGGCGAAAACGAGGAAGCGAATACGCGGGCGACGACAACGTCGTAAACACGGCGCGCCGTATAGTCGCGCAACGCCCCCCCCCCCCCCCCCCCCCCCCCCCTTGTCCCGCAGAAGGAAGACTGCTTCTTACTCGCCGGCTCGATCGTCGACGCACCACGCCTGCGCCCGTCGGTTGCTCGGCAGAAAGGAACCGATTAGCACTCTTGAGGGGAAGAAATAAGAGTGAAAGGAATAGAACGAGCGTTTCGTTTTTTCTTTTCTCCTTCGCATTCTCACTCGCTTTCATCCGCGTTGTGGCCGGCGCACACTTGGAGCGTAATTTTTCCGGCGCCGAGCGGTTTCCTCGGTTGCGTGCGCGTCGACCGGCAATAGAGAGAGAGAGAGAGAGGGCAGCAGCTTCGTAATAGCTTCAGAAGAAAGTAGAGAGGGAGGCAACTGTTAACCAAGGAAAGTGCGGCGAAGGATGCGGAGGAGAAGGAGGAGGGGGGGATGGTGGTGGCGCGCGGTGAGCGTAATGACTGTTCTCTGCGGCGCTGAGCGTCGAACCACCTGTTCGCGTCTGCTTGCGCATCCCCAGTTAAGTTTCCCGTTTAGAGGCGTCCCTACACGCTGGTAAAGGAGAGAAGCGCTCGCCGGTGCCCGCGCTGTTTCTTGGCTGCTGGCGCATCGGCTCCGCCGCGAGACTCTTTCCGGCGATTGACGTTTTCTTTTTCTCCAAACTTGACCGTAGCTCGCACGGTGGGTCTTGACGGAGTGTTCGCCGGGCGTTCTGTGTTTTCCTTCGATGAACGCAAGTGGTCCGTGCGTCGGCTGCTTGCCCGGTATAGTGACTGGTTGTTTCACTCCGCCATCAGGTTAAGCCGCAGCCTAGCACGAACATTGAACGAGTTTCGTTGGTTATCCTAATTCAAAGCCCTCGGCACCAGACCAAAAACCTAACCTTTCTTACTGTAGCCTCATTTGCCGTATGACTGTAGCCCTCATTTGCCGTATGCTTGTTTTGAATACCGTCAGTGTATCAATTAAACGGGTGGGATTTTGTAACACCCGTACGATTATTTTTGCTTTCATTATATTCCTGCACGTTTCACCTTTGCTTTCGGTGATGATCGTGCCGATTTTAATTCGTGAGGTTATTGATGGTTTTTGAGGAAAGGAAATGGTGCAGTAACTGTCTATCTTCTCGGTGGACACCTGAACCGCGCCGTAATGGGAGGGAGGAAGGTGGGAGTGAAAGAAGAAAGAGGTTATAGTGGAGGGCTCCGGAATAATTTCGACCACCTGAGGATCTTTAACGTGCACTGGCATCGCACAGCACGCGGTCGTATTTTGCGCTTCGCCTCCGTCGAAACGTGGCCGCCGCGGTCTGGTTCGAACCCGGGAACTCCGGTTCAGTAGCCGAGCGCTGCTACTGCTGAACCGTGCCGCGTCTGATTAAATATAGGTTTCTGCTAAGCTCTAAAATTTATCGCTAAAATTTCTCGAGCAGTGGACAGCAGAATTTTTCGTTTCATTCTTGATTCTGTCTTTCATGCTCGATCTCTGAATGCAAGCTAACGTGATCCTTCGAATCCGCTTCAGAAGGTTCTGTAATTGAATCTTGTGTCCTCAGTTATTATTCATGGGCTCATGTTGCGGTAAAAGTGAGCATATACCAGACGGTTGCCGTTTTCCGAGCAAAGTTTCGCTTGGAAGCGTTGCTGGAGGATACGAATACCTCTAATTTTTGAGAACACTCCCTTTAAGCCTCGGTGATCCAAATTCGAACCGCGTCATCGGGAATATCGCATCAGTCGCCTTTTAACCCTCCGGGCAGCGCTGTTAGTCCATAGAGACTTATGTACAATTGACTTAATTCAGTTACGTGTACTTTATAATGGTGCTAAACGACAAAAGGAAAGCTGACTACCTTGTTACGAAGTATTACGCGTCTTAAGCCTTCACTGCGTTCTTCAAATCGATTGAGCGCATACTTGCGTGGCGCCGCACAGTCCTATATCCCCCCGAATCGTGGCTCACCGTCGTTCGGGCAACTCCTCTCCTCTGTCTCCCTATTTTCCGCCCGGTTCAGTTTGCTTCGGGCTCGCTGTGCGGTAATCGAGAGACGCTGGCAACATTTATATTTCCTTCCCTTTTCCAGCGGCACATGCACTTGTCCGCACGTAGAAAGAAGCGTTCGCGAACGGGGCCGCTCCTCAGCTTGCTACAACGACAGTCTCAGGGCATCCCGTTCCTTTCCCTTTTCTTCGCCATGCGCGCCGCACCGAAAAAAAAAGCGGATCCCTGCACATTCAACCTATACAACCTCCCTTGTTGTACGTCTGCGTTTATTTCCTTTTTTTTTTGTTCGCACAAGAGTGGCCCTCTGTCTTCTCGGGGGCATTTTGTTTCCCTTTATATTTCCTGGCGCATTTCGTCACCGGGTTTTCAAGGAATAAACAGTTGCTCGCGGATCCTTAAAGGGACGTAGGGTTTTCTTTATTTTTCTTTTATTTTTATTCTCTCGTTCACTTTTTGTGCCTGCTTTCGCTTTATACACGTCGTAGAGATTCCTCCACGGCCAGCCTTTCCCGCTGCGCGGGTCGTTTCCCCCTCCTAGGGTGCCTTCCCGTTTATTCTTTGCCCGCTGCCTTTTTCCCCCCCTTCGCGTGCCGTCTGGATTTCTCCTCAAGTAAGTCGCGTCTCGAAGCGCACAGCATGAGTAGGCTTTGGGATTGCAGCCTTTTTGTGAGGAACAGGAGGAGGTAGGTACAATGGAAGGAGAAAGGCAGGCTAAGTGGCATCCTGGGCGTCGTATAGGCACCGAAGGACGGCGGCAGCGTTGGCGACGCTTTATTTTTCAACTTTCGTTCGGTTCCCCCCTTTTCCTCCATTTTATTCCCTTTTGTGTGCGCGTTTGGGGAAAAAGCCCAGAAGATATTTCGCCGCATGGCGGCGCTCCTAGTGCTCCTCCTTCTCACGCTGAACGCCAACACTTGGTGTGAAGAAGAAGCGACGCGAAGCACTCGAGCTTTTCCGCCGAAGGCGTTGTTATGATCCTTTTCTGTCTCGTCTTCGTCGGAGCTCTTCGGGTTTCACTTCCTGTCCGCGATGTGAAACTATTCGTGTTTTCTTTTCTTCCGTCTTCTCTCAGTTTTTTTTCCCCGTCGTTCTTTTACTAAACCGCCCTGAGATGTGTTATCGCTTTCTTACTCTCGCTGCGTTCCTCTCTGCTCGCGTCAGGTCGGAAACGGCCGTCGTCCCCCAGCGCTGGCGATTTTGCGGAAAAATCGAGCGCGGCGCGTTGTTTTTTCGCACCGCTTTTCGTGAGTGAATGCAGCTCACTGCAGGGCGTTGGAGATTTTTAGTCTTGAGCAAGACGTCTTGATCGCCAGAGAGAGTGTTGTTGGACTACTTTCCTTTCTGTCTCTCTCTCCCCCCCCCCCCCTTTTTTTTTGAAAATTTCGATGCCGGAAAAAAAAATTCTACCCGCCGCGGTGGCTCAGTGGTTAGGGCGCTCGACTACTGATCCGGAGTTCCCGGGTTCGAACCCGACCGCGGCGGCTGCGTTCTTATGGAGGAAAAACGCTAAGGCGCCCGTGTGCTGTGCGATGTCAGTGCACGTTAAAGATCCCCAGGTGGTCGAAATTATTCCGGAGCCCTCCACTACGGCAACTCTCTCTTCCTTTCTTCTTTCACTCCCTCCTTTATCCCTTCCCTTACGGCGCGGTTCAGGCGCGCCATTTCCTTTCCCCAAAAACCAATTATTATTAAAAAAAATTTCTCAAATTTTCTCTGTATAAATCTAAACGGAGGCGCCTGAGTTGTCGAGGCTGTCGTGGCCGGTATTTCCGGCCCTTTTTTGCGCGCAACCGTGGCTAGTAATTCCTGCGCAGTCATTACTGGATAGTGCTGATGGTATACGGCTCTGGCACCCCGTTTTTTTTTTTTTGAGGAGGGGGGGGGGTGTTCGTCCGCTCTGCGATTTGGTGCGTGGTAAACATTGAAGCTCAAGAAACGTTGGGTTGTCCTGCATGCAGATGTTTCATTAAAAGCTAGCCAGGGAAGTTGTTTAGGTGACGACTTGGGTCTGAAGCTCGGGTGAGTAGAAAATTTTGCTATCTCCAGAACCATATTAAACAGGTGCGGCAGTCGCCTGTAATATGCTGCGCTGCAGGCGCTGATGTGTCCTTTGTGTTGTGGTAACAGTGCAGTAACTGCTTTTTCGGAGCGTTTTCAGGTACAGGGTGCTTTCTTTTCCACGGCGTGGCGCCAAAACTGCCGAAGGCCCACTTTTAACGCCACAGCGTTAGAATGAATGTTCGGAGGAAAATCCGTGTGCGTTGTCACCCTAATTCAGGTTTGGTGGAGAGGGTTGTGACGTCACTCGTTGACCCGTGGAATGGAAATGATCAAAACTCCGTGGAGTTAAATCGTGATTAAGAGGTCGTAGCATGACTAAAATGTCATTATGACTTGTAATGTTGTAAATTAATTACACTGAAAAGAAAATTGGGATAATTAGTTAATTAGATACGCTTTCCTTAACCCACTGAGGCACGTTCGTTCGACGCGGTTAAAGGGAGACCTTGTATTCCTTGTGGTGTATCGTGTGGTCTAGGATACCTACTGATGAATGCTAATGAGTTTGTGCATTTAGGAAGAGGCACTAATTAGGAAGGAATTTGCAAATAACCATTAACGCTTTCGCGTCATACCGTTAAAGCGGAGGCCTAAGTGTCCCACTAATTTTTTTATAACTAGTCACTAGCATTTCTCTCCGCGGCGGTGCGTGGCTGAAAATGAGGCGGAGCCGCTGTTCATTCCTGCTGCAGAGCTACGTCGAACTGCAAGCGGATTGGTTTTAGTTTGGTTTTATGTGGGTTTAACGTCCCAAAGCTGCTACTCAGTCTATGAGAGACGCCGTAGTGGGGTGCTAGGAATAATTTCGTCCACTCGGGGTTCTTTAACGTGCACCGACATCGCACAGTATACACGGGCTTCTAGCATTTCACCTCCATCGAAATGCGACCGCCGCGGCCGGGATCGAACCCGCGTCTTTAGGGTCAGTAGCCGAGCTACTGACCCTAAATCACTGAGCCACCGCGGCGGCGAAATGCGAGCGTAGCCGAAGTGGAAGCCGTTGTTGTCGCCGCTTTATGGCCGTCGCACGACGCCGCGCGTTCTCACGCTTCGCGTGGCCGTGATGTGGCCCCCCCAGCCATGTTGAACGACGCTATGTCAACTCGTGTATGCGCACTCCTCGTTTTCCAAAGTGGCGCGGCGAAACGCCGCTTTGCCTTCCTCGTGTGGCCGTGGCGGTTCTGGTGCTCGTCTCTTTGCGGGAGCACGTTCGTCTTAACTGGCGCGCGTGCCGCGTCCATTTGTCGCCACCAACGTAGTGACCGGGCTAGCTCAACTGGTGCGTGGTTTCTCTTGTGTTCGTGGCTCGTCTTCATGCCAAGTTCAGCAGTGCGCTCGTGTGGGCCGCCACGGCTGCGCGCTTCGTGTCCGGGCTAGCCCCGCTCGAGTCGGGTATGCAGGTGTGGCCGCAGCATTGCGGAGCGCGCTTCGGTGTTCGAAGTTTTCTCACGCGTTCCGTAGAGAAGGTAAGGTGGTTTTCTTGGTTCGTATACGCGAGTGCTCCAGCGGCACGTGCTAGCACGGGCATAAATTACTTTCTAATTTTCGCTGGGCAAGGCGTGAGAAGAGTTTGATGGCCGGAGCGTCCTCCCTATGCGGTGATGTACGCCAAGAGCCGTCCTATTCCGTTGCTTCTTACTCTCTACTTATTGCAGGGCGCTTCACGCTCGAGAAGGGCGACACTCAAGGCTGTTTCTCCGTTGCAATTTCTCGCTTTCGGATTGCTTCCTTTTTTTTGGCACAGTAGGAATGGCGGTTTTTTTTGTTGTCGCTTTTGCTTTTTATAAAGCCTCACTGGCTGTCGTTTTTCTCTCCGCACGCCCACCAACTCTTACGCACACGATCGGCAGTCTGAGTTGGTCGTTGACTTTACGGCGTAACTGTACTAAATTCAAGACGGAGGCTGCGTTTTGTCCGACACTGCTCTCCCTGGTTCTTCGCTTACGAAACGTACGTATACGGAGCGCTTGGCAAACGGTGCCGAACTTCAGAGCGCTCGTCACTACGCGCCGATTTCAGCACTTACCCACGGGAGCCCGCAAACTGACACGTAGTAGCGCGGAACTCAAAAATCCCCCCACCCGTCGTTTCTCCCGCGTCTGCGCTTCTGCGATCTGGCGCGATCGCTGCGAAGCACTTTCCTCGGGAAATTTAGTTTCCGAGAATCGAGGCGGGTGGGGGAGGCTGGGTTCACTCGGTCGTCGTCGTAGCGCGTGCGCGTTTACGCAGCGCAGAGCTGCGCCGACGTGTGGCCCGGCGCCGTATTGTGACACCGTATCAATTCTTGGGCGCGCCGCGCGCTCCAGACACGTGCTTGCTTTTTTTTCCCTCTGACCGGGCACGCGCCGACGCGTGAAGTGAGGCGACGGCGAGGGTGGTCCCACACCCGCCCGAAGAGCTGGAGCTCCGTCGGGCCGGCCGCCTCTTCTTCGAAGAAGGCGTACGTCGCGCTCGTGGCGCGGCCGGCGAATACAAAAGCGGGTCTCCCCGCTGTTTGCGCCACTTCGGCGGAGCCTGGCAGTTTGTTCTCTCTGTTCATCTTCTCGAGGGAGGCGAGGTGTCTCTTCTCGCATGGTTGTCTGGAGAGACCTTCGGAGTGCGGCCTTTGGTACCCGGCACTGCATGCGGCGATAGTGCGCGCTGGCTGGCATGGCTATTTGTTCTTTCGGCGCTCGCCGCCGACTTCGCGTTCGGTTCCTTCGGCCGAGAGAAACAGAATTGTCCCGAGCAATCTCATTTCTACGCGGGGCCACGCGCACACATTGGCCCCTCCCTCGGCTCTTGACTGCCTCTCCTTCTCGGACGGGCGAGGAGTGGAGGAAGAGGAGGAGGGTTTGAAGAAGACAAGGGCATTAGGGAGAGGAAGCGAACGCCTTTAGATTCTCCCCAACCCCGTTTCCCGACCGTGTTTGCTCCCAGTCTTCCCCGCCGCCCCTGCCGTCGCGTCTCGCGATGCTGCCGTGGCGGCTTCATCTCCCCGCGTTGCCCTGTTATTTCTTATCGTTTTTCAATTGCGCTTCCGACTTTGGGCGCGGCGCGAGCGCTCGTCCGCATTCTCTCTGCGGGGGGAAATTTTGTTTCGCCGCTACGCGATTTTGATGACGGATCCCATCTTGCGTTGGAACGAGGAAAGAAAGAAAAAGAAAAAAAGGGGGAGAACCAGAAACCGTGTTGCGCGGAAAGAAGTCGTCGCGCTCCCGAGGTACGGCTCGTTTTCCACGACGCGCTTTCCGTTCCGCCGCCGCCGCCGCTATTTTTGCTTCCGTATCCGGCTCTCTCGCCTGCCATGTTTCAATAATTGGCGCGAAACTGATGGCAATTGGGGCTGACGTTGTGCTCTTTTTTTCTTGCGTTAGGAGGTGAAGGAAGGTAGGGTAGAGAGGACGTGCGCGTATATTCGGAGCACATATACCATTGGCGTTGGTTCGATCTTTTCCCCCGAGTTCCGTTCGGTTGCCACCTGTTTCTAACGTCGGTCGATTTTGGTGTGTCATCGTTTTTCGTTTCCGATTTCTTTTCTTTTTTTACTATTGTTCTTTTTCGTCTCGTCACGTTGTCGGTCTCCCGATAGGCGAACGACGTCGCTTTGTGCCGCCAGCGCGTGTCAGAACCTGTGACCGTATTTTCAGGGACGTATATCTTGCTGGACGAGAAAGCTCCGCCGCATGGTCGACATCCCCGCTTCCTTTTTCCTTCCTTTCCTTTTCTCCCTGTCTCGCTCTTTTGCGCGAACTCTCGTGCAGAATTTTCGGGGTGCCGGGTGTGGGAGAGCCATTTGGGCGCCGAAGGAGGTTGAGAATGAAACGCGGCGTGAAAATCTAGTTAGCAGGTGGCGCTGCCTGTCGAGCCGCGCGTGTCGTGAATACTCGCTTCGAAATCGATGCCGGGCTGCCTTTCATTTTTTTTTTGTAAAGGCGTTTGCTGCCGAGGTTTTTCGGTGGCTTTCTGAGTAGGATTTCATTCGCGGCGAACTGTACCGAGAGTGCCTTGCTGCATGTTCCGTTCTGCTTGCGTGCTTCCGATATGCTCCAAGATTCCTGATTTCATTTACTTCTCTGTCACTTAGAGAGGCCGGTGTTGATGCTTGTGCAGTTTGTTTTTCTAGAAAAAACTTTTTTTTTTTACCTGTGTCCTTAACTGGAGGCTATGGTCTTCGCAATGTGCGCCGTGTTGTGCCCTGCCTTTGATTGTTCGTGTAAATGGACGTAATTCGGTATAATTTCATCGTCATGTGTTTTAGCGAAAGTTTCATTGGACTGTTTATTCCCTGGAAAAAGGCGGCTGTGGTGCCCTTGCGTCTGGGGCAGGATTATCCTTGCATAAGCGTTGCCGGCATTTGCTCCGCCCGCTCCGCATGTTTTGAGCCGCAGACGGCCATCGTGATTAAATAAAACTAGAAAAGTATCATCGCTATCTAGCGCCTTTCAGTGTATAGACCTTCAGGGAACGGAATGCCACACCGAACGACTTCCAGTGGCATTGTCTGAAAGAAGAAACTTGGGGAGTTAAAATAAGCATTGAAATGTCGACTTCTATCCCCGTGACAAGGACTGGTGGAAATACCGCTAGGAGTAATATAGCCGGCGAGGTAGGGACTCACGCATGCGCAGCTGCGTGTCTGCTTGCGGATGCACGACGCGCAATAGCGGCGCCTGCCGCGGTTCCCTCGGGGATGCTGGCAAAAGCAGCAGCAGCAGCCGTGCGTAGTCGAGGCCCGCTTGGGCCGGTTCGATTTGCAGGCGCCCAGCGACGACGCACAATTGCTCGGCTTCCGCGACGGAAGCGCAAGAATAAAAGGAGGCGCCGGAGGAGTCCTTTGTTCCTCTCCTCGGATCTCCGGGACAACATCGGGCATTCTTTAAGCCAAGCGCGAGATGACAGCCGGAGAAAAGAAGAGCGGCGAGAAGATTGGCCGCAGAATGGACGGGCTCTGGGAAAGGGGCGCGGCCCGAGCAGCGAGCGCGAGGTCTAGACGAGCAGCCGCTTGAGAGAGAGGGGGAAGGGAAGAAAAGGAGACAGCCGACACCGCCGTTCTCCCCGAGGCAAGGTGTTTCGGGCCGAGTGGGGAGGCGCGACCGGGCCTTTTGCTGAAGTGGCGCCGGGCGCACCGACGCGGCCCGTGACTCGGCAAGTGGGCGGCAGATTGACAAACGGATCACGCCCGCACGCGCGCTCACGTCGCGCGCGCTAACTCCATTGTTCTTTATCGGCCACGGGAGGCCCTTCTTCTGCGCGTGCCGCCACACCGGCTGTTTCCCCCTCGAGGTGGCCGTCGTCAGCGCACATCTCTCTCTCTCTCTCTCCAAACGGGCGCGGGAGGAAAAGGGTGCAACAACCAGCGGTCGCTTCTGCGCTGCTGCTGCTCCTACTGCCCGGCTCGCGTTGCGACTGGCACCGCCTGTCGGCCGGTTGTCTTGTATGCCGGGGCAATGGAGAGGACGGGAGGTGAGGAGGGGAGGCGGGATCCCGCTAACGAGACGCATCCCAACCGGGGGGAGGCCCGGGAGCTCCTCTTCGCGCGGCCGAGGCGTTGCTCCCGGCCCTCCCGTGTTCCTTGGGATGGACAGGGCGCGCCTCTCTTGCCAGGGCGCGCACGTTCTCGGCGCCGACGGGGGAGAGAGGAGAGGCCTATTGTTGGGAGGGCGGTCGACGCTAAGCCTTTCTCTCCCTCCCTCTTGTATACGTCGTTCTGGAGCCCGAGGCGCCTGGACTGCGCTGGACGCTGTTTCCCGTGTATCGTCTTCCGCCGCCGTCGTTTCCTTCCGATTGGACCCGGTGGCCGCTGCGGCGGCGTCTTGCTGCGCGCGTCACGTCCGGCCCGAATGACTCCTAATGACATTAACGGGCGCGTAATGGGTGAATGGTGGCGTGCTCTCGAATTTATAGAGGCCGCCGGTAGACGCGGAAAGGGGGTGCTAGCCAAGCTGTCTTTCCGTCGCTCCGAGCCTCGCCTCCTTGGAGTGCCGCGGTGTTTCTGCCTCCACCACCACAGAGCTCTGCCTCTCTCTACTGGCTCCTCCTAGCCGGGCCCAGGCTCGTGGTCAGCGAGGCTCTCAATAATGCAGCGAAGCGAGCGCTGCTTTCTTGGCGCACTTGTTGTGCCCGCGAGTCTTCTCCCTCCCCGGTGTTTGGGAACTCCCCCCCCCCCCCCCCCCCCCACCTTCCTTTGTCTTCAGCCGCGCCGTTCCTGAGTTGCTGCAGTATGCCGAGCCTCATGAGCGGTGCCCGCGCCGTAAAGCCTCACGAAACCGAGCTAACTGCTCTTTTACGTCTTCCGCTAACATTTCGCCTTTGCCGCCGCGGCGTAATGGCCGGAGTGTTGTCGCTGTCGGGCGCAGCAACGTGGGACCGCTTTAACCATTCGGCCGTCGTCTGGGGATCCCCTAGTTTCCTCTGTGAGCAACTAACGGGGTCCTAAATGATGCCACACGGTAACTTCGGTGACTCGCGGTTAACGTCCCAGCTATCTTGAGCACTAATTTGCAAGCACCGAGTGTAGTTGTGATATCTGCACCGCGAACGAATTAAGACCCAGAAATACTGAACTGATTGGACTTTTGAAAATCTTATTTAATTCCTGTTCGACCTCTAAAAACGGAATCATTGTGATGGGCTTTGCACGTCGTTTTACGCGCAGAAATGTCCGGGGCTCTTCGCGCTTTTTAGGGACAGCGAATTTGTGGCCACACCTGTGCCGAACGCCTTTCCCTACCTCATCCCTAAAGCGCCTGTTTACGTCATATGATCTCAGGTGGCGCCGTATGTAGAGAGCGGCCATTTCACGGCCCATATCACCTCCATGGTTTATTGCATTCACGATGGCAGCATTATATTTCCGCGTCGACTGAGCGTAGCAGTTTCTCGTTGTGACGTTCTACGGCGTTTGCACCGGAGAAGGCGCCTCACGCAGCCACCGCTTTGAGGGAGTGTACGTGAACTCGCCGTTGAGGCGGCGAGCGGGGTTCCCATAGCGCGTTAACCCAGATCGAACCCTCTAGCCGCTGAAGCTTCCTTGCGCGGGTTCCCTAATCGCTGCCGTGGTTACCGCACCGAATTTCACTAGCCGGCGCTCCTCCCGCAGCCTCTATCTGCACCTTGCTCGTCCGGTGCGCAAAACCACCGTCCCAGTCCGGGGAAATGGAGTCGCCTACGCTGACGTGGGTCATTAGGCGGCGGGCTGCCGGCCCTCGTGGCTGCTGCCTGATTGTCGCCTCGATGGAGCGAATTCATCCGTTCCCCCCTAACCCCTAATCGCTCCGGGCTCGATTTGCATCTCCGCACGGTGGCGGCGCTCGCATCTGCGGGGTATCGCGCGCCAAGTCTCGCCGCACATCTGCAGCGTAATCGAGGGCGCAGTAAACCATTTGACCGAGCCTAGCGCGGAGAAGCGTCCGCATTGCACCCGGTCCTGTGGTCTCCCCCTTTTTTTCCTTTCATTTACCTTGTTTTCCCCGCTAACCACACGATTCATGTCGGTCTGCAGCCCGCTTCGTTCGCACTCCTGCTGAACTTTGTTGCTCTGAACTCGCCTGTGTTGTTGGTGTGCTAACTGCAAAGTGTTGGGCTGCTCTTTTTATGCCGTTTGCTCTCAGTAATGTCACTTGCCCCTCCTCGAGTGTGGTTTCTTTATTTAGTGTATCCTGCCCAGTTACAGAAGGACGCTTAAGTACAAAATGCAAAGAGGTGAGACACATGGACGTGAGCGCAGTGCTGGAGTTGCTTTTATATCATACGGTGCCAAGCGAACTAAAAACAAGAGGCACATTTACGTTGACCGAAAAGCACACAGGACAGGAAGAAATAAGGTCAGCTAATACCGCGTTAATGTTGTGTGGACTACGACGGATGGTTATGCTCATTGAGCGGTATTATTGTGATCTTGCATTGGGCGTCTATTGAAATTTGGCGAATAATTTTTAGCGTTACTAATGGACAGGGTGTACCTCGTGTCAACGCGATGA
Source organism: Amblyomma americanum (assembly GCF_052857255.1). NCBI lineage: Eukaryota > Metazoa > Arthropoda > Arachnida > Ixodida > Ixodidae > Amblyomma > Amblyomma americanum. The sequence continues at coordinate 75,094,322 of NC_135502.1, read as the reverse complement.
ATCACTCACTGTGGCAGGGAAGTTACTCGTTTCTATATACGGCAACGTGTGGTTATTGGCTGTGATGTATTATAACAGGTCATCACGTTAGAAGACTACTATGTGCAGTGAAAAGCGGATTATCTAAGTGGTGCTTTAGCCGTTTTCGTCTTCGCACTTATTGTCGCACGTTTCAGCTGTCTTGAGTGCGTTACTGATATTAGTTTCTTGTGATGCAGCTTGGAGATGTAACGTGACGCGTGCAGCGGTTTGCGAAAAGAAAACGCTTAGCTAATTGCACAGTTGATTAGGTTTCTAATTATGTCGAGTAGATAGCAGACCATGGCTCGAGGAACTGCTGCCGCGACGTCAAGCGGATAATTTTAGCAGGAAATGACGTACACAGTATTTCCGGGAGTTTCGTTCAGACAGCCATGGTTTCAGAATATCTCAAAATGTGTACTTTTCTGCTCTGAGGTAAAGGCCAGTTCACGTTTATTCCCCCCCCCCCCCCCCCCCCTCCCCGATTTTTTTTTGTTGCCGTCAACTCTCCCTTTGTTTTTTGTCATTTTCCTCTGTAGCCGACTAGCGAAACTGCATCTACTGCGAGATTCCATGCCGTTGCTATAATAGGGCAAGAAAAATTCACGAAGCCGTTTTCTTCTCCAGTCATTCGGTTTTTTTTTCCGTCGGCCCCTGTTAAGTGAATTGGAAGTCGCGTTCCTCTTTTCCCGAAAATTTCGCCCGTTCCTCTTGGGGACAGTCCTAAGACAATTAGTCTTTCCTTTCGTGGCTTTTGCGACTGTTTCTTCCCCGTACGGGCGACAGCATATAAAACGCTTCGAAGTGCAGACAGTTGGAGAAGTCAAATTTAAGAACATGGCGCTTGCGGAGCGGATTCCTCGACTTCCGCGTTCCATTTTCTTCCCCGATTCCTGCGTTCGCGATGTTTCCTTTATCGCGTATATAGTCAGGAACGATGGTTGCACGCATTAAGAAAACTTGGGCGTCACCGCAGAACTCTCGAATCGAAACCGCCTTGAAGACCGCTTTGCCATCATCTCTTCTCTGCACGGGTCTCGAGTTTGAACTGTAGACATGTGCGAGCTCTGATGGAAACTTTTTTGCATTTGTTGAGTGCTTGTTATTTTAGGTGTACGCTGTCGTCTGCATGTGTTTTTTTGCACGATATATAACAAGTGGTGTTCAGGTCGGGGTCGTGTTGCTATCAGGTGCTGCGGGTAGCGTTTCTTGAGTGTTCGTTAGCGTTGACCTCATGCCAGCTTAATAATAGTCTGCTGATAACGCTACAGATTTTGTTATTGGTACAACCCCAACACAGCTGAACGCGCGTCTTTGCTGTCGTGCATTCAGTCGGAGAATCGTGTACTCGTCTGCGTTTAAGTTCATGGTTACCCAGCGCAGCGGCACACGGCGTCGAAAAGAAGGACGAGCACAACGCTGTCTACAATGCGAACTAGCCCAGCAACTAACTGTACTGAAGTACATTCGTTTACGTTCTTTCTATTTTAAAGTGCTTACCTACAGCGCCTCTCCCTTGTATTGGGCAAGAGGACACATGGGGGCGCCGACTTGCGACACAAGCTCAGAACATATTCAAAAGCGCCTCGCTTTACAAAAAAATAAAATAAAAAGAGAGAGAAGAAGGAGCGTTATTTCGTGTTGAAACATGGCTTTTGCGCTATTTGTCACGCCATCAACAAAGTGGTTCTCCTCCGACACCCCCCTCCCCCCAACGCACGCACACACACACATTTTTTTTATCCAGTTACGTAAGGATTTTTCACTTCTCGCCTGTTGCAAGTTTTACTTTAAACCACGAAGTCGGCGCAGGCCGTGATCGACCTGAAACGGGAAAAGGCAGTTCTTTATTACTACTTTTACGGGTTTTTTTTTCCTCTTTCCCTCGGCAACTTTTGGCGCACTGGGGAGTGCTGCTCCTCGCAAAGCCGCCAGGGCAGGCGTTTCGTGTCCACCCTCACGATTGCGCGCGCACTCTCGCGTCGGGTTCCGGCGACAGCTGTGAGGACATTTTTTTTTTTTTGGGGGGGGGGAGTGTAACCAGTGGACCACATAGAGAGAGAGAGGGGGGGGGGGGCTATACGCGTGCCCTATATATAAACAGCCCCGCACGGCTCCGCGTATGTTTTATTAAAGTAGCTCACCCGTGAAGATATTTTTCTTTGCTCCCTCCTCCGGCTTCTGCTTGCCCTGCGCTTTTGGCCACCCGGTACAATTTGTCGCCGAAAGGGCGCGTTGCTGTTAGTGGGCACAGGTGTGTATCGGGCGGGCGTGGCGCGCGGTGCGAGGAACGGCAACGCCGCGGCGTTGACTCTTCGACCGTTTGACCGCGGCGGCTTGTCGCCGCGTTTCCGGTATATACCTTGATACATACGGCGCAGGATGCGATGCGGCGTTTTCAGGCTGTGTGATACCTGCGCTGCGCTCATCTGTCCGTCGCAGACTTGGTCGGGCGTTGACGCTCTCGCGTCAGCTGTTCGAAAAAGACCCTGTTGGTGCGGTGGTAGTGGTGACTTGTGTCTGGTTTCTTCTTTAAGAACCCGTTTTTCGTAGTTGTGCGGGACACGGGGGGAAAAGTTATTTGGCTTTGTGACAGCTGCCAAATGTGACAGGGGGGGGGGGGGACTTTTAAAAATTTTGGCCCAGGGTATGATCACAGTGGGTTCTCGGCATCAGCTGGCGTTTTGTCGCGGATGAGGAAACGTGATGCGATAATTCTGAATCTTTACTTCTTTTTTTTCCTCCTACTGGCGCCAGTCTAGCGCTTTAGGTGTGCGGATCCTTCTGCCTGTGTTGGAGACTCGAGGGATGCTTCCAGGAATATGATCTTTAAGCCCGCAGATTTTTCCGCTGAAAAGTCTAACTAACGAGTTATATCTGGTTGTTTGTGGCCGTCAGTGGTTAGCAGTGATTATGGTTATCGGGGCTTGTTCTCCTCTTTTGTATGCTGCTCGTCCTGACCAACGTGTTCTGTCACTTTTACTAACGCGAATGCAGAATGCGCTTATGCACGCACTTACTCGTTAAATGGCCTGTGCGTAGGAAAAAAAGTCGTTCGAGCATCAAGCTTCTCTTTCTCACTGCTCCGTTCGGCGCAGTGACTTTGCACAAAGTTTTTCGAATTTCTTATAATAAAGCCACGTTCGCTGACTATCCTTTGGTGGCGGCATATCTTTGTTTTAATAGACTGGAGCTTAACGCGATCGCTTTGCGGCTGTTCTGCGCGCCTTAAAGCGCGCTCGGCGTTGAGCATATCGCTCCAGTGGAGCGTCCGTAATTCACCTGAAAGCCGGATTTGCATACTGTTCGCCGAGACCAGCACTTTGACAGCTCGAAAAGCACAGTTTGTGGGTCACTAGTTTTCGCTGAACAGCGTAAACTCGCGGTTCTTTTCTTTTTTTTTTGTTCAGTTCACGCTTGGTATCGTTTAAAGGTTATAGTTAGTATTTTCACGTTTTTTTTTTGCATTTAAATGTCACGCTATTCTCTAAACGCCAAGCGCAAACTCTTTGCCTGTCAACTTTTTTTTTATTGCGCTCTTTAAGCTGCAGCCTTCGATTTGTCCGCGAAATCCCCTCGGTACCTCTTTTTTAATGAAAATAAAAAGAGAGTCGACCTGGTCATTACATGCGTAATATTTTTTTTTTTAATTTTGTGCCCACAAACCCTCTGCGGCTTTCTAGCTCAGCAGCCCATATCAACGACGCGATTTTTCGTGGCGCTGAACCAAGTCCGGCGATTATTGACGTGCGTTTTGGCGCTGCGGCTTATTCGTGCCTTATTCGTGCTTATTCGAGCGTATTCGTGCTTATTCGTAAACGACGATGTAGTCGTTCAATTTCAATTTGTCTGATCGGTTTTAAGCGTGAACAGAGAGGGTTTAAACGGCTTCTCCTTTCGATATCTATTGCCCGCTGACGTGGTTAGCCCCCTTACATATTTGTTCTCTCTCTTTCTCACTGTAAGAAAGTAGTAGTAGTAGTAGAAAAAATTTATTCCAAAAAGGTAGGATAGAGAGGCGAAAATACAGATTTTGGGTGGAGTCCTTATTTCAGGACCCCAATGTCCACCGCAGTTGCTCTTGCTTGGGATATCAGCTTTCGCTGCGTCGCCAAGTTAGAGCTGAGCAGGGCAGACTCCCACTGTTCCTCGGAGTGATGTCTGTCTAGTTCGGGGGGCTTGGGACCGGAGCAGCCCCACGTTACATGATATGTTGTTGGAATTCCGCCACACCAGGGGCAGATGCTGTCATATCTGTCGGGGAAGTAGATGTGGTACTTGTGTAGGTTAGGAAAGGTGTTCGTCTGTAGTTGTCGCCATTCCCTCGCCTCTGCCGCCGTTAGCTTACGGTGTGGTGGGGGATAGACTTGTTTTTGTGTTCGGAGAAGGAGGAGGCGCTCGCCGTACGTAGAGGGGAGAGGGGTGAGGTCGGGGAGGTTAGTCGCTCGGTTAATATATCCTCGAGCTAGACTGTCCGCGGCCTCGTTTCCCTCGAGCCCCTCGTGCCCAGGAGTCCAAGTGATTTGGTGCTTGCATGTGGAATTTTGAACTTGTGGGATAGTCAGAATGGGAGCGACGGAGTGTGGAAGCCTGCCAGAGAGGAAGAGGCGACACGCGGATTGGGAGTCGGTAATAATTTTTAACTCATTTCCCGTAGCATCGCCGTGCTGGATTGCGAGGGCAATTGCAGCAGTTTCTGCTACTGTGGGAGAGCAGTTTCGTAAGGAGGCGCTGGCGATTTCCTTGAAATTGGTGTCCAAGACGACCGCCACCGCGTTTGCTGAATTGGGGTACATGGCTGCGTCGACGTATACAGCATTTTGTGCCTGTCTGTATGAAAGAAAGTAGGCTCTTGATTTTGGGGGTAAACTGGTGAGACCGAATGACTGGTGTCACAGCCCGTGATTCTGTCAGAAAGCCTCCTTTCTCACCTCGAAATGAGCCCTTTGGCTTTCTCTCTGGTCAGCAAAGGACCTGTCTGTCATTTCTTTCTTCCTAAGGAAGCGAGGATCGATGGCACGTGCAGTTGGAATGGACAAAGCGTTCAACTATCGATGCGAGTCACGTAACTGATTACATGCGCATGCGTTCTTCTATGATCTGTAGTGAAAGGAGCAAAGCCGAAACTAAGCCACCCACGGATTTCGCAGCTGTGCGAGTCTCACGGCTGCTGTTGTTCGGCTTGCATTGGGGAGGGCGGGGGGTGGGGGGGGGGGGGGGGGGGGGGGCTGCGTGGCGGCGAAACTTTTAACGATCCGGCTTTCGAGTCGAGTCTGTCGCTGAATGATTGAATGCATAGCTTGCAGCGACCGCTGCTCCTGGTCGGGAATCTCGTACGCTGTCACGCGATGCGTTTGTAATGAGTTTCTCGCTAATCTCCGCGCAGGAGTCCCTCTCTCTCCCCCTCCACTGTCTCCCCGCCTGCAATTTTCGCCACACCGTCGAGCACATCGATATGTGGGGCAGCAGAACAGCGCTCGCTACCTCTGTTTGGGAGCGCTCTGTTTGTTCCATTTTGTTTTGCTTATAGTTGTCTTTTTTTCCTTGCAAGCAACAGCGCGGTTCAAAAGCGGTCTTTTCCTTCTGTTTCATATAATATTATTCAACGAACCGGTCATATATTACAGGCTCGTAGGATAGCCTCTGCCCCATTAAGGTTGAACAGGCGGCGTGCACGTCTACATAGACTCTGAGCGACGCGTGTGGCGTTGGCTGGCTACTCAACGGCTTCCTTGTCGCATACGTGGTCCTTTTAACATCACTGATGTATGTATCCTTGTCCGCTGCGACTCGGTCGTCATACCTTTTGCGCGGCTAACAGTTTTCCGAGCGGTTAGGCAATGTGATTGTGTCGGAACACAGTTTATGGGCTTCGACCTTGACGATCGTAGTCGCTTAGCCGATTTTTTATCACATATTTCGAGGCGTTACTCTGAATACTGCGTGCTGTTGCGCGGCGTACCGTTTACTCAATGACTGTTCACGTAAACTTCCTAAAGGGCGTGGCAGGTATGACCAGTTGCGGTAGATCAAAACTTAGCTGGTCGGAACGTCTTTTTATGGGTACCGACATAGAACCTGGGGTTTACAGCAGTAAAAAAAAAAAATCAAGGCTAAAATATGACAAAAAGAAATTAGTGGGATTTTGACGCAATTAAACAGAGTAGAGGTGCGAAACAATGCGTTCATTCTTCGACTCTTGTTTCTGGCATCTGCATGCAACGGCGTTTCTCGCTTTTCATCGTCACACCCTAACTCCACTCGGAGGCAGCTGGCGCTATGCCCTCCTCCCATTGACTGCAGCTGGCGTGACGCCCCTCGGAACTTATCCGAGCTTCCTCCAATTGGCTGCAGCTTGCGCAACGCTCCTTCGAACTAACCCTAGCTTACCCGAGTTACTCCAAGGCTCCACACAAGATTGTTATAGTTAGGACCGTGCTAAGTAGCGCTTTCACACACACACGCACAAAAAAAAAAGCTTTTGTACCATCTTGCTACTGCAGCTTTTCTGCTGGGATGTTAAGGAGCGTTCTACGTGTGATCTACGAAAGCGAAGTAACTATTACCATTGTAGTGGCCATTCACAAGGCAAATAGTTTTGAGTAAAAGAAATAACGTTCTGAGGAAAAGTCCAAATAAGGTTTTCTTTTTGCCCCCAGGCGTCTCCTCCTTGTTGACGTTTTAAAGCGTTGCCCCGGGAAGAGGCACAGGGAGCCGACAACAAAGCCTCCGAGTCTTCGTTCGCCCTTTTCCCGCTCGCGCTTAAAGCCTTTGCCGTGTTAAAGCGAAGACTATTCTTCTCGGGGTAAACACTTCGGCACTTGCTCAGGCTATCACGCTTTGCTATTTTTTGTGATTTCTTTTTCTTTTTCACGTCACCCCGGCCGTCTCCGCCCTGGCTCGCATTTTGATTTCGCTGTGTTGGTTAAACTTCTCTCCCAATTCCTGCGAGCGATTCTCCTCCGCCGTTGGCGCGAGAACACGCCTTTGTACTTAGATTGCCCGCGCCTGTCACTCGGCGCGTGCCTGCGTGGGAAAACAAAAGACGCGATGCGCGCGTCTCTAGCGTTTTTTTTTTGTTTTTATTCGTCGGTGACTCGCATTAAAGGGTGTTTCTGAGCGTTTAACCTCCGCGGGCACGGCCTGTCTTGTGTCGCTATCTCTCCTGTCTGCTGCCGCTCTTCCCGGTCGCGTTTCCTCGTGTTATGCAAATTCGCCCGGCGCCAACGCAGCGCGCGGCTGAACGTGTCCGAAGTGCGTGAGTTTGGTGCGGCGAACTCGGTCGGTCTTTCCAGTTCTTTTTTTTTTTTGCGCGTCTGATTCACGCGCAAGTTGAGCGTTTTGGGCTTGACGTAGAATAACGTCGTGCGCGACGCACGAGAAAGATGAGAAAGTTAGTGATATTAATTACAGCTGCGTGGCGTTTACTTTTATAGTGCGCGCTTGGGGTACTGGTTTTCGCACCATGGTTAGATTTTAAACTCTTATTTCTTTTTTTTTTTTGGCCCGAAAGGTCGCCTTCACAGGCGATGTCGATACTTTCGCGTAGCACTGTTTTGCCTGTCACTCACTCACTTCAGGACGAGAAAACCGGACAACGGACAACGCCATTCCCGTTCTTCGCGTAACTTGCTGCCTGGCGCGGGGTTATAAGTCGAAGAACCAGCGACCGCGTTTTAGGCTCGCTCATTTATGAAGAAATGCAGCTGCCCGTGTGAAGGAGAGCTTGGCTTGTGAAGGCTGCCCTTGTAGCAAGTCTATGCTGTGATTAATTCGGCATGAACGGTTTCGAGGCCAACGGGAGAGCTTCTCTTTGAAAATGATACCCCCCCCCCCCCTTATTCTTCGTACTTTTCTTTGGATGAAAGCGTCTCTCGCGGACGGGCAGCTGGGGTCCCGCCACAAGAACAAACTGAAAAACGCGGGTGCGTTCTTGCAGGCGGTTCTTTATTTCTGTGCGGCGTTCCGTGGATGCTTTAAGAAACCTAACGCGACGTACAGAACCCATGCCCTGCGAATGGCGTGCGCAGCGAATTGCTCTCTCGCGTAAATACGGGGTTTCTTATGCACGACGTTTCGCTCTTCCTTGTTAGGCGGAAAATAAAGCCGGCCGTGCAGACATCAGCAGGTCTACCTGAACTCGAACCAGCTCGTGGCTGGGACGATCATATATATATTCGAACCTCCCCAGGCTTATTGACTCGCGGAGTGGCCGAGAAACTCTTGCCAACTCCCCTGCAAACACTCTGTCTCCGCTGAAAGGGGGAAAAAATGACGAGGGAAGAAATAAGAAAGCAAGTTAGGATGGTTAGGAGTTGTGTGTCGGTCTGCACAACTCGCGAGTTGCGCGCTCGTGGTAGCGCCGTCAGCTGGAGCATTTATGACGCGCGACGCCGCCGCCGCCGGCAGTAAATTAGATATCTCTCACGCGCTGCGTTGCTTCGTTGCGGCCGCTTCTGGCGCGCGCGAATCCTCTTCAGCAGTTCGGACGGCGGTTCCTTCCTTCCTCGTGTGGTGCGTGCATCGCGTACACCGACGCGAAGTGCTTCACCTCCCTGCTTGCCGGCCCGCCCAACGTGCAGAGGAGCGCGGCAGGCAGCGCGCCCTGTCGGCGTGTTTATGAATGTGCACGCATGCGGGCGGCTTATATCCGCCGCCGCCGCATCGCCTTTGCTTGACCGTGGCTTGCGCTCGGATGCACGCGTGCGTGGTTAATGAATTAAGGGCCGGCGCCTCCTGCCCATCTCGCGCTGCTTAATGGTTATCCGGGAATTGTTTTTTTTTTCCCTCCCGAGGCAGAGGCAGGCCGGACCCGCAGCCCTCTCCTCGTTGGTTCTTACACAAAGGGGACGAGCGAGCCCCTCGGCTTGTCAGTGAGCGCGCTGCGAGTATTGTTTGCGTTTCAGCCTCTTCGCTTTGCTATTTTCTTTAGTAGTTGTCCCTCCGCCGTTCTCTCCCAAAAATTCTTTGCCCTCTGCGCGATCCGCGGCTTCGCGGTTGTTGCGTTTCCTCCTTCTTATTTACCTAATTTTTGTTTATTTAGCGGGTTTCGCTGCGCGAGTGGTTTCACGCTTCGATGGCGCCCTGGTTAGGTTTTCTGACTCGTTGCGCCTTGCGTGTGCGCCCGCATGCCGGTGCAGATTTGAGCGAAGCGTTCTTGCTTTCTCGGTTCCGTTTGGCGCGGTGCGATGCGAACGACGTTTAATGGCGCGCTCTCCTACGTGGCAGATTTCTGCGATCTTTGCATACACGTGTGCCTGTCTCTCGCTTTCTGGTCGATTCGTTTCCCGCGGGCGATGTCTTCTCTCGTCTCCCGTAGAGCTAGCTAGTTTCCCGCGTCCCGAATTCATGGGCGCCAGTTACCGACCCGGAACGGCGATGCCGCGTTCGATGCGAGAATTGTGCGCTTTTGATATCGGGATGTGCGCCTCTCGTCTGGAGACGCCGCATTCAATATCGGCGGCGTGAGAATATAGTTTCGTCTCAGTCAAGTTAGCATGTGTGGCTGCGTGGTGCGATATATTCCTTGTTTGGTGATATTCTTACGAATGTTCTTATCGTCGTTGGCGGCCGACAAAGCGGTGCTGTGGAGAAACTTGCCCTCGACGGCTCAGCTTAGTCGTACAGTGCGTTGCTGCAAATTTCCCTCTGTGACTTGCGCTGGCAAGTGACGCTGCGCGTCTGTGCAGACCTCATAGCCGGGGCAATGATTGGGCGGTGGTGTTCCTAGCTCATACTTCGATCGCCTGCGCTGAGATTTTAATTTTGGCTTCAACTAAGGACGGCTATCTTTGCAGTGTTAGCCGTATTAGCGCGCGATTTATGGACTTCGTTCCTATTGTTTAGGATTGAGAGAAGCAGTTCCTGAGCGAGCTAAAGTTAAATATTAAATTGAGTTACCTTTGTTGCATAGCAACCCTTAACTTTGGTCAAGACAACCGCAGCTAACGCTAGCTATGGTTATGGCACATGCATCACAAACTAAACTATGGTTAACTATCTAGTCATGGTTACCGCAGCTTTTGTGACCTCAGTTAGTGCTCTTTTTACACGGACAGCATGTTCGCATCTGGCTAGCCAAAGTCATGGTTAGCTGCAGTCGTGTTTTGAGCGTAAGCAGAACAAACCATTGATGAAGTTAGAGCTGCGGATCTAGCAATTCATAGCTAGCTTGTGGCGAAGAAACTTGATGGACCGGGTTTTATTTCTGTTTGTGTCCGTTTTTGTTTCGAGTTTCTCCGATTGAAGTTTGCCCTGCAATGTGACAAGGGTACTTTTCGATTGGTTGGTCGTAAGTTCATACTGCTGGTTGGGCGCATTGAACACTTTAAAAACTCCCAGTCACTCATTGATAGCTCGCATACCAGTATAGCTTTTTTCTTGCCGAGCATCCACCTTTTCTATATATTTCTTTGCTGCCCCGCTCGCACGTCGACATGGTCCAGTTGTGGTAATGCAGCTCTTAAACAAGTCATTGCTCCGAGTGTCATTTTTTTTAGGTGTTATGTGTTTGCATAATTTTTAAATGCGACAGCATGAAAGTTTTAGCGAGGCGTTACCGTACGACCATGCAGGAGAGCAACGCTGTAATTCCCACCGCGTGACGCGTGTGCTGCCCGCCCCCCTCCCTTTTTTATTTTTTCGCCTCTAGCTCTCCGTTCGCGTATTCTTCATTACAAAGCCGGCCGAGGCGGCAGAGGTGCGCTTCTGGTTCTATCGGTACGCAAACAGCCGTCGCGCTCCGGGCCCGCCGGAGAAAAGCGCGCCAGTGTCGCGACAACGCGCGCGCTTTTTGACGCGCCTGTCGGCGCTCTCGAGGCTCCGCGTTCGTCTCGCTCGCGGTGTTAGTTCGCGACGAGCGCACCAGCGGCAGCAGCCGCTAGAGAAAACAGCCGGTCCAGGGCCGAGTCGAAGCCGATCGCAGGCGTTCGTCCCGGCGTGCGCGTCTCTGTGTGTGTGTGTGTGTGCGGGGGGGGGGGGGGGATCACCGGGAGGGGGGCAGGAGGGGGTGGTGTCTTTTCTTCATTTAGTTTCTTTTTCGCTCTCTTGTGCGCCGGTATTGTTTGCTTTAGCGAAGTGCAGCGACTGCTTCTCCGGCACGCGCCCAGGCAATGCAGGCGCCGCACCGACTGCAGGGCCAGAGGCAGTCGTCTCCGGGCGGGCGACGGCAGGTGGCGATGACTGTAATTAAACTTTCCTGCGGAGTTCGGCTCCCGAAGGGAACAGCACGGTGTCCGCTTCCCTCACCACCTACCCCTCCTCTGCTCGCGGATCTGGTCGTGGAGAGCCCATGTTGTTGTAACGCGGCATCGCTGTAACGGGAACATTTATTTGCGCAGCCGAGGGTCCGGCACCGCAGCTATTTTGGAAGCGCTAAGCCGCGCGGTGTCCCCCACCCCGGCGCTGGTCACACTGTTTGGTCAGGGCGTGCAGGTATCGCTCGCGTTTTGTCTCCCTGCGCCAGAAGTTTTGTCAAAAGCGCTCGCTACCGAGGAACAACCTCGGTCCTGGAAATGTGAGAAGGGTGCAAGGGGGGGGGGGGGGGGGGCGCACTCGATGGATGGAAAGCCTTTCGTCGATGCGCGGGCGCTCACGCGTGCGCGCGCCCGGCGTTATGTAAACACGGGAGCGCGGCGGACCAGACGCCGCCGCGGTCGTCGCGTTGCGAGGAAAACTTGTCCAAACACGGCCCCCCACGTGCTCTGGTTGACCGAGCGCGCGAGAGCCGTCGAAGCGACGGCAGCCGCAGCAGCTTGTGTGGTGGAGTGGCAAGGAGGGTGCGCGTGGCCGCTGCTCTTGGGGGCGCGCTCTTGACGCCGCTCGCTAGTGGCGAGATCCTCCCCCCTCCCTCTCCTTCGCTCTTTCTTCTCTTCACACCCGTTACTCGCGCGATGCTGCTGCTTGGGCTCGTTCGGAAAACAGGCGGCTTGACCGTGACCTGTTTGTTTATTCGCTGGCGAGACTCTCTCTCGCGAACGGCGCCATCGAGAGTTCGAGCGGATTAACCTGGTGGTACCCCTCCCTCCTGGTCGGTCCGAACACGAGCGCCCTCTCTTTTGCTGCCGGCCCGCCCCCTCTTGTTCTCGCATGTATTCATTGGTGGTGGCACAGGTTAATAAAAATAAGTCGCTGTCGCGAAACAGAGCTTGTTAAGATCGCACTCTCTTTCGTGAGACGGTCCTGTTTAGTTTACGGACACGCATATGCATCGTTGTTTTGGTTAGGTGACGGTATGTCGTGCAGAAAGGAAAGGCGCGGTGGCTGTCTCACTCTGAGTGCACAGCTGAACTGCACCGTGAGCGGCAGTAGTGTTGCAACTTGCCGTACTCCTAGACACTCCCTGGCGGGCCTGCGCTTGTAGTGTCAAGTTGCAGAATACTATTCCGGATTGTCCGTCCGTGGACTACCCCTTTATGCGGTGCACCGGTTCGTGACGTTTGCTCGTGTAAGAACTCCGCGTGAGCCGGCGATGTTAATAAGACGCGTGTAAGAGCTTCTCTTCAATGTCCTGACATTGCAGCAGCGGGGACAACTTTATGGCGGCGGCGGTGCATAGCGAAGGTGCACATTTTGCTCCAGAAACCAGTACAGTGGAGAGAAAGAGAGAGATATAAAACATTTATTATTTCATTGAAGTGTTCTACGAGTCAGGTAGGCGGACTCCTCAGTTCAGGACTCCGGTGGCTTGGGCGGATGAGTCGGCTGATTTTCGTAGCTGCTTCCGCGAAAGGGCCTTTCTGCCCTTCGTTGGGAGACAGTGATCACTGCTTAGCCGGAGCAGTTCGTGCCGCTCTATATAGAATGGAACGGCGTCGAAATCATTACATAATACGGTCCGTTGTTAACCAGAAGGACCAGACGTCCGATTCCCGATGCTTGGCTTCATCGCTGGCATTAGGACGTTTCGTTTACACTGGAATGCTTGCAGACTGATGGTGATCGCATAGATGGCTGCTCCCGCGTCTGCAGCACGGGCACGCGCCGAGCTTTCAAAGCTGCAACAGGGATGCACGAGGTCGGGCCCAGGCGCCTCGTCGAGGCAGCGATGAATGGCCGGACGCCCACGTCTTTGTCGGTGTCTCCGCCCGAGAACGTCTCACCCTTTCTGTCCCCTCTTCTTCTTTCCTTTCGTTGCTATCATTTGGCCCCAGCGCGGTGTTCTTTGCACAAGCTCCGCGCCTGCCTCTCGTGTCTTCTGCGTTGTCGCGACGACGAGCACCGCTAAGCCTTGTCGGCTCCCCCGCGCCCTGTTTTCCCGGTGTGCCTCCCGGCGCAGGGAAGGTGGGGAGGATGGTGGCACGGACCGATCTTTGTCGCCGCCGCACCCGGCGGAGGCCGATTGTCCAGGGCCGCGGCGACTAATGCGAGGCGACGCTGCTCGGATAATGAGCAAACTCGTTAAAGCTTACGTAAACGGCCGCTTGGGGAGCGACATGGCGCGGGGATCATTTCCGACGGGGGGAACGGGAGTGGGGGGGAGCGAAGTGCGGGAAGAAAAGGCTGCTGGCGCAGCTCCGGCTGCCGCGCTGCGCTCATACTGCGCATGCGTCGTTCGCGACACCCACCGCACCGTGCAGTGGCTAATCTTCTCGCGCCGCGCACTTCCTTCTCCCGCCTCATCCTTCGTCCACGAGCGTGAGACATCTGGGCAAACTATCTTCTGCTCCGATGTCTTGTTATACTTCCTTGCTCCTCACTTTCAGCACGCAGATGGGCGTGTGCGCCTGAGGGGATCGTCACCCGTATCGCTGTCACCCGAAGGGCCGGCGATGCTTGAAGTTTATTTTCCTTAATCGGATTGCTTTGATGTCAGGAGTTAGTGGTGCAATCAAATGTTGATTGGTGTAGTTTTCGGAATCCAGGTCCCGCCTTTTTTTTGGCGGGTTATTTATGCATTTGCCAAGGCAGTGAGCGCATTGCTCGTTCGTACTTAGCGTTTTTCGCGATTCCTGAAGGGCTCATTGCTAAGGTGGCAGTGTCACTTCGCTTTAATCACTTTGGGCAAACGGCGTTATTTAATGCCGTTTTCCCCAGGGAAAAAACAAACAAGCAAAAATAAAGCACCGCACCATCCGGCGCCTAACTGGGACTCGAGTCGGAAAGTGTTCACGCCACCGATATCGCGTGAGTCTGTCAATCACTTTGGACAACTGGCATTATTTAATGCCATTTGCGCGATTCGCTAATGCATGCTAACGCGATTCGATAATGCCATTTGCGCGATTCGCTTCGCTGCAGCGCGCCGACTCGACTCCAGTGTCGTCTCGGCCGATCGTCCTAATATTACGGCACCGCCTCCATGCCACCTTTCCGCTGAGCTTTGTAAAGTCCTCGACCGTCCTCATAAAAGTTTGTTGTGTCGTTCGAAAACAAGTGCGTTTTGAGGCCCTCCTTCGGGCATCGTCATTTTGTTCTATTTTTGGTCTGAACCAATGACTGCATATGTAAAGGCAGCACTGATTAAAGTTGCTTTAAATGGTGTGCTCTTAAGTGAGTCCGGCAGCGCGACAAATCCGGCCATGTTGCCTAAAACAGCCATTTGGCTCTTCAAATAGAGAACTAGAGAGAGAAAATAGATAATAGAGAACAAACCGCCACATCCCTTACCCGCATCCGGTTGCATTGTCTGCCCGCTCAACTACCAGTGAAGGTGCATCTCTTCGGCGTCTCCGAATGTCCCCGCGCTACGACCAATGTTTTGCGGGCGGGCGCTCACATCTGCGTTAATGTCTTTCTTTCTGTCTCAGTGAAAGGGGTAACTGCGCGCGACAAGGCGCGGCTTCATTTTAGAACTTTGGCCGTGCCGGCCTTACTTAGCGTCGACTGACCTGCGCCCTCTCTTCGTGTCCCGACGTCAGCGCGCATTTTCGTATTGTTCATGCGTGCTTCAGTCTACGAAACTAACGCGCAGGGCGCAAGCTTCTGTTTTTCTTTTTCATTTACACTTTTGTGGTTCACCGAAATGGCGACGGCAGTTACGCTGGCGAATGCGACCCTTCCCCCTGCTCTGTAACGGCGTGTGGAGAATTCTCCCGGCAATTATAATTCGCCGGCCACCAAGATACAATAAACAGCTTCAGTGAATATATATACTCAGAATATTGTTTAGCGCTGTGCTTCTTAATTTGAGCCTTGCGATTTTTGCGCGAAGTTAGCGAGCCCTAAGCATTCCTTCGTTATGCTGTTCTTACTTTGTCATTTTTCGAAACCGCTAAAACAACACGGAAGGAACGGACATGGGTGAGCGCTACTTTCAATTGTTTATTTCATGAAACCTCGAGTGCTTTATACAGCGATCAAAGGCTACTTTGATCACTGTATAGTACCCTTTGATCACTGTATAAAGCTCTTGAGGTTTCATGAAATAAATAGAAGTAGGGCTCGTCCATGTCTGTTCCTTTTTTGTCCGTGCTGTTTTAGCGCTTCGAAAAACGACAAACGTCCACCAACTAGCCCGATCCGCCACACTTCTGAACATCGTTTTTTCAAACTCGGTTCATCAGTTGGACGTTAGCAGTTTGCAGGAAAAGTTGCCTCTCGTGCATGAACACTTGTGTGCACGTGCGAAGGGACAAGGGGGCTTGCCGCCTCTCCGGCTAGGTTTGTCCCGCCGCGGAGGCGGTTTGAAAGACTGGACGCGCTTAACGGCTGAGCGCCGTTGCTCCGCCGCCGTCGTCGTCGACGACGTTGGTTTCGATTGTTCGCGCACCGCGACCGAGCAAAGGCGTCGACACGTCGTGGGCGCTGCGCTGCGTCTCGGGACGTGGCGGTGCCACCAGGCGCACGCCACGCGCCGGCCGCATTGTCTCTCGCCAAGCTTCTCTCCCAGGGAGCTGGTGGGGTAGCTATTTTGGGCGTGGCGCGTGAGGTCTCTCCGTGTGTGTGTGTGCGTGCGTGTCGCGATAGACGCTGTATGTGCGCTCGCACCGTGTTTTGTCGCCGCCGCGGCCTCCGCTATCTCACCCCTCTTACTCCCGCGCTCCTCTACTTGCTCTCTGCATCTTCGTGCTCTCTCTCTCTCTCCTTTTCCTCTTCCGGCCCGCCAGTTTATTCGGCGCTCCCCTGCTCTCCACCACTGCCGCGTCCTTTTGTTTTTCCCCCTCGGTGGTGGCAGCAGCCTCTCGTCCTGGAGGAGAATCTCGCCTCAGCGCTGCCCATTGTTCTGCGTCGCTTGCCGCTTCCTCCGATATTTCGCGCTGGCATGGCTCCCGCTCGTCTTTCCCTCCCCCTTTGCTCAGCGGCTTGTTTTATACAATCGACGCGCGTTCTTGCCCCCTCGCGCGTGGGACCCAACAATGCGGACATCTCTGCGGGCGGCCGCAGGAGTGGTGGTGGCGTGGCAAGAGGTTGCTTTAGATAACACCGGGGACAATAATCAGGCGCCGACCCAAACGCCGGGATGAGCGAGCACGGGGCGGAGGAGGAGGGGGGGGGGGGGGGGCAGTCCGCGCTGGCATCCTTCCTGCGGTGCCGTCACGAGAACCGTATTAGCCGCGGACTTGCCTCGTCGCAGCGTCGGCGCGGTCATTAGGTAGGCTCTTGGGCGGGCGCCAGAATAATGTTTGATGTCCCGCCTCAGCCAATGGAACGAGACGGCGAGCAGCGCGCCCAGGGTTACCCAAGAAAAGCCGGGTTAGTTCGCCCGACCGTGTGCCTGGTGTGCCCTCGTAGCTGGAGTTGTTCTCCGGTCACCTGACTAGGTTGTCGTCGTAATATGTTGCCTTAACGTTTAGCTGCAACGTTGGGAGCGTATCTGACTCAAGAGACGGAAGTCCCTGCGTGAGTAGAACTTGTCGGCCTAGTTGGTTCATTATACGTGCTAAGAAAGAGCTGCGCGAACGAGACACGAGCGGCGAAGAAGTAAAGACGTGCACAAACACAGATCAACAACTTTATTACGCTTATTATAAGTCTTGTATTTCTTCGCGCAGTAAAGTTGTTAGTCTGCGCTTGTGTCCGTCTTTTCCTCTTCGCCGCTCGTGTCTCTTCGGCGCAGTTTTTTCTTTGCATCCCTGCGTGAGCAAGTGCCGCGCGCTTTTCTCTGTTGAGCCGGTCTATATCGATGGCACCCTTTTGATTTCCATCAAACCATTCATCATGGGCATTGAAAACTCTTGGAAGTCTGCGTGTTTCGCTTACGCTTCTCATACTTCGAGCTCGTTTCAGAACTTTTGCATTGCACATTCATTGATGTATTCCCTCTTCTACAGGCTAACTTCATTCGTGCGTTGATTCCGCATTCCTGCACTACTTGTGCCTTCCTGCGTCAGCGTCTCAGTGGCTGGCTGACGTTGCACGAATATCTCGTCGGTCGTCTTTCATACGCCGAGCGTGGCTTCTGTAGCGGCGGAAGTTTTCCGGAGTGGCGTTTCTCGCCACGGACCGTGGAGCGGCGGTGTCTTTCTTTCTTTTACACGCGCATCTGATGTCTCGCACCTTCTCCCCTCGCCCGCGCGGTCGTCGTCGCTGCTGCTGCTCTCTATCGGGCTTCCACCGTGACTGTGCATGGCGCGCCCGTCCCTGCTTCCGTTACTCTCGGGTCGCGATGTCGGATCCCTCCGCGCCGCCTGAATCCGAGCCGCTGCCGCAAGACGCATGCAGCCTGCGCTGCATACGCACATAGGCGCGCAGACACAGAGACACTCGGCACCGGCGAGAGGAACAGCAGGAGCAGTCGACCCCGGGTCCACCTTTCCCTCTTTCACCCCGGAGGCGCGCTAAGAAAAGCACCGGCGCCGCCGACTCCGCGTGGCGTTCTCCTGCGGTGCAGAACCGCTCTGCCTAATCACGACCGGCTCGTTTTACCGCGCCGGGCGAGCCTCACGGCGGCGGCATCGCCCCCGCCGCATCGACTGTCGCCCCTGCGACGAGGGCCTGCCCTGTTCGTGAGCAGCCGAGCACGCTTGCGCGGCGAGGTCGTCCCTTCTTCGTGGTGGCGGTATCGGCGCGAAAGAGGGCGCACTCTATACCGCGCTTGTAGCGTGGGCCGAAATAAATAGCCCGGGATCCGTCAGAACGCAGCGCGTCGCTCTACGGGATGAGATGATGACTCCGCATAGGACGGATGTTGGCGAACATTTCTCTCGCTTACGGCGCCACGTGGACATGGGTATTAACTAAACTGATTGCTATCGATTAACTAAACTAAGGTGCGACAGAGTCTTCGTGAAACGTACGACGCCGTGCTCCAGCTGCCTGCCAGCTCTGCGAGAACGTTTCACGCCTCAGCTATATACGTACCGGTTCCACGGCGCACACGTGAACGCGCTCTGGCACGAATGTTGGAATGCGCGTGCAGCGCGCTTAAATATACAGTCGGCTACGTTGGTTTCAAGGAGACGGATCGTTGAGCGAATTGGCGTGTCTTCGTTTTGACAGCGATGTGAAAGACCGTTGTTCATAACGAAAGAAGGCGAGTGCTTGTCGGTGGGTGCTACTACATAGCCGCCAATCTCTCTTGCAAGAAGAAATGCCCGAACGAGAAAATAGGGGATGGAAAATAAACATTTATGTGCTCGAATAAACCTGTAGTTTTCTCGCACAATTGAGCCCATTCCATATTTCTCTATCGCCGGAATACCGCGTGCGGCCTCTTTCTGCAGTCGTAGACACGCGTACCAGCGGGGGGTCGTGCGTGGTCAAAAGGCGCGGGGAACACTGTGCCGTCAAACTTTTACGACTGGCGCAAACAGGAGAACAAACTGATGACGCGATTTTTATTTTCTTTTTTTTTCCTTCTCGGGGCTCAGTCGACGCCAGCGTAGTACGCCGCGTACTTACTCCCCTTCTCTCTCCCCGCTCTCTCTCTGTCTCTTTCTCAGCACTTGCTTCCCCACCCCGCTCGACCGATTTTTTTTTTTTTCGTCTAGAGCTTGTTCTTTTCTCTGTTCCGTTGTAACGGCGCCGTCTTTTTCTTCGGTGTACACACTCGCCAGCTAAGCCTTTATTTGCGCGTTCTTCCAAGTGCCGGAGAAACGGCGTGGCGATGCCGCGTTGTGCCCGCAAGGGCTCGGCGGGATCGAAAATTCTATCGTTTTTCGAGGTTTCCCGAAACGCGATAGCCACTCTCCCGTCTTTAAGAAAGTGGAAGCGGTCAGAGCGGTGTATGCGTTGGCGGCTCCTAGCTTTATTTTCCCTCTTCCTTCTCTTCTCCCGTTCCTGCATTCGCGTAAAGGAGCTTCTACTTTCTCCAGCTGCTGAGTCTTTTCCCCCTTCCCGTCTTTATACCGACGCCATTCAGTTGAAACGTTGTGTTTTTCTTTTACGTATCCGGGGGTTCGTTGCTCCATCTTGATACAGACGGTCGAGGCGGTGTATTCGGCTTTAAATCTCCCGTGGTCGCTCTCGCCAGGAATAAATAAAACATAAGGAGTGAATGCTCTCCTCTTCCGTAGCTGCGAACATCTTTTAGTTGTAGCATCTGCTTGCGCTTGTTTATATCGTGATACCAGCGGGGAAACGCATGGAAACGGTGTAAGCGCGTTCTGAATGTCTTCCGCTCGTCAGTTCGGAGCGAAGAGGCACCTTCCCATCGGCATCACTCGCGGGCGCCTAGAACTGTTTCGTTTTTTTTTTGCGGTTTTTAGCGCAGCGTCTATGAAAGTTCTATCAAACATCACTTGTTAGATTCTTCCGTGCAACGTTCGCAGCCTAAAGGCAAAAAAAAAAAAATTGCTTGCCTCTTTTTTTTTTTCGATGTTTAATTAAACAGCGTGGCATGGATGCGTACCGGTGAGGAAAATTGTTGCGAGTATACCATTCAAAGGTGTCGAGCTGCTTTATTCGGCTCAGACGTGCGTTGGTCTCTGCGAACTACTCTCGAAACCTTCTCGGAAGGGAATGCAGTTCTTTCCTCGACACCTCTTTTTATTGGATCGCGGCGGATGTTTGCAAAAGGGGCTCTCTCGTTCGCGTCCTAGATATGCGCGTGTACGAAACATGCAAAAGCAGCCCATTGTGTCGTGGAACGCATTGCCTAGGCGAAGTACGCACGTTTGGAACGAGCGCATTTAGCATGTCATTCTCGTCCACATTAGCCGCGCTGCTACGAAATAAATGTTTGTGGCTTACTCAAATCTTCGCATTAAAATAAAAATTTCTACATTTCAAAATAGTTGATCAGCTACCTCGACTTTCTATGCTCGAACATAAAAGGAGGGATTCATCCTTGTCCGCCGCTCGAACCTGTGTCCGAATTTGCTCAGCTGGTACAGCGATTGCCTGGTAGACCTGGTGTTCTCCGTTCGCGCCCAGCTCTAGGACGAATCTCAGCTGCGCAGGTTTTAACGCAACTATGGATATTTCCTTCTATAGGCGCATGACTGGACAAATTTTACGTCTCCCGTATCGTGTCGTTGTTTGTGGTTTTGCGCCCACGGCCTGAAAAAAAAAAAAGAAACTTACCTTACATGCCAGCAAGTCGTTCTATCGAGTCTTTTTTCTACACTCTCTAGAAGGCTAGAGAGCCCGCCTCCAGCACTTTCACTTCACGGCTGCTGCCGCCGCTTAGGAGAGAGGGGGGCCGTTGCCAGACGTCGTGAGCGCAGGCATTCCGACTGGCGGGCCTCTGGCAGTTGCTGCTCGCAGCGCTCGCGGCGGCGGCTCTCGGAGAGTGCGCGATAAATTTCTCTTTAAGGACTATCTGCTTCCCGCCCGAGAGGAGTGGTATAGTCTCGGAGCACTCATCCGCCGCTTCTGGAGGCGCCGTCCGAAACAAACGAGCTTCTGCTTCCTTCCCTCTTTCCTCCTTTCTGCTCCCTTTGAAAGGGGGAAGAAAAAGGGAACTGCGAACCGTAGAGCGGAGGCGGGGACAGGATTGACTGTCCAGACTGCGCTGAGCGTGAAGTAGGCTAGAAAAAAAAAGAAAGAAACAGGAAAGGAGAACAGAGGTAATACAGCAAGGACACGAAAAAAAGGGAAGTAAAGGAACAAAAAATAATTTAAAGGAAAGCTGAAAGAGAAAAGGAGAGAGCAATAACTGCAGTCTTCCCGCGGCTTCAGCAGCTTTTTAGTAGACTCGCCGGGTGGAGAAAAATGGATGCTGGTGGGAAGTGGTTAAAGGCGCGAAAGTGCGGGAGGAATTCGAAGGCGTGAGAAGGAGGAGGATGAGAATCTACGGTTGCCGGGTGCAGATGTAAAATATTGGCGCTTTCGGAGGCGAGCAAAAGTGGAGGGAGGTGAGGGGGGCTGAAGCGGTGGCTCCTGTGCGGCCTTCACTTCTCGGTGTTGGTGCCTCTCGGCTCAAGCTTGGCCGGCGTGCTGCGCTGACTGGTTAAACACGACAAAACTGCTGGCGTGTTCCTAACGGAGAGGAGTGCAATGGGCCGCTGAGCTTACCTTCTTTCATTCTCTGTCCTTTTCTGCTGGGAGCCTGTCTGTTTTTTTTTCTTTTTACCTTCTATAACGCTTGCCGAATGAATAGTGTACGCGCGCCGACCTTCGCATTTCTGCGCCTTGTGTCCTGTACGCAGTTCTAATCCTGCCTGTATGTAGCCTGTTTTTTATTTTTGTTTCAATTTCGCGCTTATTTTGCTTGGTGTGAGCTATTGGTTTAGCTGTGAGACTGGTTGATGCAAATGGAGACAGTGCATGCACTTGAGTTTGTGGCCGAACCCGTGGTGTTGGAGCGTTTTGGTGCGGTGTCTTGCTTTTTCCGAGAAACATTTGTTTTATCTTGTGCTAGGGAGTTTGTTTGCTGTATTCGCTTTTGTATCGCCCTGGCGCCATCTGGTATACAAGTTGAAGGAGCGCCCAAGTATTCAAAGGTTGCAGTCACTTTTTCAGAGTGTACGTACTACGACAATAGTCTTTCACAGCGATATAGCAAGAAAGTGGTTGAATGCTTGAGAAACCCTGATCGCCTTAATACACATAGAACACCCTCAGCAAGATTTAACAAAGTATTTGTACGCCTTGTGGCCTTCTCCTAGTCACCATAGGGAACAATTTTATTTTTCCTTCTGTTAAGCAAAAAGGGACACATGCTTTTTATTACAGGAGAACAGTGCACTGGTAACGCAGAGGAGCGTAGGACAGGAAGACCAGGGAAGTGCTGACTTACATGAAAAAACAGAATTAATTGCTAGACAGCGCTTGTATTCGTCTTCCTACCTTTTGTGTCCCAATGTTTTCATAGCGGTGATCTTCACTAAGAAATGACCAAGCAACTAGTTCAAATCAACATTACTACGCTATCTTTCTTGCTATAAGCGGCGCCTATAGTCGAAGTTGTCCCCGAAGAATAAGCGGCGAGTGCGCAGTAGGGAGGAAAAGCAAGACGGCTAGAGTTGTTGCGGGAGCCTTCTAGCCAACCGAGGCTGTTTGCCAAGCATTCTTTTCCTGGCATTACTTCCTGCACCACCACTAACGCGTTCGTAACTAACACCGAAGTAAACAGAGCGCGGCGTTAAGCGTGGACGCTTTCGGCTTGGGTCTCGAAATCGTCCTCGCTGACACAATATACACCGACTTGGTCTACCTTGTTGCGTTTCAGTAGCGGGAAGGAGCATACAAGGTTGGTAGCGCTGCAGTCCTGGCGGCTCGCTTACCAGCGCTTTTCGGAGTCGTTTTGTGTGCTGTGCGAAAGAGAATGTTTGGCTAAAGTGGGTTGAGAAGGCTGCTTATCTAGTTACACATGCTGGTCACTATATCTCTATATCTGTTATATCTCTGTGTTTGCGTGCTGCAGTGAGAGCTTAATTCGCAGAGTCTACCTCTTCTTAGTTAATGATTAGGGGCCCTCGAAAGATGTTTGTGTTTTGGAATTGCGCAAACATTTTGCTCGCCTAAGAAAGCTGCCGCAGCTGGTGTATTGGTGTTCTTCAGACGCCGCACCATTTATTAGCAGAATTTCGTGCGCACGGGTCCGACCCACAACACAGCCAATTCCCACTCGTCAGTGCGTCAAGTCGCACTTCAAATGCAGCGTGCCTTTTATGGCCGGAGAAAAGAGCTGTGCCAGGCGTACCCTAACTAAACTCCAAGTTTTGATTGTGAGTAGGCGCTCGGCCATCCCCCCCCCCCCCCCCCCCCCTCCCAATCTTCTCCTCGACTCCTTGGCGGCGGCGACGTGCGTGGCCCCGAATTGCCGCCGCCAGTGCTGCCGGTTCCTTTCCTGGACGTCCGACCTAACCCTTTCCTCGCCGCCGGGCCGGCGTCGGCGGAAGCGGACCGAGGACGATGCATGAAGCCGGTGCAAGCTCTCACGCGAGCACAAGGGGCCGCGCTCGTTTCCATAAATACCATTCGTCCCTCTCCGTTGTCTCTTTTGCTTGCATTGTTGTTTTCGTCTTTGCCAGCCCCGCGCTGCTGTTTAAGCGTGCGGCCGTTTGTTGTGTTCTTTGCTTGTTATTCGCGTGCGAAACGCTGCCGCACTGAACTTGGCGAGGGTGCTTGCGCAAACTTTCTTGGCGGCGGTGCCCCCGGCTCCCAGGGCGACGCCGCGGGTTTCTTCGTATAGTGCTGGCTTCATAGTAGTCGGCGAACACGCGCTCTGGCTGACGTCTATGCTCTGTTTCACCGTGTTCTCCGCACGGACGCGCATTCGTCGACCACGCGGGGATGGTGTCTGGGGACTGCACATAAGTGTAGGGCGCAGCTTGAACGGTTTTACGGCTCGTAGTGCCGTAAAGTTCGGGTCAGTTGGAAAGACGAAACAGAGGGATTCTCGCGCCGACGCAGGCTCTAGCCTCCTTCGTTAAACCGTTTTTTTTTCTTATTGTTAACTGAATCGGAGACATCTACTACTAGTTTTCGTGAAGATAAATGGAGGGAAAGAGGAAGGGAGGGCGGTAGGGAAGGAGGGGCGTCTAGCTGCGCAGGGTGTAATATAGGATCCAGCATCTCTACTTTTTGTACATGAGAATGTATTACGCAAAGGAAATGAAACAAAGGTGTTCGTAGCTGCAAGGTGGCAAATGGGCGAGACGTCTGTCACGAGATGTCAGAATTGATTGAAATAATGCGTAGCGGCAAAACTATTACGCAACATTATTTGCGCCCGACCTTGAAAACTGCTCAGGACTTCGGCGACATTTCCTTTTCGGGACTCTCTCTGCCGTTGTCGCCGAGCGGCCACCTACACTGCGGGCACGAAAGTGTATGACTGCGCCGTAATGGCACGCGGCTCTGTTAATCTCCTGCGCCGTCTCCCTCCCGAGTTTTTATTTAGCCTTCGTGGCTCCCAGTCGTTGAGGCCACCAGACGCCTAGCTTTCCGAGCGGCCCACGCACCTGCGTCGCGTCCCGTTTCGTCGTCCTCCCGCCGGCGGCAGATGGAAGCCATCAGCGATGGAACATTGTCACCGCTCGACTCTGTCTCCGACCGTCAGGTGCGCCCGAGGCCCTGCGGGACGTTCCTTCCGGCGCTCCGCCCAAGCGGAACGCCGGCCAGCCACTCAAACTGCGCGCGCCCCTCTTAAGCCGCGATGCTGCGCAGACAAACTGGAGCCGTCGAAGCCTCCTCACCACCCTCCCCTAGCCTGTTTTTCTTAATCCACCGGCGGCAATGAAAACATTGGCTTCTTTCCCGCCAGGGAAACTGTGCGGCACCCGAGCCAATAGCGACGTTCAACGCAGCCAACCCTTCCGGCTCTGGAAGGCGTAGCTTTTCTTTCATCTCTCGTCTCGACGTCTCGCCTCTTTTCTTTCCGCCGTATCCCTTCTATCTCCTCTTTTCTTTTTCATTCGTTTATCTCGGCGCGCTCTTTTGTTTCCTTCGCCGGCTGCGGAAGAGCGCCCGAAAGCAAATAAAAAAAGTTCGGAGTGCTTTCTTCGAAGGGCGTCCTTTTGCGTCCGCCACTCGTGTCGATGAAAACCAGAGAAAGAAGAGAGAAGAATGAAAAATAAAAAGGGGAGCATTTTCTGCGGGGGGCCGTCTGCCCGAGGCAAGTGTTGAGTGCGTATTGGCAGGCGCCAGACATTCTCTAGACGGTCAGACTCAACTTCCTGTGTAATGTTATGGGCTGTTCGAACAGGGAAGTTGCTTGCCCTTAATGTAAGCGTCCGTCATTTTTAAGGCGAGGCGTGGGCGCTTTAAAGCGGGTCACCGGGCTTACGCCGAATTTGCCCTTTGGAGCTGCGTTTTTTTTTTTCTCCTCCTTCTGCGACTATTGAGCTCTTCCAAGATATTCTGCCTGTAAAGCGTGCTTTGCCTGCAAGACGGTTGTGTACGCGGTGAAGCCGATCAGAGTGTATTGGCGGGACATTTGAAGGCTGAAGGAAGAAAAGAAAAAAATAGAACTAAAGGCGAAGATTTGGAAGCATGCTCGAACGTAAACGCCGTTGGAGGGAAATTGTATTCACGTTTCGCGTGGCTGTACCGAAGGGCACGCGTTCAACAAACAAAACAAAAAACTTTGTCTTTTTAATGAAGTCGTTTATCATTCTGTATTCTTTTCTACGGGAACGCTCGTTTGACTTTGTTTTATTGTGCTACCCGTATAAAGAGGTGAAAAAGCAAGCATAAGTGCAGAAAACTGCAGACAACTTTCTATTACGCGTGCCTTCAGTTTTTAGTTCTGAGCGCAATAGGGCAACAACTGGACGGAAGTGTTTTCGTGCGGACGTTTTTACGAGCACCAGTATTAATGAAACTCCCTACCGCAGTCCTGTGTAAGTTTACGGAGACCTTTAGGTACGCACTTTTCAAAGCCTGAGCAATCAGCGAAAATATAAATCGTGAAACAAAGGGGTTGCTTTTATGTGATCCCTTGTGGGGCGTTTAGCATTCGTGTATCGCCTTGTTATGATTGTGCTTACATCAGACTAAAAATTGGGGTCTTTGGTTTGCTTATTTGCAACTGGCTTTGGAGTGCCACGTTTCACACGTAATGTGCCCTGAGAGCGTTGCGTACCTGCTATCTTATGCTTGTTGCAAGTTGTCGTTGTGTTCGTAGCGGCGATAGCTAGGACGTTTATTCGGCTTTTTGAGATTTGACCAGCGTTTTAGTATCTAACAGCATCCTCTTGAATGTACACATTGGCTCCTTCAGAGCAACTCTATTTCGGCTTATGCTTGTATATTTGCGTTTCACTTTCCTACGCTGCCGTGCACTGTAGTTCTGGAAATGCGCTGCCTGTTTGCCGTATGAGTCCTGGAGCGAGCCTAATACGCACAAATTGTGTTCGTGTTCTTGTTTCTGCACTTGTCCCGCGGTATGACTGAGCAAGAGACTGAGTCCAACAGGGCAACAGGTTCCAACTTCGGGCGTTATCTCACCTTTATTTCTGGCATGGGCGTAACATGTGCCGGCCTTCGGTGTGGGCAGGTGCGCGAGGACGCTCGCCGTGGAACCCTCTCGAGGCGAGTAGTACCGCGGCGTGCTCTTGAACTTGGCACGGGCCAGAGGGCTGGCTCTCTGGCCGCCCACGCCGCGCGTTCGGCGGCGGCGTACGTAAGGCTCGGCGGCTACGTCAGCAATCTCCTCCTGGGCTCCCCTGGTCTCGTTGCGTTGCGTGGCAAGACCGAGGTGATGCGTTGCAGGTACTCGCCGCAGCCTTGGATCAGAGCCGATGCAAAAAAAAATGGGGGGGGGGGGGGGGGGGGGGGGCGCGCCTGTCCGACTTCATCGGGGGCTCGTTCGGCCGTGTTGCAACAACTGGCAATGGCAGCTTCGCGAGCGGCTGTTCTTGCCCCCCCCCCCCCCCCCCCCCCCCCTCCACCTCTTTACCTTCTCTCTGTCTCTCTCTCCCCTGTAGAGCGTGCTTCCTTTACGAACTTGCGCGCAAGTGGCGCAGCGCGGCGAAGATCAGGGGCAGGTGCGAGGGCGACACTCTCCCACGTTGCGGAGACGGCCAGCGCTTTCATGGCCGAAAAAAAAAAAAACGAAAAAGGAACGCGGAAAGCGGGGCCGGCTGTGACGCGTAAAGCGGCGGTTTAATCATAGCAGCTACGAGGAGGGGCTGCAGCATCTGCCGGGCCACGTGGTCCGCGGTATATGCTAGCAAGACTGAGTTTTAAATTAACCGGGCAAGGGGCGCGCGCGAGCCGGTGTCTTGTCAGGCCCGAGCGCCTCGTTCAGGCGGCGAAAGAGAACGAACAGGAAAAAAAAAAGCGGGTCTCGAAGCGCGCGCAATAACGGGGGGCGAGGCGTCAAAAAGAACGCGACGCGTGCCTGGCGACGTGCCCGTGGTTGCGGCGGAGGCGACGGCTTTTTTCCCAGCCCTGTCCCTCCAGGCGGCCTCGTCAATGTCGTCGTGCATAATGATGTCTCGCGTCGCACGCGCGCGTGCCAGCCCGGTTCTTTTACTTGCTCCGCGCGCCCTCTAGGTGGAGTCTTGCCTCGGATGCCAGAGAGGCATCCGTGTTCGTCGCTCGCTCGCTCGCAGCCCTTCAGGCGTCTCTTTTATGTCTGCTTCGCGCCGGCCTAGCGTAGGGCGAGTGAAACATCTCTCTTATGCGGGTTTGTCGCCCGCGTTTCGTGCTTAGTTATGCGACAGATAAGCAGCGTGAGGCACTTGTCTGGCGCGCTTCACTGCTCCACTCGTGTTTCACGGCGGCGGCGTCGCGCTTCACGATTTCGTGCGCGACCGCGTCCCGGCGGGCTTCGCAATGGACGCGCCTGCCGCGTCTCTTCCATGTTCAGTCCGACCTCTTATCGGATTAGGCTGCATGTCGCCACTTTTTCATGGCCTTGTAGTTGCCTCTTGAAGTGAAGTGGAATACGCAACTAACCGGGTAATAAAATGAAGGCGATTGCCATTGCTCCCGTGCTGGTCAGACACACGCGCACCTGTAACGCGCGGATCAGCGAGTGACGCGGCGAATGAGGCCTTCGACACCATTCTCTGTGATCTGTCCTGCTTTACACGTCTGTGCAGGAGACAAGGTGGTTAAAAAAAAAAGAAACGGTTTGTCTACTGCCACTTTTACATAACTGTTACGCCGCCAAACTGCCGTTATATTATTCAATACCCATCCATTTTCTTTTTTAAGACACCCAAGCGAAATGTACTGCTGAGTAGATTTTTCACGCGTCATGTACCTTAAGAGCTGTTGCTTGTGAGGCGTTTTGTGCTTGAGCATTTTTCCCACGTACACTAGGCATGAGGCGCATTGCGTCTACCGCAGGAACTCTGCAAGATTTGGTCGTGTGGTTTTCGACCGAAAAAAAAATAACGGATGAGTGAATGCAAAAAAATGAGGGCGAGCGATGGGAGGGGGGTGGTCGAGACCAATTATCCCACCGGCGGTTTCCGCCAGGCGAAGGCAGGGCCCGACGAAAAGGGACAGCTCCTCCTGGCGGGTCTTCCATCATCGTATACATAACGCAGCGACCGCCGCAGAGAGCGGCTGCCGCGACCACATGCATCGTTCTGCAACAGCGTCCGTTCTCCCGAACCTTTATACGACCCCAGCAGTAGTCGACCGACCCTTTCGCTCCGACTGCTCGCTGAACGGGTGCCCGTCCGCGGGCAACAATAAAACGAAATAACTCCGCTGTGCCGCCGAGCGCGCACAGATAAGAACAGAGAAAAAGCAAGGGGGCATCATGCGTGCGCGTTTTTTATGAGCTCACGCGGGCGGGCGTCCGCGGTGGCGGCGGCGGCGGCTTGGTTACGCCGAGCACGTTTCCACCGGGGCTCCCCGTTTCGCGTTGCGAGCCCGCGATACGGCGTTCCACGCCAGGGTCCGAAGAAGAAGGGGGGGGGGGGGGTATACGAGGGACGGTTCGGGGTTTTCTGCCGCGGCTGGCTTGCTTACCGTTCTGCTGCGTGCCTCTCTAATTTTGCAGCCAGCTCAGGTGCGGTCGGGCACAGCAGCAGGAGTGGCAGCCCTGCCGGCTCGCGTCTTGCGTTCCCGCAGAGTCGGCTTCTCGGCGCTGCTGAGTTGCGCGAGGGAGCGGGATTGTGTTAGTCGCCCGGGGACCGAAAGGGGCCGGCGCCTGTTTTGCAGTGGGAGCTGCAGGCGCGGTTCGGTTGCGAAACGCAAGCGGCGGCCGCTCCTCTGTTCGAAGGGACTCTCTCCCTGCCCCTACCACAGCGGTGTAATATTCTAACCGCATTTTCTGCTGCGCCCTAGCGGACATTAGGCGCGGTTTTTGCTTACTCTCTGTCGTTATCATCGAGCTGACTTTGCGCATTGTTCTGCCCATCTTTGCTCTTTTTTTTCGCTTTCACAGCGTGTGCCTTCTCTCTCTCTCTCTCTCTTGGTCTATCTCTTTCGCTGTGTGTGTCTCGCGACTGCGTGTTGGTCTGGCTTCGCGAGCGCTGCTCACCTTAACCTTTGGTCGATGTGCAAGCATTAGCGCGATGAAGCGCAAAAAGCGATGCTTGAAAGAGCAGTTAGGCTCAGCGGACGTTTTTTTTTTCTTTTGAGCTCAAGATGTCGGCAACTACTCTACGGACTTGTTTTTTTTTCTTTCGGAATGCATAATGCTGCGCTGTGGGGCGGTCAAGGGAGATATCGCTTGGAAAGTGGCCACTCTTTTCTATAGCTGTTTCTTCGCGAACACTATCTGGAGTGGAAAGCGTCCTGCGTACAGATGCACTGCAGTCCACGCGGTGCCTTCTACCTGAACAAATTCACTATAATACCGCGCTGACGCAGCCTTCCTTTGGAACTGTGTCTTGAGGCGCGTTGATGAAGGCCCTCGCGGTGTCTTTAAGCGAACCCCACGAGCTTGCGCCTGAGGCATCGATGAGAGTCACACTCGTGAATGGACACACCCTCGAATCCTCCTTTTTGTGTTTGGAGCGGGCTTTTAGCCCTTCTATTGTGGCTTGGAAACTGGGGCGAACCATTTTCAATTCCCACACGGGCGTCGTCGCGCTCGAAAGAAAGAATGCGCACATCGAGGCACACGAACTAAGATGTCTGGCTGCCTTTGGCCGGGCCTTCGGAAAATGCTCGGAAAAGTGCGCGGTGTGGTTTTATACGTATATACAAGCGCATGCTATATATTATATTCTGGACAGTGGAGAGCGCTGCTGTATAGAGATGGACCCCACGCGCTGCTCGATAATAAGTGAGCCTGGGGTTGTTTACAAATTCATGCAGTGCGTCGCCGATGATACCGCTCGCGGGCGACGCGGTGCAATTGAGAGCATGCCGCGCACACAACGTTCTTCCGGCTGTTCGGAGAAACTGCGGGGGGGCATGAGCAGCGCGGCTCTTGTTGTTTTGGGTTTTATGGCACGTAAGCGGCTAAAGCTATGGCCGGGAACGGTCAGCCTCCTTCGCGGAAGTTGGCTTCGCTCTCGGCTCGGCTTGGCTTGCCGCCGTTCCGCCGCTCGCTCGCGCGGATCCCGCGCAACGGGCCGCGATGGGATGCAGCAAATCATCGGCCGTTATTGGTAGACATCGTTTCCCCGCGTTTTGGCTCTCTCAATGTCCGTCAGAGGCGCACATCTCGCCCTGTCCGCATCTCGCGCGCCTCGCTGCGGAGACGAGGCGGAGGGAGCCGTTGAATGCAACTTCCCCTCGTTTTTTTTTTTTGCCTTTGCTTTCTTTGGTGACATTTCGGAAGCACCTAACGGTATTTCTATCTTTTATTTTTCTTATATATTGCGGAGGTAGTGTTGCGAGTCTCTCTGCACGTTAGAATAGCTGCCTGTTTTGGTTAAAAATGGCTGCTTCCTTTTTTGTTTATATTTTTATTCCTGTCGGCGCGTTAGTATCTCTACTTTGGCCATTCAACGCGCGCCCGAATTGCTGCTGTCTGTCGGGGGACGCAATAACTTCGCTTGCGCGAGTCGCCTATGTCTGCTTCTCTGGCTTTTCTAGTTTTCTTCCTGTTTTTTTTTATGCAGCCGCCTACCGTGAATTTCGCGCCGTTTCTCTGCCATGAATTACATTCGACGGCCCGCTTTCTTTTCTTTTTCCTCCGCGTGTTCCGCCTTTCTGTTTTTCGCACTCGATCCACACTCGTTCTGTTTAAATTTCGCGCCGGGGTAAAATAAGAAAGCTCCTAGAAACGTTGCTCTTCTTAATACAGAAACTGAGAAAGCGACACTGTCTGCTTTGTCGAGAGACCCGTGCTGTTCGCTAGGGACTCTGATTATTTTTTTTTATTTTGTTTCGGCTTTTAGGGTATATAGTCTCACTAAGGTCGTTTGTCGCTCGTTATCACCTGGGTCGTTTCTCTTCATTCGTCGTGCATTATGTGTGGCTTTACTAGTTCGATTTTTTTTGCATTGTAAAGCAGCGAACGCTAGCCTTTGCTCTTGCTTTAAGGCTCAGCGAGCTAGGTCTCTCTACCATTTAGAGTGCACGACGACGTTCACGTTTTGATTCAACTCGTAGCTTGCTGCGCACATTGGGTTAATGGAGCTCCATACAACCGCGGGAAATAGCACGTGACCGGGGTAGTCTGAGAAAATTGGAGGTGCGGAGCGTTGATGCGGGAAATTATTGTTGGCACTGACAATACGGATTTACCAAATCGAAAGATTATACGTTCTTCCTGGCAATAAAGTTCTCTCTCTCTCTCTCTCTCTCTCTCTCTCTCTATCGTTGGCACTGTCACGCGCTAGCACATTTTTCTAACGGCCAGCTTAGATGGACCCAAACACATTTCGAACGATGACCTTTGCGTAGTTTTATGCGTGGCCTGCGATTAGTTGTCTTTGCCTGAAGCGCCCTTACAAGAACAGATTGCCATCAGCGACCCCTTTTAGTGAGTGTAAGCAGAGTAATTACTTTTCGTTTTGTCCGGCAGATGCGTAAACACAGAGCAACAGCGGAAGTTGCTATTGAGCAGAGAAGGGTAAGGAAATGAGGGACTCGTTATGACATACGTGTGAAGTGGCTGTGAGACCCGCATTATTCGTAGGCGTGGCTTAAATGCAACGGATAGGAAGTGGGAACACGCGTCGTCAGCGCGTGTTTTTTTTTATTATATCTGTTCGCCCTGTCTGTATCTGCGCTGTCTCCATTAATATAGGGATGATTACTAACGCACCCAAATTTGAACCCTAATAAACATGGAGGAAATTGTGTAAAACTGGCCGAATGGTTCGAATCTGCGACGTGTGCATGCTGCAGTGTCTGCAGCAAACACCTGGATGCTTAACGGATTAAGGAACGTTTTGATGTTCTTTGCAAAACAGCCAAAATTACGACTCACTGAAACAAATACATGAAATACAACTCGGGAGGACGCGCATTGGTCCACCTTTTTTTTTAATTGGTTTTTTGGGAAAGGAAATGACGCAGTATCTGTTGAACCGCGCCGTAAGGGAAGGGATAAAGGAGGGAGTGAAGGAAGAAAGGAAGAATAGGTGCCGTAGTGGCGGGCTCCGGAATAATTTCGACCACTTGGGGATCTTTAACGTGCACTGGTCCACCTCTTAATTGGTTTCCTGCTCGCATATGCAGTTAAACTCCCCACCTTGCATTCCCACCCAGGCCTGCCGTCGTCGTGCCGCTGACGATACGCGTTCAGTGTACAAGCTTCCGGCTAGAGACGTTTCGGTTTTATTTCGGCGCCGGAATTGCTCTTCGTAGATCGCCGGTTAGGCCCTGCGCGTCGCGCGGGCGCATGAAAGCGTAATAAAGAGCGCGGCCTCTGGTAGGCGTTCGGAGACCGCCGTGGGCCGCGAACAAGAGTCGCTGCGTGGCGATAACTTCGTTAGCCGCGGCCTAATTGCGTTACCGGCTTCGGGGGGCGTGCCTTCGGATTAGCACTTTAGGGCCGGTCGCCACCGAATAAAAAAAAGAAAGAAACGAGACAGAATCAAAGAGCGCGCTTAGAACAGAACAAGGTGTCCCGCGCGTCTTAGCATCGCCCTGAGAGTGGAATGGGGCCGTGGAAGAGACCCGTGTCGGTTCCCGCCAAATGGACGACGTCGACGGCGAACACGTTACGACGTTACGACGCCGAGGCACGCTCTCCTCGACGACCTTTGGCCGTAACGCGCCCGGCGAGCTGCTGCTCGAAGTCGTCGTTCTGCGTGTAGCCGGTGCGGGATGTACCGACCGCCGCGGAGCGATTCTGGGAGAAGATAAAACTCGAAGCGCGTCGGTTTCGAGCACTTGTTGTCTTTTGGGTGTCCTGCGAGCGTCGTATACCCTTTCGGAAACATGCTTGTTTTCTCTTGAATCGCTGGGCGTCGCAAGCTTTAATTAACGTTGCTGCGGTCGTTGTATTCATTGCGTCGGTGTGTCGGGATAACTGCGTGGCTGCCAGAATGTTCGCCGCTCTCCGAAGCGCTGCTTTTGTATTGGAACGAAATCCCCCCGTTCGCTTCTGGCACGCCTTTTGCGAGTGTTTGATTTCAAGCCGTGTGCGGTTTTAGAGTAACAATTATCGGACGCAAGATTGGGGGTAAACGCGTGTGTGGTATCGTCTTTGCCTTATATCGCGAAGAATTCGTGGGACAACAGGTAATCAGCGGAGTGGAGTGATATTTCAAGATCTCGAAGGTCGTCGCTGTGAGAACTGTTGTAACACCTCTCCTCTTATTAGCGTTTCTGAAATCGTTCTCGGGACTTGCGTCGGCTGCGTTTTTATGTTCACAAAACGCTAAGGCGCCCGTGTGCTGTGCGATGTCAGTGCACGTTAAAGATCCCCAGGTGGTCGAAATTATTCCGGAGCCCTCCACTACGGCACCTCTCTCTTCCTTTCCTCTTTCACTCCCTCCTTCATCCCTTCCCTTACGGCGCGGTTCAGGTGTCCAACGATATATGAGACAGATACTGCGCCATTTCCTTTCCCCAAAAAACCAATTATTATTATTATTATTATTATTATTATTGCGTCGGCCCTATGCGTTAGTGTTTGCGTTGTCCGTTAAACTTGAAAGTTATAACGAAAAGCCGTATAAAGCTTTGCCCAGATTTGCACTTTTTTTTTCTTATAGAAAGTTTCAGCATAGCGAATTAAGCTTACCTCATGCTTCAGGTCCGTCGCAGCCGTCTGCGCTTGCGCATTGGCGGTATGAGAGTGGTGCTAGAAAGTATACCAGCGCTAAGCCTTTTTTTCTTACTTGCAGTAATTGCTTCATAGAGCTTCTCCAATTTCTCGCACTCTGGGCAGAGACAATGCTCGAGGGCCCGCCTCGCTCAGCGCTTTCGCTGTGGTACGCGTCCCGCTTGCGCCATCCTCCCGTCTTATCTGCACCGGGCCGACTTTACCCCGTCTTTAAGGGTAGAATGTAGCGGACAATCGAAGTTGGGAATTTAATAATACCGCAGGTCGTGTCTTAGCCCGACGGGCCGCGTATGGCGGAGCGGTTTTGCTCCTCGCGTACCTTCTCTGCCGAGGATAATGCGAAAGTTCTCCGACGGCGATTGTAGCGGGGCAAAATTCTGATTGCTTTTCCAGGCGGGTGTGTAGATCTGTGCGGCCTTTTTTCTCTCTCTCTCTCTCCCCCCCCACCCCTCTCCAAAAGCGAGAGGCCTTTGAGTACAAGACCGCGCGGACGCACACACACGTACGCACGCACGCATCTAGGTGCGCAATGAAGCTGAACTATCCGATTGAAATTGTCGTTCTATGAGTAGAAAAAAAAACAGGGAAAATAGGGAAGCGGGAGAAAGGCGGGAGCGATGTTGCAGTGAATGAGGCTGGGGCGGCGGAAAACGACTGACATGTACAGAGCAAATTTTTATTACGCCCAGTTACGGTTCGTTTCCGTTCTTTAATCCGCGTCCATTTATTAAATCCCTTTAAATCGATTTAATATTTTTTTTTCTTTTTCGAGCCCTCCGCGCTTCTCCCTGCTGCTGTACGAGGCAGAAAAGTTTGGGTGCAGGACGATCGCAAGTTTCCTCCGTAATGTGCTTCTGTGTCGCTTTATATCTCTGTTTCCGCGTTTAGTCTCGGTTCCTTTTCTATTCTTATTTTTTGTTTCCTTTTTACTCGCCGCACCTGGTTTACTTTTGTATTGAAGGCTCACCTCGTTCGGGAGCCCCGTTTTACTTATGTTCTTTCACCAGGTGCAACATTTTGGGGGCGTGATATTCCTTTTCTTTCTGTTCCGTTTTCATTGTGGGTCTGCCACAAAGGGGACGCCTAACAGAAAGATGCCCACGAGAGAGAGAGAGAGAAGGAATGGCGGGCGGAGGTTCGGAGAACTCGACACAAGCGCGGAGAGAGAATACACGCATAGCGACCGATGGGTGGAGATGGAGAGAGAGACAGGAAAGCGCATTGGGTCATCAAATCACCAAGGTAATCACGAAACCGTTCAGAAATGCGACGCACGCAGATATGAGGGGGGTATAATCGGGAAATTCCTTTTTGTCTCCGCCGAAAGAAAATATGTATCCGCCATTGGCGTTCGTTGCGCGCCGCCGGGGAAAGTTTCCGAAGTCGCTGTTGCTTTTATTCTTTCCTCCTTTCCCTTATTCCTTGCCTTCCCTTCCTCTGTCCCGCGCCCACCATTTTCCCTCGGCGTTCTTACCCCACAGAGCGACACTTTCCTCTACCTCGTCTTCTTCTTTCGACGTTATACTTTTTTTTTCCTCTCTTCGTTCCATCGCTGCATCGCCAGCGCCTCTGCCCGTCGTTGTCTTCTATTTTTTTCCTTCATTTTATTTATTTAATTAGTGCTTCGCGAATTTTCCGTTGCGACATGTTCGCATAGTTCGAGGCACTCGCTAAAGGAATTCTGAAACAGTTCCGCCGGAAAAGATGGAATGAAAGGCGAATTGTATCAGCTCTTTTCGCCGCCTGCTTTTAATCACGGCGGCCGCCGTCCCCTTGTGTTTGCGTTGGAAAGCGATACGCCGCGAACTTTCGCCTTCCTACGACCCCCCCCCCCCCCCCCCCCCCCCCCCCCCCCCCCCCCCCCCCTTCTTTGTACGGCTTCGCCTCTCCGGCTGCTGCTGCTGCTTCAGTGTGTGCCGCCGTCGCCGACGCGGCGCTATTTTATTCCCGTGCTGCGCCTGATTTTCAACTCCCGCGCATTTTGATTACCGTGTCGTGGAGTCACCATTTTCTAGAGCAGTGGCGGCGCGCTCTGGAATCTTAATATATGTAAAATTGTCGCTCGCGTTTTGCTGGCTGCTTCGAATCCGCTCGGTAAATACGTGCACGAGGGGGGGGGGGGGGGGGGGCGAGACCGGAACAGGCTGCGATGAGCAAACAAAAATTCCGTACAAGCGTTTCTGTTTTGCATACCTGAGTGGAGCTTGTCCTGTTGCGATGAAAACGAGTCGACCATGCGGCGCGGCTTTCTTTCATCTCTCTCTCTCTCTCTCCCTCGCTCGCTCTTTTGATCTGTGGGTGCGACGCGCGTTGCCTCCATACCTACTCGACGATACCCGGGCTCCTTTACGCCTTTGTCAACAAGGCAGAGAGGCCTTGCTTCATTGTTGATAATTGGTGGCTTTTTCTTGTTACTTTGACGGTTAGTGGAATATGGTTTTCGTGGTGCTGTCAGCCACTCAAATCAAGCGTTTTCGTTTCATTTCACTCCAGTATTTCGCGCTCGGCGCTAATGGAAATCAGTTGTCGTCCGAACGTTTTCAGTTTCAGTTCGAAAAGACTCGAGCTCACTCATATATATGTACCCGCCTGGATGCGTTAATTCTGCAACGGCGCCAGGAAAGGGACAGGGGGGGATAGCTAGAGAGGTGGAAAAAAAGTGGACGGCGTTCAACTAATAACTCATTACTGGCCGCAGATTACTCTCGGAGCGCCTGAGCCGGACGGGGTCGGTCTGCATGCGCCCCCGCGTTGGCGACTGCTTAGGACAGCAAACCCGCTGCGTGGCCGTTCGTTCGTTCGCCCTCGCCCCGCCCTCCGAAGCGGCCGGGCAATCGGGAATTCCGGGAGCGGTGATTGCGGCCTCGAAAAAAGGGGAAGGTGGTCGTTGGGAGCGAAGCGATGCGGGGAAAGGGCGTTGGCGACCACCGCCGCCGGGCGGGCCGAGAATTACGGCGCGGGGGTCCTTTCAGTGGCGAGGAACCGCGGAATCGGCTTGATGCCACCACAAGGCGCGCCGATGCCACCGCAGCGCGACGGCGGATGTTGCCCCACTTCCCACTCCTTTCTTCCTCTTCCAACGCATCCTTTCGCTCCTCGCTTTCCCTGACCGCGTCCGCTCGGTGTATGTGTGTGTGTGTGGGCGCAGGCATTCTTAATGCCCCTGCCTTTCTCGGGAAACGATTACGAGCCGGCGAGGTCTATTAAGGGCTGCGAGTTTCTCAATATTTCGGGCCGCGCCCAGCGATGGCAACGTCTTCCAGTGGGCCGGAACGCGTTAATCGCCGCTTCCGCTATGGCGCCGACAGTGGCCCTGGTCCGAATGTGCGCGCGCTTTTGTCTCCGCGCTGGCAGTGCGAAAGGGCGAACGTTTTTACAGTTTTATTTTTTTCATAGCGAAAGCTTTACTGGCCGCAGGTTGAGCAGTTGCGCGTGATTCCTGGAGAGCACTGCTGCGCATGCGCGAGGAGCAGTCGAGGACCACGCGGTGCATTTTTCTCTCGCTCCCTATTCACAACTGCGCATGCGCCACTAGTAGCACCGAACCACAGGTGTTCCACCGCTGCGTAGCGCTGCGCATTTCCTCAAAATAATAATAATAAAAATGTTTTTGGGGAAAGGAAATGGCGCCAGTATCTGTCTCATATATCGTTGGACACCTGAAACCGTGCCGTAAGGGAAGGGATAAAGGAGGGAGTGAAAGAATAAAGGGAGAAGAGGTGCCGTAGTGGAGGGCTCCGACATAATTTCGACCACCTGGGGATCTTTAACGTGCACTGACATTGCACATCACACGGGCGCCTTAGCGTTTTGCCTCCATAAAAACGCAGCTGCCGCGGTCGGGTTCGAACCCGGGAAATGCAAACTTTCATGCAACTTTGAATTTTCAAAATGCAACTTTCAATTTCGGTTTTCTCTTTCCTCTTTCCCTCCCTCCTTTATCTCTTCCTTTATGGCGCGGTTCGGGTGTCCGCCGAGATATGTGAGACGGTTACTGTGCTTTACGCGCTCGCCGCGCCATCTGGCATTTGACGTCTCGCCGCCGCGGCCGCCGTTTTGGTATGACGTCACACCGCGTTCCTCGTTGCGCTCGCCTCCACTCGCTTCGCCAGCTGCGTCGCATGCCTGATAACGTGTCGGAGGATTGAAAAGAAGAGCTGGCGTGCGCCGTAGCCGCAGTTGTGTCGTCTTTAATGCGACAACAACAAAGACAACCAGACTAACCTGGACTTGCAATCAAGATTAACCAAGGCTAACCATGCTATGCCTTAGTTTTCTCTACGTATATCCTGGCATAGCCGAGCTAAGCCACTGCCAATTTTCTCTCTCTCGC
This sequence comes from Amblyomma americanum, assembly GCF_052857255.1. NCBI lineage: Eukaryota > Metazoa > Arthropoda > Arachnida > Ixodida > Ixodidae > Amblyomma > Amblyomma americanum. The sequence continues at coordinate 75,056,097 of NC_135502.1, read as the reverse complement.
TCCCTAGTCACTACTGGCATGCGCCACCAGTAGCACCGAGCCACCGGTGTTCCGCCGCTGCGCAGCGCCGCGCCTTTCCTCAAAATCCAACTTTAAATGTTCAGTTTTCTATTTCCTCTTTTCCTCCCTCCTTAATCCCTTCCTTTACGGCGCGATTCGGGTGTCCAGCGAGATATGTGAGACGGTTACTGTGCGATTTCCTTTCCTCAAAATCCAAACAAAACAAGTGAGCCGACGGCGTTCATATTGTTCATTGGCGTTGACAACTTTGCGGAAGACCGTTCATTTTCACGAAAGGAAAAGCGCACAACCGGCTTTGTAGGTCAGTGGAGACTTCAATCTCGCTTTCACTTTGTATATCCTGGATTAGCTTGCTAATCCACATTAATATTTTTTTGTTGTTGCCTAAGATGTACAGCGCGCGCGCTTGCGAGCGTGCGTGAGAGAGAAAAAGGATATGTTAGGATTAACTAATTTCTTTAAGGTACAAAAGTCACGGCTTCGTAAAATCGGGTAGCCTTTGATCTTTTCCTTGCGTGCCTTCTCGTAGGTTGCAAAAGCTGACAAGGTATTGTTGCCACCTATGCTTGCTAGCGCATATTTATGCCAAGGCACTGTTCTGTAACAAACACCCTTACACATTAGCTCAGGTTATTATTGAAGCAAATGCCTCTGTGAACCGCGCATTCGCTACTACATTTTTCGAGAATTAAAATAGGTGATTTGGACGTCATGATCGGGCTTCTTTTTTTTTGAGTCTGTGTGTGAGCGCTGTTACCTATTCGACTGGTCTCGCTGTGGCACCTAATGGTTATGTGAACTGTAAGTGTGCTCTGTGTTAATTTTTTTTTTGCGGTCTTCAGTTAATTAGCATCGTTAGCGAAGACGCCGCCTTTTTTTTGTTGTTGCGCTGCCTCACTGAATGGGCGCAGCACCACGTACAAGTGCTCACGTTGCCGTCTCTTTCCCTGTGTGTGCAGTTGCGAGCCCCCAGCCAGATTTGCAGCGCCGCCGTTGTTCCCCCAGGACGCTGTGGGCTTCGCGAGCAAGCCCACTCGACCCTCCCAGGGCAGTATTCTCCGAGTGAGTCGACACGCTGCTCTTCTATCCTTTCATATTTAATTGGTAATGAAAAAAGAAAAGAATAGAATAACATGCGGCGGCGTGTGTGCCTGCGGCCTTCTCCGCAACGCCGGTGGCATGCGCCACTTTTTCAGAGGTCAACGACAAGAACAACCACAACAGCGGCAACCTTCTTTCACTTTGTGCTGTCGCGTAACTGGGTGCTCTCTTATTTCTGTTCAACGAAGAGCGTCGACAGTAAACGCTGTGATGGGCACGGGAGTGTCGAGGCCGCTTTCGGCGCATTCACCGAGAGCGTCCTTAGTCGAAGCAACCTTCGGAAGTGGTTTCGAGCGCTTGTTTGTGAGTTTTGTGATATCTGAATGTGTTTTTTTAAGGTTCCAGGCGCCGGTCATTCCTGTTCCCTGAAGACACGCATTGTTTTGCATATAGATTAGCTTAACGCAGTGACTCTCAGGCCTACACACATGATTTCTTTCTGACCTCGGACCGCACTGCGGAGTTGTTTCCCTCGCCTAAACGAGCAGGAGATGCGCCGTCCTTTTTTGTTTTCTCGGACTGTGAGGTGTTGGACGGATCCGGGTGGGGAGGTAGACGCAGCACTTTTCTCCGTGGCTACAGTACACTGGACGCCGTTTTGTGAAAGAGCGGGGCCTGGCCTGTAGCATTGATTCGCCTCTGAGTCGACGAAGGCAAGCCCTATTCGTTGACGTCGTAATAATAGTTGTTTTTTTTTTGGGGGGGGGGGGAAGGAAATGGCGCAGTATCTGTCTCATATATCGGACACTTGACGATCTAAGGACTCGCACTGGGCAGGGAATCAGCTGCGGTGTAGGAAAACGCGGCCGGTGCCGCTTCATTGAAATAACTGGTCTTTTGTGGGAATATTAAACCATGGCTTCTTCGTAGTGGTTATTTTATGCGCGAATTCTGTCTTTACGTTAAATGCGCTCAGGGAGAATTTGTATCGGTATTGGCTCGTAGGGAGGATAAACTGATGATAATAATAATAATAATAATAATAATAATAATAATAATAATAATAATAATAATAATAATAATAATAATTGGTTTTTGTGGAAAGGAAATGGCGCAGTACCTGTCTCATATATCGGCGGACACCTGAACCGTGCCGTGAAGGATGGCATAACGGAGGTAAACGGATGAAGAGTGGCAATTTTTTTTGGCTAGTTGGTTCATTAGGGAGAAGTAGAACAGCTCAAATAATACGGACGACTGAATAAATACAAACACACGCGCTGACGAAAAAAATGAGGCTCGATTTTTGTGCTGCCTTCCTGTTCTCTTCGGTGAATTTTACCGCAGCTCCGAGGTGCGCGTGGCTTGCTTGCGTCCGTAGGCGACAAATTCTCGGGGCGCCCACATGTCTTGTGGCGTTTGGAAGGCGATAATAAGTTAGGAACGTCTAGCTCGTGCTTTCACTTTTTTTTAATGCACGGCCACAAACGCCGCAATGATAGTTTGAAAACGCACGCTAACTCAGTAATCGCAGTCAGTCAGACTGCGTATAAGTGAATGTGGGGGTCCACTGCAAGAGTTTACAGGAGGGTTAGAGCAGCGTGTTATTTCGCGAGCAACGAAATCAAAGGTACCCGCGCATCCGGGCGGATACACTGTGCCGCCGGTTATACTCGGTTCATTGTCGCCATGGCAACGGAACGACGAAGCTCGATCATGGCGCGGGGTTTCACTTGGCGCGCGAATTCACGGACATGACGAGCTCTGGCCTCATGCTCCGGCGTCGCGTACTTTAGCGGCTTGATCCGCGCCGTTGGTCAACCGGTTTCTCGTTTGCTTCCTCATTTTCCCTCTCCTACGCATCCTCATCTGTTCCTTGTGTCTCTGTGCAAGTGAGCCTCGGCGGCATAACCCCGTGATTAAGCTAGAAGCGTCGAGTCGGGAAGAACGTGGCTGGAATGGCTCCAGCTTCCAGCGATTTGCCATCAACGATTCAAACGATCGAGGAGCCCCCGGTGATCTTACGGGTGGGACGGAGAAGGGCGTTCGCTTTCTGCCGATTCCTTCCGTCCCTGTTTATTTCCTCTTATTCCTCCCTCGCGTCGATCGCTCGGCAAGTCTTCTTGCACGCGGCATGCGCGGGCGGCGCTCTCCCGAATTGCTCTTCTCTTCCCGTATATTGAGTCCGAGAACGAGAGGGTCGGGGGAAACGAGGGCGAATCGGCGGCGGTGGAAAACATAAGCGCCGGGAGCGCATCTAGTGGCCGATGTTGTTGCGTGCCGCCGGCGCTCGCCTGATGCTTGCTCCTTGGGTAGAAGGCGCAGGGAAGCGAACGCGCTGGGACGCGCACATGCGCGCACACACGTTTTGGACTCTCGCGTTCTCTGCCGACTCGGAACGGGCAACGCGGCGTGCATAATGCATGGACGCCCGTTCTTTTGACCGCGCCTTTCGTCCATCCGTAGGAGAAGACGATCCCTCCCCTCCCCCCTCTCTCTCTCTCTCTGAAAGTGGACGGGAGCGGAGCGGTTTGAGCGAAATTGCGCGGCTGGCGGCCCCCGTCGGAGCCACTCGCGTCGAGTGTGCTTTTCTTTTTGTTCTTGTTGTTTTTCTCCATTCTTTTTGCTCGCCCCGCCTTCGTGTAATAAGACGTAAGCGACGAGGGTCGTCGAGCGGACGGCATTGTGTGTTCCTCGCTTTGCGCGTAGTTAAATTTGCCGGGAGGGATGTGTGCAAGACTCCGAGCGACCACGGAATTAGCGGCGACATTGCGCCCGTTCTCTCGTTTCGAAATTTCCGCCTTTCCCGCACCTGAACAACACCTTGCTTCGCTCTAAATTCGCTGCACCATTCGGATAAACCTCTCTCTCTCTCTCTCTCTCTCTCTCTCTCTCTCTCTCTCTCTCTCTCTCTCTCTCTCTCTCTCTCTCTCTCTCTCTCTCTCTCTCTCTCCATCGCGAGTGTTGCCTTAATCGCAGTGCCTCCACACGCGCACTGCACTTCGGGAGATCCTTTAGTGGAAGGCCGACTCTTAGCGGATCAGGTTACGTTCGTTGTCGTCTCCACGCGTCAGTGGAGCCTCGACGGGAACGAAAAAAAATAAAGAAAAAAATGATCGCGTTTTGGCACGAAGACCCGAGAGAGGTACGCTAAGAGAGCCGGCGCACGCGTGCATAATTGACGGCGTGTTCGAGAACAAGGCTCGACGTATACTCTCCTACGCCGCCGCCGCCGCCGCGTGGCTTTGGAACGAGTTCTGTTTTGGAAAGAAAAGTTATCCTGCGCGCTTTATTTCCCCTTTATTTCGCTTTGCCAGCCGCGGCGGCGCGCGCGGGGCTTAATTCGGCGCGCTCTCGTTGCGTTTTTCATGCGTGCAGCGCGTGTTTGCGTGGCGCGGCTGTTTCTTTGCGCGCGTGTGTGGCGCGCAGTTTTCCCGGCAGCGTTAACTACTCAACTCGGGCGTGCAGTGTCGCATTTCAAACGACCTCCGGGGACCTGCTCTGCGACGGCACGCGTGCCGCCTTGCCGTGTGTTCTTTCTCTCTCTCTCTTTCTCCCCTTGACTTTGGTTGCCAGGAAGGAAGGAGCACGCGGCGGGCGGTGCGCGCTCAAAATTAGATTTAGTTTAGTGGGACCCCCCGTTGTTTTCGGGCGTGTTTTCTCGGGAGAGGATGCTTTCCGCGGAATCAGCCTGCGCATAAATCCGGAACGAGCACGCACACGCTCCGCCCGAGTGTGCTGTGCGCGCGGAGTTTTCGGAGTCGAGAGACTAATCCTTGCGGGACGGGGCCTCGGCACAACAGGTCGCGGTGCTTTTCGCGAGCGTCGCGAAAACGCGGGAAGCCGTTGTGCGCGCGCGCGCGCTCGTGCCGGTGTTGATGCTCTGCGGGCTCACAGGTTGCCTGGGATGCGCTCGCTTTATTCTTTCTTCTTCTTGGCAGGAAAAATAGGGACTGGAGGAGGAGGAGGGGGGGAGGCGTCCTTGTCCATTACGACGGCACTTGTAGGAGGCACGTTTTTCCGCTCGACGTCGTCGTTTAGACGAAGCCCTCTCTCTCTCTCTCTCACTAAACTCTGGGTAGTTCTCGCAGAATCCACGATACAGCGAGTTTTCCCTAAAACGCTGTTCTCGCTTCCCCCGCCCATGTATGCGTGTGGGCGAATGCTGTTGCGCCGCGCCGTTTCACTCATGGGGCGGGATAAGAGTCGGCTGTCGTGCTTGTTTAGGCAGGACGCGTTCTGCATCTCCTGGTTCGCTGGTTTTCTTCTAACTGGAACGTATACCTGCCGAGGGTGCCATTGTTACCGGGGGGGGGGGGGGGTCCGAATGGGGAGGGCAGAATGGTATGGACCTCCTTCACCCCGCGACGTCACGAAGATGCGTTGGCGCTGATGTTAGCAGCGACTTTCGCATGGTAGGCAAAACAGGTTCCGCTTGGCCGTGCCTACCGCAGCTGCCGCAGTTACCGGCGGCTGCTTCAAGCCTGTGCACTGCAGAAGCAGCATATATTGACCAGCTGCGTCACTGCTGGATCCGCGTAGTAGCAGAAAAAATATTAAATTAGCCTCGATAGGTTTCTCGCGCATAAATGCCGCATTCGGAAACTGGCTAACAGGCATTGGGCCACGGTAGTAAAGCGCGAAGTCTGGGAGTCGATAGGCACTGCCACTCAATGCACTTAATGCATGCAAGTTACTGCGTTCATTCACCTGAACTTCAGTATAGTAGGCTGATAATTGCTCAAGGAAAAAAAAAAGATATATGTAGCTGCACACGTACTTATCACCTTGAGCCGGAGTGCACGGGGCGCCGACAGGTTCACTCGCCCCCAAGGAATGCGTTTTTTTGTTAATAGCACACCATGTGTAAATGGCGCGTTTTGTGACATTTAATAGTTACTTGAAACTGTTTCTTGATATGACGACGTAATTATTTCATTCGAGTAGAAAGAAGTCTGGTAAGTTGTGTCAATCTTGCGCGGTCGCGTTGGTGTGCTTAGAATAGCGTACCTTAAGTGTGCTAAACGCCATATGCTTTTTCATTGCATCATGCATGTGTCATGTTTCATGAGGTAATACATGATCGCGAAGCTTGTTTGGAAAGAAGCAGCCGCAGGCGTGCTACTAACAGACACGTGGCGAGATTGAGAGGGGACGCGGCATGAAAAGTGTTTTCGTTATTCATGCATGCGATATGTAACTAAACTTGGTGCAAATATGAAATTCCTACGCTAGTTTCAGTCATTCCTTTTATTTATAGCTATACCTGGCGCAGTTCTGGGTAATTATAATTAACACCGTCGTCAAGTCCCCCCAAGCTAGGTCTCAAATAATTGAGTAGATAGTGCGCAGTTTTTTTTTTTTATGCCAGCATGTGCATAAAGCCCTGTTCTGTATGATGACGCGATTAGTTGTTTTTCTATATGATCAGTACTTATGCATGGATAGTTACATGAAAACGTTTTCTTACAAAAAATACAGAATACTGCACGTGTAGGGAAAAAATCGAGAGATTTATTACGCTCCTCAACGTCTCAGGAATAGTTTGCGACAAATGGAATCATTTGATTTTCATGCGAATTACGAAGGTGAGTGATCCAGTCGCAGAAAATGTGAGAGGTCAGAAAACGAACCTTAAAGTTTATTCCCTCGTTTATGGCATCTTCGCTTTCGCTTTGGTCAAAGAAATGCGGCACTGAAATCAAAGAAATTACCTCACAATTTTTGACGACCACACTTCTAAAAAGCGTAATTTATAAATTTGTACTCAATATTTTGCTATAATTTTTCCTCACGAAACGACTTCAGGGCTAGGAAAGGAAATAATTCTAGAAATCAAAAATTTTCACCAAATCGACCAGCTTAACAAGAGGACAAGTCGGCCTGGCTGGTGCTTGGTCATGCGGCTAAAAACAGCGCTAAGCGAGACAGGAGATCGGGGACACGACTCTGTCCCCACTTTTCGCGCAGCGCGACACGTACGTATGTCAGCAGACGATGAGCGCATGTCTGCTCCGGCGAAACAACGCCAGCACTTCCCCTCACTACTGTCCCGAAGTAAAATCATTCCGGCTAGTGCAGAGTGTCAAAACTTGTTTTATTCAATGCCTAGCACGTAAATAAACGGCAGGAACGCTTTCTACATGTTTACTACTAACCATATATACAATACACAGTGGCAAACTATTTCTCTTTATAGGCCGCACGTGGACAACGCGAGCTCGTGTACTTCGACAAATTACTAAGTTGGAAGCATCGACCATTGCTGTGATTCGCAGAAACTGGAAACGCGCCTACAAGCCTTGAAAACCCGCGCACAACACCTATCCGCGACGCCACTCCCCGACCTTTTGCCTTCCACGAGCTCGCTAGCGACTGCAGCGCCACCTCGTTTGTTTACAAACATGCAGGAGGTCCATACGTTGTTAGGGGCGTGTCGTATACAGTCTCGGAAAGTCGCGCGGGGTTTATGAGCTTCCGTGTTTCTTCCCGCGCTCAAGCAGCACTTTCAGTAGGCGACTCTCAAGAGCGTTTGCTCACCGCACAGGCTTAAGATTGACGCTTCTCCAGGCTGTGAGCGGTCCCGCGAGTGGCGCCGTTGTAGGCGGGAAGTTTGCGGAGGCCTACGGATACCTGCGAGCTTTACGCTGTTCGACTTATGATGGAGCGTATTCTTTTAAAACTTTCTTTTTAAGCCACCGTGCATCTGCTGGGCATGCTTTCCGACCCTCTGTGCTTGTCCCTAAAAACTCTCCGCCTTGTTTGTATTATTCTTTAATTCTGCCTTTCGCTTTCAGCGCCTAAGCGTGGAAAGAAAAACTGAAAGATTGCGAAACGGCTCGCGAATTGCTAGCTTCGCGTTTCCTGTGTTTCTTTTCTGCACTCCTGGCATCCTTTAGCTATCGAACATAAGCACTTTCCTGAACTATCCAAATAGGCTGTACAAGCCTGAGAACTCTGATCATAGCGTACTTTTATTTTCTCCCTGAAATATTCGCATTTTTCTTTCCGCGCATCGGGTGAGGCGAGAAATTTTACCTTGTTACTAGAGCGCGAACATTTCGCGTTACCCTTCTTTTCTTGTCATCTCTACTGAGTGATTTCTTTTTTTTTTTCGCATTCCGCCTTTTTCAACACGTGACTGAACAATAAATCGCGCACTCGGCCCAGGGCTGGGTTTTCATGGGAGCACCGCGCTAAGCGTAGGTGAAGGTGAAGCGCAGCTTTCGGTTCCAGATAATAGTGAAAAAGAAACAAAAGGCGAAAGAAATGACTAAGAAGGAGGAAGAGAGGAAGAAGAAAAAAACGACACTAAAATGGAAGGAGGTCTGCCGTGGCGTTGACACACCGCGCTGCACTGACCCGAAGCTCGTGGCTGATATGTGACCCCATCTTTTGTTTGTGCCGTGAAGGTGAGAGCGTCAGCGACCGCGCGCGCGGCTAGGCTTTTTCTCGCAAGACGACGACCGGGGTTTGGAAACAGGGTTGCGGGACGAGGGGAATGCGCTTGTAATCAAAAGGGATTCTTCTAGCCCAGTGGCTTGCTCCCTCCGCCGGCCTTGGGCACGTAGCCCCCCCCCCCCCCCCCCCCCCCCCCCCCCCCCCGCGTGTGAAGCAGAGCGAGAGGAATTCATGCGCCTATCCTGTTTACGCGTGTTTCGACGGAACCCATCATACCCCACCGTCTCCTTTGCTCCCCATGTCTCTGAGGCAACTTTTTTTTTCAGGTTCTTCGCTCTCGCCTGAGAGGTTTCGGAATTTAATTCTGTTTTGAGAGGGAAATTCCTGGCTGCCACCGAGTCGTGATTCTACGATCCCTGCTTCCATCAACGTTTTCATTTGGCGAGCGTCTCGCCGTTTGCGTACTTTTTTTTTGTACTTAAAATTTTTTTCATTGCCTTTTGCTGCGCCGCACGCGGTTAGTGTTCTCTGTAGGTCACCGGCTGTGCTCGCTCTCGGTTCCTTGAACCGGAGCAGGAGATGAGCAGAGCACGGAAGGAAGTTGCGTTTTATTAAAGTATAGATGCGCTCAGGTTACCTTTATTCCGTGTGGCATAAAGAACGAGAGGGTTGCTCGGGGAAGCGGCATACAGGACGCCGTTGGAGCGGCTCCTTCCTTGCAAGCCCAGCTTATCGGCAGTCATTTCCGGTTGCGTTTCAATGCGATCACGCAGCGGATGTGCTTTCCGGCCGTCTCTAGATTTCTCGTGCGTGGGGGACCCGCTGCTGTGTCGTCTTCCCGAGTGAAGTATGGTCCCTGCGAATTCGTCGTCGTTCATCGAAGAAAGAATAGCACTTGTGATAAGGATGAAGCGTATTGGGTACAATAAGCCGCGTCGCGCCGCTGTAACGCTGCACCCTATATGAGCTGGGTTTATGTTAGAGCCGTTTACTGAGGGAAGCCTAGGCTTCTCTTTTATCTCCGGTTGTATGAGATACTTTCTTCGCGGTGAACGGCGTCGCGTTCGTATGGCTTGTAACCGAAAACTCCTGTGTTTATGCTGCTAGCGAATGAGCATGATTTTCAGATGGGCTGGAGCCATAACGGGCTCGTGGACTGGATGTAAAAACAATGCTATGCAGGCGGGCCGGAGCCATGTGGGTCTAAAATATATAATGCTATTAAGGGGCGGAACCAAATGTGGGCTGGAGCCAATGAAATGCTCTTCAGGTGGGTCAGAGCCGCGAGGGTCACGCGATTCGAGGAAGGGGCACTCCCTAGAATTTGTCGTACCTGCTTCTGTGATCGAGGTGCGAAATGAGCACGCGTGTTATGATTAATTAGGGCGTCTTCTGTGCGCTCCTCTCTATAGAGTTTTGTGAGAAGCCTGACAGAATTATGCGCTTTAAGAATTTCTTTATTCATTAGACGTGGTAACGCGAGTAGGTGCCCACTGGTATCTACTCCTATTTGTGGCGCCCCGATTGGCGCTATATGTTGTAGAATTGAAGTTGCTTTTAGAACTAGCGCCATCCAACATGTGAGGTCGGCGCACGAAGTGGCACTCACGCTCGCGCACACATTGCTCAAAGGTCTGCATTCTGTGAACTAAATGCTTGTGCAACACATTGCGATATTTTCGCGCAGTGACTGTTGGCACGCTGACGCTTTGTATTTATAGGTTGTGTCTTTTCTTCGATGACCCGCCTTCCGGTATCGTGCATGCTATTGTGCTACGGCGCTTATCGTGAGCTTCGCGAAGTTTTTCTCTGTCATGCATGTTACGCATTCGGAAAGCTTGGCGTCCGCCCGTGGAGAGACCGCGCGTCGCACTTGCACATGCACCCGTCGACGTTACATCAATGAGGAGGCAACGTGACGTTGTTCTCCAGCGTAGCAGCATCACGTGGCTTATGCCCGAATATGCTCTCCCTCTTTGAATAGCAGCTTGTATGGAATACTTTCCGGTTATCCCTGGGGGTTGGTGTTAGCTAGGGATACAGTTTTGGATCGTACTTGGACGTCAAGCGAAAGAAGCTGTTCAACTACGTAACATTTCGGGCTCTGTTTGACTTGGCAATGCAGCAGCGCAGGAAATGAGGCAAAAGCCGGTCCGTGTCGTCGTTGAATCTTCTCGGCCTGACTGTGTGCGCTGTTCAGTGCAGCGAGCGTTGCTGCGTGCCGGTGGATCCTTGGGTTTCGTAAAATGTGCTCCTCTTGTTTCTTGCCCCACTCTCTGAGCTCTGGTTCCTCCCACTCGCCTCTTCTCTCTGTGTGGCTTGTGCGACCCAGGTTGCTCTTCCTGAGGAAGCTCTGGCGACCAGTCGTTAACTGCCCTCTGCCACGGTGGTCAGTTTGCTCACAATCCCGTGGACAGGTTGTGATAACGCCACGAGGTCACGCGACCGAGGTGTTCCACCTATAGGCTGCTGCTCCCGGGGATTTTTCGCTCACAACGACGCCGACGCCGGATTTTCAGCACAACTGGCGCGGCCTTAACGCTGCCGCGTTAATGTGTAGCGCAAAGCGGTCGCATCACGCCTCACGAGTTCCTGGCTCTTGACACGCGTGTGGGGGTCTCACTTGCACGAGACGCAGTGAACAGAGTGCCAGGCGCCACAGCGTATAAAAGTTTTGACATGCATCACTGCATAGAGCCGGCTCTTGAGATTCGGCGGAGTTGTGGCAGCTTTTCTGTGCTTTGCCTGGAACGAGGGGCGGGCGAGCCAAGAACACTCCGTCGAAGCACGGGGGGTTTCGATAGGCGGCGGTGGTGCGTTCGTATTCGGGGCGGTGAAAGATGATGGCCGTATAGGGGGCGAGGAACATCTTCCCGAAGACCGCGGGAAGTCGTCATTAATTACGGGAGCGTGAAGCTTTCGCGGAGAAATTCCTTGACTAACGACGCAGAATCGTGAGGAAGCTAGCTCTCCGGAACACCTCAGCCGTGTACTCGAGAAAACGCCCCGGACTACTAGTTGAAAAGAAGAGCGCGCAAGTTAAGAAAGAAGAAAAAATGGAGAAAGTTCAGACTTGCCCGTAAGGCCGCGCTTATCGATGAGAACTTTCACACCGTCGTTCGTGTATAGGCAGGCTCTCGCTGTTTGATAAGAAGCTCCGGCACGGCCGGTGCTCTGGCCTTTTGCCTTTACTTGTTTCCCGTGCGTTTCCGAGCGTGCTTCTTTTCGGGAACGGAGGAATCGGCCCCCGACCCTTATTTTTACCAATTCGAACCGAGGGGAGCGCGCCTGAGATATGGACTGGCCGTTCGGCTCGAAGGGGACTTGACTAATGCTCGCTTTTAGCCGCGCCGCAGCAATGAACGGGCCCGCGCGCCGCGCACTCCGAAATAGCCGCGCAGACAAATGATAGCAGCCGGCGGTGGGCGGCCGATGCCTGCCGTCCCCGGCCCATTGTAAACAGATGTACCGAGCGGCGCGAACGAAAGGAAATGGCGCCACAAGGAGCAATAGTTGGGAGAGAGCTGGCTGGCTATGTAGGCGGTCCACTGCCTCTTCTTCTGTAACCGTCGGCCTCTCCACACACCTCTCTCGCATCGAGCCGCGCGGATCAGAACGGTGAAAAGCCGACATCTTTCCAAGCTTTTGTCTTCTGTAGAGGCCGCCTTTCTGCTTAGGGCTGGACGCTTGTGTACTATACAGTGGCGCGGCGTGCCAAAACTCTGGCTCCTGTGAAGGAGTCGCGAAGCGCTGCCTTCCAGTCCAGGGCGCTAAGGAATTGGTGCCCTCGTGAGAACAGAAAAATCACCTCTGTGTGCTTTTTTCTTTTTTTTGTATCGATAACTTGAACAGTTAATGACGGAGGATAGAACCTATATAAATACGTTCTGCGCACACTGCACGAGCGCTCCACTGCTAATCCAGCTGCTGCGGCTGTCCCTTGTGTTCTGCTTGCGTGTGGGCGTTGCTGTGGACAGGTGTATGACCTGTGACATGCTATATAATTACACACATGTGTTTCAAACATATGACTCGTGGATATGACACATGGAGTCAATTGGAGAGTCATGGCTATAGTGTACTAGATTGCTATAGTCATGGCTGCGGAGGCCTTTTGCCCTGCAGTGGGTGCAGTCAGGCTGATGTTGATGATGATGATACGACATGCTAATGAACGCTACAAAATCGTGGCAGCTTCGGAGACGCGCATCAGCGTTGAAAGGCAGCGACACGAAAAGCTTTTGCATACATATAGACCCTATGATTATGAGGTTCATTAGTCTAGCTTCACCTCAAGCGTGGCGGGATATGTCCTGTTCAGCGACAGTTGAGCGTTTAAACTTATACTTATCGCGCACGCTGTAGCGACTAACTGCGCACGCGCGCTTTGCACGCTGAAACGCGTTTATCTTGCTGCTACGGATCTACCCTGGACGCCATGCTGCGCACCACAGATCATGGCTCGGCAGCATGTGCAAGTGGCATGCACGCGGAAGCTTGGCAGGCATTCCTGGCAGGAGCGAGAAAAAACCGCGCGGAGACAGTGTGCGGTGTGGTGGTGGTTGTTGCTATGATGGGGGGGGGGGGGGGGGGATACTGGCCCCGACGTATGTTGCGCGGTGTGGAAACCTCTGCATGCGAGCGTTAAGTTGCGCGCGAAACCGCATTCGCAGCTGTCCTCACACCGGCGCTGCGAGCGCGGCCAGTGGCATCGAGAAGAGGATGCTGCGATAGCGGCGTACCGAGAGGTCCGTCCACGACTCCGCCGCGCTGCGCGAAACTATAGAGCGGGCAAGAAATATATGGACTCCGAGCGTGGCATAGAAGCGAAAAGATACAGCGGGTTCGGGTATAAGGGGGCCGCCGTTGTGTATGCGCGCTTCGCGGCGGCGAGTTGGAACTCGCGCGTCGGAAGGCGCGCGCTCTCGCTCTCCACGCGTTTTTCTCCCCGTTCGACGAGTGCGTCAATAAATAATCCGCCGCCGGGGCTGCGCGTGGATGAGAAACGTATGGCGGCGAAACGCGCGACGTCGGACGAAGGGGGAAAAAAAAAAAACAGGGAGGAGACGTATAAAAGGAGGCGGGCGGCAGCAAGAACGGCCTGAGAGGATTACTACATCGGGATTACCTTTCCCGGTTTTTTTTTTGTTTTTGCTTTTCACCCCACGCGACGGCCTCCGTCTTCTTGGGCACGCGCTCTTCTTTGGCCGCCGCCTCCCGCGGCCTAAACGGGCGTGCATGAAAGATGCTTATCGTTCCCGAAACGATGTATTATACATGCGTGCGCGCGCTCCAGATTTTTGTGTCGCTTTCGCGGACTAGGGATGCCGCAAGAGGAGTGTGGCGGCAACGCCGCGGACTCGGGCGTGTGTATTGGGGGCTGAAAGCGGCAGGGGGGCGGCTTTGTTGCGGGATCTGGCGCTCGGCGTTATTGCGGTGCGGATGGAGCACGCCTCCCCGTGCTCCACACGGTTGGGTTGTGTCTCTCTCTCTCTGTCTTGCCCTTATCGAGTCGGTGTTGCCGAATCTCCCTAAGTGCGTCGGAATGCGTGCGGCGCCTAAGTGCGTCGGAATGCGTGCGGCGCGGCAGGAATTGGATGCCTGCCGCGGCGGCGGGCGCGCTGACCTGCCGCCGTTCCCCTTTCGTTCTTTTTTTCCCCCTTTTATCTCTGTCTCGAACCTAGCGGTAAAAGAACGAGAGAGGCACTGTATAGCGGCGCAGCGTTCTATGGATGGAGCCGAAAGGGAAGATTGAAGAATGGCTTTTAGCTCGAAATCCGAACACACGCGAGCGAGCGCACGCTCCGCCACGCGACTTCCATCGCACTTTCGCCGCTCTCTTTTCTGTCTCCGCCTCACTCTTTTTTTTTTCTTACTTTTCTGCCCGCATGAAGGTTCTATCTTTTGTTGTTGTTCATTTCTCTCCTTTTTTGCAGCTGTGGTGGCGCGTGCTGTAAACGTGCTGCTGCGGCCGGTGCCCGCCAGAGGGGGCGGTTGCATTGCGCGCGTCGTCAGGCTCTGCGGTTTCTTCTCTCCCCTTTCTTCGGAGGCTCTCCGGGGGATTCGGTGCCTCTGCTCTTGTTTCGGCATTTCGCGCGGGCTGAGCCTTTCCCTGCAGCGATGCGCCTCGCAGCGGCATCCGCGGCGCACCTGGAGCGGCCCCTCCGAGCTGGCTGGGCGAAGGAAATTTTGTAAGAGCTTCCTGGTCGCGTGTCTGGGTTCGGCCCCTCATCGACATCGTGGGCCAATTTGGGGGAACGGAAGAGCTGCCTTCTGTAGGAGGGGCCTCCAGCGGGCTCAGCTCGAAAGAAACTAAGTTAAGCAGCAGCTCGGGGAGACTTTGTGTAAGCCTCTTATTTTTGCCCGTTTTCTCGGAGCGGAAATGCCTAATTCTGGGAACGCCTGGGTTTATGCGGTTCAAAATGGTACATTAGAGCTTGGTCTCAGACAGAGACTCCACCAACTCCTTCTGTCTTTAAAAAAAAAAAAAAACTCGTTTTGTTTTTCCTTCAGCAGCACACTTGCCTTGGCCGTCTCGTGTGTTTAGCGCTGTTCGAAAATTAATCACCTTCCACCCCCCCCTCCCCGCCCCCTCCACCCCCCTCCAAAGCAAGTTAGTCACCCGTACCAGAAGCGCTTCAGTGCCAGCCGCGTTTCTAAAACGGGAGAAGCCAGCTTTTGGGTTGGGCTCTTAACTTGTCGGTCAAGGGCACGTTCGAGTGGTGGGACTTTTAAATATATTTTTAAAAATTTTAGATGTATTTTAATAACGGCTGCGGCGGTACTCTCTGCATCTCATTCAATTTCAAGGCCTGCGGTTTTTATTCTGGGGGAAATAATGAAGATTAGGGGGCTTGAAGCGGCGTGAGGCAACGTCAAGTTAGTAGCTGTTGTGATCGCGGTGTGTCTCCCCGTGTTGCTGCAGTCCTTTAGAACTTGTAGTGTACCGTAGCTTGACCTAGACTGTGCCGCCTTGTTGCTAAAGTGAAAGGGACAAGATGCGTATGCAGCTAATTGGCTGCAACGCTTGTTAACGCCGCCGCGTTGTAGGTTTCGGCGCGTCGTAGCTGCAATCATTGTCGCTCAATCACCAATCGCAAGACCGTCCAACGTCCCCTTTCAGCCCGTTTTGGTTAATGGCTGGTCTTCGGTACTTTTCCTCTGAAAGGTTAGACGCATCGGCATATGCGCGGAGGTACGCGTATACATCTGGCAATCTTGGACATGGGAACGTTGGACATTGATTGTTGGAACAGTGGACACCGGGCCTATATATATATGGCTGAGAGGGAATTTGTCGCGAACGCATCCCGCAAAAAAAAAAAAAACAGTTTCACGGGCTTCCGCTATAGGTTTTTGGCGCCCACACAATGCGTGCCTTGGGCTGCGGCCTCGGGCTGCCGTGTCTTGTCAGTGACGGAAGGGCTTTTACCTGGCCGTGGCTGAATGTCTCCTCCTCCACATTAGTCGTCCAACCGCGCGCAGTTGGTGGCAGCCAGTGTCGTCCACATTTCTTTCCTCGCTCTGCCAACTCCGGACACGACTTGGCCGCGCGGAGAACTCCTCGAAGGCCACGCTTCGCACCGCGCTCCGGCACCGGAGCGGCCCGCGGCCGGGCGCTCTGGTTCGCAAATTTCTTGGCTCCGTCTTCCGGGCGTTCGAGCAGCGGTGGCGACGCGCAGGTGCCGCGGCTCGGCAGTCGAAAATAGTTCCGCCGAGGATGGCGGGCGGGTGGAGGAGGAAGAAGGGGTGGGAGGAGGGCGTTCCGGAGATTGGTACGGAACGGGTTCGGGAGCGGCGGAGGGGCACAGATGACTGTGGTCGGCCGGCGGCTCCCGCTGCATCTGCCAAGCAGACCTCCTCGCGTTGAGGGATTCGCCTCTCGGGGCTCTCGCGGCCGCCGCCGTTCGCGCTGCTATTTTGAACCATTGTTCTGGCCGCGGCCCTGGCGTTCCCGGCAAGAGGAGGCGCTGCGGGCGTCGAAGACCCTCTGCCGCGTGCTGCGCCGTCGTCGTTTCTGCCCGGGGCAATTAATCGAGCGCGCGGTGTTATTCGCGGATCCACCGCCGTGCGTGCCGGCGGCCCAACAAGGTGCGCTCATCGTCGCGACCCGGATGTTTATCGCCGGGCATCTCGTCCATTAGAGGGGCGCGCATATTGCGCCGGCGGAAAGCGTTCCGCTGGAGCGCCTTCTCGTCGTCGTCGTCGTCGCTGGCACGGGCGAGCCTTGGCACGGCCCCTCGGCATCCCCGAGCCGTCGCGCGGCGCTCTCTTCTACTCGCTGAACCGGCGCCACGCACGCACGTACGCCTACCTGCTCAGGTGAGTCGTGCTCTCCGGGGGCTTGAGCCCCGGGCGCGGGCCCCCGTTTGCCCGCTGTTCCCCTTCTGTTTCACTGTGGCGATCAGATCGCTTACCCTCAGCCTTCGCGGCTGGATTTGGCGGATTTCTATAGCCGCGTTTACATGAACGCGACAAAAGTGGACTCCAGTCCCCTTTGTGAGGGAAAGTGCAAAAACTTGAGGAAGAGAGTAGAGGACGAGCCACGCTGTTCTTTCTCAAAACCTGCTCTTTCCCTCAAAAAGGGGTCTGGTGTCGACTTCTGTCGCGTTCATGTAAACGTGGCTTATGTACATTTTACGTCGGTGAGCGTGTCCATCGTGAGGAAATCAAACAGAAGGGAACAGGTGCAAAAGAGTTTGCCTAGCTTTCTGAGGGGTCTACATGCTTGCCACTGACTATTGGGTTGCGCCGCTCGAGTACGCGTGTCACAGTTTTAGGAGAGCGTGTCTTAAGTGTCGCGGACGTGTGATCGTTCCTTCGTGCCGCTCACGCGGAAACTTACGAAAAACGCGAGATGCGAGGATGAAGGAGTTCTTAGCAGAATTCGTTGATCTGGCACCAAAGCGAAAAGCCGAAGACGCTAGCTGTAATCGGTTGCGGTTTTTCCTCCGCTTTGGTTTTGCAAAGGTAAGAAAGCGCCTTGGACGTAACGCTTTAACGCCGGTGTTTGCGTGTGCCATCTTCAAGGTACGCCCAGTGCTGATGCTTGAGAAGCATTGCTGTGGCATTGGATGCTCCCAATGCTCGGCTTGCTCATTCTTGACGGGCTTGACGGCGATCGGCGGACGTTCACTTTGCGGTTTCTAGTCGGAGTGCAGTGGCTGTGTAAGCGCGTTGAACTTTTATTGTGTCTGTGCCAGCCAAGAAAGCTGTTCGAAACACGAGGCACCGCTGGGGCGATTGTTTCGAAGTTTCAAAAAGTTTGTTTCAAACACCACTCGGTTGCCGAGGAGGCGACATACGAGCAGACAAACTTGCCGGAAGAAGTGTCACCACCAATTGCAATTCAAGTTACACATTGCTCCTGTTTCCTTCAAACAGTTCCGTCTAGAGACACGGGCAGTCTCGCAGCCATCTTGTCACTATAAATGCAGCCTTTTAAACGCCCGCAGATGCACATTTTACACGTTAAGCAGCGCATGCAGTTCGGTTCGGCCTGGCTGCATTACGCTTGTTACTGGAACTACCGCCTCCATTCGATGGTTAGCTTTGCCGGTGACGTAGAGCCGCCGGTGCTTTAATGGCACATTTCTTCACGAGCGGCATGTGTTTCCTTCGTCTTCTGCGCGAAGCCATCACCACGGGCGGGGAGAAGGAAGGAATAAGTCGGCCGCGCGTGCCGATTCCCCGGGGTGTATTCATCACCGGCCAAGAACACTGGCATCGGCGCGATTATTATTAAGGCCGAAAGGTATTACACGGCCATTTTCACCGCGAGCTCGGCGGTTCGCTGCGCGTATAAAAGGAAAGGTGCGTTGGGGAAGAGGGGAGGAAAGATAATAAAAAGAGGGGGCCGGTGTGCGCCTATTAAACGGCGGCGGCCGGCCGCACTGTGTGGCAAATGGGCCCGCGTCACGCATGACGCAGATCGGGGGCTCGCGCGGGCTGATGTATTGGAGCATCGGGCCACGGGAGAGCTGGCGACGGTGGAGCCCCCTTTCTTCCGCCGCGTAATGGAATGGGCCGGACCGGGGGACCCTAATGAAGAGTTTATCGAGCAGCCACCGACGCCTCTTCCTGGGGCTCGGTCGCCGCCTCGTGTGTCTCGCTTCCCCTTTTCACATCTTCTTCCTCTTTTCTTCCATCCTTTCTGGCTGAGACGACCGCTATCCTCTCCCTGATCTACTGCAACTACTACTAGTGCTACTACTGTGCTGGTGGCGGGGCACCCTCTGTGTCCATTCCTCTCGGCGACAACCCCCCCCTTTTCCTCTAAGCCATGGTCTTTCGCCCGGCTCGGCCAAAGTGGCTCGTCATTCGCCTCGGACGATGCCGGGCGGCGGGCGTCTAAGCTCCCCACTCGTCTTCGGTTCACCTTGCCCTCCTCGTCTGGTACACGCCTCGGATGAGGCGTGGTGGTCGGGGTCCCTTTCTCGTCTCGTCCTCCGTGAGGGACGCTTTGTATCTTCTGCCTTAGCGACCCCCTCTCGGTCTTCCTCTGCCTTTCCAGCGTTTCTTTGACGTTCTGTTCCTCTTTCTTCTCAATTTTTTTTTCTTATCAGCCCCCAACTTTGTTTTCTTTTTTTTTATCTTGAAATTTCACTTTTGTGCCACGCAACAAGATCTCTCGATGGCAGCGTTTATGTTCCCTATTAACCTCTGCGTTTTCCTTAACTTTTCGTGTAGGCTTTCGTCCCTTTTTTCCTTTTTGTATTGCTGTCACTGTGCTGCTATCGATTGTAGGCATCTTTCTAGGGTCACGTCTGCGTTCTGATTCTCCTGTTAACGTTTTGGACTGGCTTTGATGGCCTCAAAGCTGTCACAAAAAAAAAAAAAGGTTGTGAAGCGCTGAATAATCACTGTAGCGAACGTCCGAACGATGCGCGTTCTATTTGTTTCGAACGCACTAAAAGCACTCGAACGGAATAATGCGGCGCGCTTCGATGATCTCATGTGAGACTGCTACAGCACACGACGCCAGACGCAGGACACTATCTGGAAGCGGGGATGCGACGGTTACAGGCATGCCAAGAAATGAACAAATGCTGAGCGAGTGAAACGCCAGTGTGCCACCCCGTATTCCTTTTAGCCTCTGTTGCGTCGTCGTCGCGTTTCGTGTTCCCTGGATTCGTTTAAACAGCCCCCCACCCCCCCCCCACCCCACCCCCCCACCCCCCCGCCTTATTACACGTCACTGTCGTATGTGCTCGTTCGCGTAGATGGGGAACAAAGGAGACAGAAGAATGAGAGACGAGGGAAGGACGGCCAGAAAGAAACGCGATTCAAATTAAAGTCCGCATTGTTCCCCGTTTAAAGTTCCTGCGTATGTATTTTTCTCTTTTTTTTGCTTCAAGCTCGCACCCGGGTGAAGAGCAGTGAGGCACGGCCGCTCGAGGTTGCATTGTTGGCCGAGAACGCGCGCGCGACGTCGACTTTCGGTGACGGTGTTCTTTCTAATCTTTTTGCTCATTCATTTAGGGAAGCGCACGTTGTCCCCTGTTTTCCGCCCCGCATACCAAAAGGGATTGGGGACTGCAACGAGTGGCGCTGGATTTTGAGCAGCACTGCGTTGAGATCTTTTGGCGCCCCTGTCGTCATCCCTGATGCGTTCTTCGAAAGTCTGTAGAGTCGTGAAGGCGATGTCATTTAAACGCGTTTTATGTGTGTACTATCTCTATTTTATTTATTTCCTTCTTTCTTTCTTTTTCTAGCCGCCGCTGTGGCTGAGTGGTTATGGCGCTCGGCTGCTGGCCTTAAAGACGCGGATTCGATCCCGGCCGCGGCTGAAGAATTTCGATGGAGGCGAAATTCTAGAGGCCCGTGTACCGCGCGATGTCAGTGCAAGTTAAAGAACCCCAGGTGGTCGAAATTTCCGGAGCCCTTCACTACGGCGTCTTTCATAGCCTGAGTCGCTTTGGGACGTTAAGCCCCCCATAAACTAAACTTTCTTTTTCTGTGCGTCAATGTGTGCGCTTCTTCTCTCGCGCGC
Source organism: Amblyomma americanum (assembly GCF_052857255.1). Classification (NCBI taxonomy): domain Eukaryota; kingdom Metazoa; phylum Arthropoda; class Arachnida; order Ixodida; family Ixodidae; genus Amblyomma; species Amblyomma americanum. The sequence goes on along the minus strand of NC_135502.1, from coordinate 75,035,642 downwards.
GTACGTGAATTCTTGAGCTCGGTGTTAGTCACGGGTGCACTTCAGACTCGAATCTTCCCCCCCCCCCCCGCACACACACACACACACACGCACACACACACACACACACAATGCCTTCGGCAGCGCTCCTGTGCAAGCCCCCAGGGTGTAAAAACCTTCTTTGGGCCCCTCCCCCCAAAAAATCTTTCCTACATGCCCGGTGCACTATTTCCTGCTTCTGAAGTCTCGCTCTACTCGTCGCGGTGGCTCAGTGGTTAGGACACTCGGCTACTCATCCGGAGTTCCCGGGTTCGAATCTGACCGCGGCGGCTGCGTTTTCATGGAGGCAGAACGCTAAGGCTCCCGTGTGCTGTGCGATGTCAGTGCACGTTAAATTTCCCCCAGGTGGTCGAAATTATTCCGGAGCCCTCCACTACGATACCTCTCTCTTCCGTAGTTCTTTTACTCCCTCCTTTATCCCTTCTCTTACGGCGCGGTTCAGGTGCCCAAGGATATATGAGACAGATATTGCGTCATTTCCTTTTTATTAAGTCTCGCTCTAGATGCCGGTTCGGTTCTACTTTTTCGCTTAAGCCGTTAGGCCAAAGTGACGTGTCCCCAACATCGAAAACATATGCAAGCTTTAGGTACTGGGCGGCGTGCTGCTGCCTAAGAATCAGCTTCCATATTTGACGTTTTCATCGAATAGAAGGAGGCGGGCGAGAGAATAGTTGACTAGAAACCAAAAAACAAAGTCTGCGTTGCTTCCTATTATTAGTTATTGGCCAATGCCATATTCCACTGGGCGATCAGGAGCGGAGATCTGAATCCGCGAAGAAGCACAATATCCGTCAGCCTGCGAGACTTCAACGTCTGAACACAGCTCGCCCATTGAAGCGCGCTCTTTCATTTCGCAAAGCAAGGGAACGGGCTTTGAATCGCCGATTGGAATACGCCAGGAGGCAAGCGGAGCGCTGCGGGGAAGTCGACGTTTCGGCACTTGTAAACCTTCCTATAGTGTTTGTACACCAAGATTGGCGTCGAATCCAACAGTGTTACTGTTACCCATTTCTGTTTCTCTGTATGCCACGGAAGCTAACGCTTCATTGTAGTGTTTTTTTTTCTCTCAATGTATGCTGAATTATGATTGCAGCATTGTATTTTTTCATGTGTATTTTTTTACCGAAAGCGTTGTAATGTTAAAGAAGGCAAAAATATAGAACTCATTGTCACGAGAAATGCTCGTTTCGTCGTTTTGCGGTCTGCCGGTCTCTTGGTGATCTATGTGGTCTAACGTCAGCTTCTGCGTTGTGATCTGATATGCTGATCTTTAGTAAACGTGCTACTCCGGGAGACAAATTTTCTGATCTTTATTTAGTTTGAGGACATGGGAAAACTTTAGGACGTTTTCTGTTCGTGCCTTGCTCTCTGAATCAGTCTATAGCTTAAAAAAAATAGCTAAAAGACGAAGGATGAAATCTATTTTTACTTTCACCTTTGTTGCGGACCGTTTTCCTGGTGCTGCGCTCACCGATTGCGAGCTTGCCTTCGCATAGTTTTAGTCGGAGAAATGGCAGGAATCTGGGAATCGAAATGAACTTTTTTTCTTGTTTTTTTTTTGTCGGCGTTTCACGATACATTAGCAATGTCAAAGCGAACCACGGAGAATCTGGCTCGAGCGAAACAAAATACTTCCGGAATAGTTTGCGCGAACTTAGAGGATGTCTCGCGCTAGCGCTCCTTGTTTAACTTGCATAGCATACTATATACGTCCTATATGTAGGCACGAGGCTGTTCTGGGATGGCGACTTTTATCATTGTTTCTTAAGTGCCTCTATCTTCACTTGTGGGCACGTGACTTTCGGCGGGCTAACTAAATAAAAACTGTCGGCAGCGGATACCGGCTGTTTTGATACTCCTGATTTCTTTTCTTCTTTTTTTTTGCGGGCTAGAGGGGCTTTCCGGGGCAGGAGGGAGAGATATATGTAGGTACTGAAAGGGAAGACAGAAGCACTCTGAGCATGCCTCGGGGGTATTCTCCGCCTTTGGGTCCTTGTTCTTTTTTTGTTTCTCCGATGCAGCCTTTGTGTAGTTTTGCGTTCAGTCCCTCCATCTCCCCGCCTACCCAAGTAGGCCCTTGTCGAGGACCTTTCGAAGACCCGCAAACATTCTTCGGATGTTCCGCACTTCTTCCTTACTTCCAGTCTGCTTTCTTTCCTTGCGCGTCGCCCTATTCTTTCTCTCTCTCTCCGTATATTTCTTTCACTGTTTCTTTTTCTTTTTACTTTTCCCAATTCTGGAGTTTCCTTCGCATATGCAAATGAACTCTGTCTCGGCTCATTACGACGCTTAGGAGGCTGTCTGCATAATCGCGAGCGCCCTCCCTCGAGCCGCGCGCGTATTTCTCATTCCGGAATATCCAATGACGCGAGTTTCTATACCCGCGGGCGCTTCATTTCGAAATGAGCATTTAACTTTTTTTTTCCCCCCCCGTTGTCGCCCTTGCTTGCTGGGGTCTGCCGGGTTCCGCCCGCCAGGCCGTTTATAATACCGCGCGCCGCCACTGAATTCGGTTAGATTAAGGCTACACGTTTTCCGTCGCATGCTCGAGGGGGGCGGGGGCTAGAGTAGAAAAGAAGACGGACCGAGAGTGCGAGTTGCGCGTCGTTCGGCCGCCGCTCCGAAGGCGCCGTATGCGAACGTTGCTTTTCACCTTAATGCCCTTCGTCGGCGCATCCGAAAAGGATGGCGAAGTTTGCAGTTAACGGAGTGGTTATCGATCGGTTTACTCTTATCGCGGCCATTCGAGGGAAGAGAAACGATGCTCGCTCTTGATTTCGCGCCTGTCTTTAACGCGGTGCTCGGGGATTTGGCTGCATTGCCCCGTATAGCGAGCATCGTCTCTGGCTAATGTTAATGCTGCTGCAGGCGTGCGCCATCGGTCTGGGGGCGTCCCGCTGCGGCATTATGCTTTGCTGACAGGCTCCTCCAAATCCGGATGTCAGGGCGAGGTTGACTGGCGGCCTGATGGACCGTCGAGATTTTGGCGGGTCGTTAAATCAGCTAGGCGTGAGAGAGACGGCGTTCAAAGTGACGGAGCTGCTTTTGTTGCTTTGCTTCTTTCTGCGCTGTCCATTTTTTCGTTACGCTCTCCATTCTTCCATTGCAGTTCTTTTATCATGTAATACGATTTTAGTCGGGAAGCTTTACTCAATCTTGCGCTCCGGCCACCGCGGTGGCTTAGGTGTTATGGCGCTCGGCTGCCGGCCCGAAAGACGCGGGTTCGATCCCGGCCGCGGCGGTCGAATTTCGATGGAGGCGAACTTCTAGAGGCCCGTGTACTGTGCGATGTCAGTGCACGCTAAAGAACCCCAGGTGGTCGAAATTTCCGGAGCCCTTCACTACGGCGTCCCTCATAGCCTTAGTCGCTTTGGGACGTTAAACCCCCATAAAACCTAAAACCTCAATCTTGCGCTCCTGGAGGCGAGCAGACAAGATCTGTCTGCATGGCGCTGTATATAAACGCGCTTATAATAACTGCATCAGCGATCCGCTTGCTTTCTTTGTTCTATGCCTTCGTGCTTGGAACTACGAAGTTCTTCGCCTAGTGTTCTTTGCTACGCACTGTACTGTTTGCTGTGCGCATTTCTGGCAGCCAGGAGGCTGGCAGTGCATGCAGATTCTTTCCTTTTCGCGCTTGTCCTCTGCTTTGACTACCGCTACCTGGCCGTCGTAGTGCGCTGTGCTCCTGCCTTGTCTCACTGCCGCCTCTCGTGTTCGAACCTCTGGCTTGCACTAGGGGGGCTCCAGCTTTTGAGTATCCCAAGCACTCGTGCACCCGGCATCCCACATCAGGAGACGGGAAAGGACGCGCATAAGAAGCAAGTCTCGCCTCGGAAGCACGCGTGCGAACACGCCCAATTCCCCGCTCCGACCCCGACCCCCTGTTGTCGGAATTTTTCTCGAGCAAGCCCCTAATGGGGCCAGTGGACCAGTCTGCATGTAAAAGGACCTTCATCGTCTGCAGTTCTAAAGAGTGCATTCGCCCGTAGGGGCGCTGCTAAAATCCTGTGCGAGGGAAGACACGCCCCTGTTTCACAAAGGTGGATAAAGAACTCTAGCGGCCAGAGGTGCGACCGTTACTTCCGCGCCCTCCAAAAGTTCCGGAGTTCACCTGGCCGCTTCGCGAAGCGCGTGATGCACTACAGTAGAGCCGAGCTGCCCCTGCTCGGTTCCTCAGTAGCCGCTGAGACCGCGAGTGTTGTTTTTTTCTTTACATCTCTTTGGAGGGCACGTGTGCTGCGGCGCGGCAGCTCGAAACCTTTCTCCGCTCTTCTTATACGACCCCTTTCCTTCGCTGAGAACACGAAATCGCAAGACGTGAGGCAAACCGGCATCTGTCTTTAAATAAAGGGGGCGCAGAAATAAGTGCCGGCTAGAGAGGCTTCGATCGTTCCTCCGAGCTACCGACCGCCTGTCTGCGTGCCACGCCATCCGCCTGTGCGCGCGCGCCTATGTAAAATTCCGTCTCGGGTTCCAGCTCGCAGTCTCAACCGTATACTGTCCTGTTTCCATTTCCTGCTCTCGGTTTTACGAAACTCGAAGCTCGCGAGGCGTTTTTGCTCGCTTCATTGCGCGCGGGTTACCTTTACTGACCGGGGTGGGTGTTTGCTTCTGTGTGGCTCTTCGGTGTTCTTTTTTTTTTCTTTTTCCGCTCTTCCTCTGCGGTTCGCCCGAACCTGGCGAATTTCAGGGAAATGTATACGGCCTGCAGTTGACGTATGGGCATCGGATAAACTTCGATTATGGCGGTCGCGAGAGGGAGAGATAGACCCAGGGAAGAAAAATAAAAAGAAAGGGAGAGGAGAAGAGAAAGAGGAGAAGTAGAAGTGAAGAGCGAACAACTTCTGTCGTCTGCGGCGTCCCGAGCGCTCCTCGTCTGGGTGGCGCGCAGCCCGAAAACAAAGGAACCTCGGGAGAGAAAAGGGAAAATCCAGCTAAGATGGAAGGGACGAAAAAAAAAAAGAAACAGGGCGCTCGGTGGTGAACAAAGTAGCAGCCGGCGGCGGCGGATCTGCCGGCTTGACAGCTTTGAGGCGCTGGAGACAGTCTCATCCCCTTTGTCGCCTCGCGAGAAGGGGACGGATCCGCGATGCTCCCTGGCTCTGGAGCCGCGAGGAGACTTCCCGGCTGTCTTGCTTGCTTTCTTTATTTTTTTCTCTCTACGTGTGCTCTTTCTCTCGCTTTATCTCTTGGTCTCGACTCATGCGCTCTGTGTCTCGGAACAAACGATGTGCTGGAAATTCTCGAAGTCGAGATAGCAAGTAATGAACTGGAGAGAAGCTTTAACGCTGGGGCAAAACAAACGCGTGAGGAAAAAAAAAGAAAGAGGTGGTCGCGGGAGAAATGACACGTCTGGCAATGCGATGGTGGTATCACTTGCGGCCTGAACTATAATCGTGCGCGGTGCTGAGGCGTCAAGTCAGCGGGACAGTGTCGGACACACATACTCGACACCGCCGTCATTATTTGTCTTTTCTTTCTTTTTTTTTTGTTTGCCTCCTTACGCCCTTTTGTGCGCATCTTCTTTGGACTGTGGTTTTTATGCTTCCTGTCGACCGCGTTGTGCGGTTTTGTAGTAGAAAAAAAAACTGTCCACTGAAGGCGTTGACCGAGTAATTATTTCCGCTGCCTGAACTGTCCCTGTACGAAATTGTCACTTGAGTTTCGTAAGTAGAAGTGGTAATAAACGGAGCGTTTGCGTGCACAGCGTTCGTTATCGGCGCCGGCGCGGAATCTGTTTAGTTCGCCTGGACGTGACTACAGTCGCGAATGGTACATTTGTATGCTTTCTTTGTTTATGAGCTAGGCATCCGTTGGTCTATCCATTTGCTGGGTCTGCTTCTCGTTCGTGTAAGGGATTTTGTCCCCTCGAGTAGCTGGTCGTGAAGCGTCGCTTCGAATTCCTCTACGCCGACTGTATACTTTACCGTACTGTACTGCACTGCACTGCACTGTTCTCTACTGCACTGAACTGTGCTGGGCTGCACTGTGCTGCACTGTACCACTGCGGTACCGTACTTGTAACTTGTTGGAAACTTCGAGCTGGTTCCTTCTGCAGAGCTTGCAGCGCGTCTATTGCCCGCGTTCGTGATCTGTTTATGAGCAGTTCGCGTTACTTGATATTTAGCATTGCAACCTGGAAACAATCAGCTTTTCCTGTTTTCTTTCTCCATGTCACGTCAGTAATATGCTGGTATTGGTATTAGTCTAAATTTGTGAACACGTTCGAAGTTTGCAGAGGTACCAATTCACCGTTGTCGAATTCACGCGTACCAGCAATAAGTACGTAAGCATGCACGCTCGCGCACTATCCTGAATGATAAGGAGACTGATACCGTTCGGACATGTAATCATCGTAGTCACAGCACTACTTTTGCGAACTGCTGGCTTCGAGGCCGCTCGAATCCTGTTAGTGTCCCAAGTCTTCCTTCATTGCTGACCACTCTTTTTTTTTTCAGACTTTTTCTGTATAGAGCCTCGTATCTCTGAAAAGCGTTCCGCCTTGCTTTGCCAGAAAGCGGTAGTAGAATGCGATTTTTTTTTTACTCTATTTTAAAGGTTGAGCGCCTCTAAATTCTCATGCTCACCGCGAGGATGTTGTGCGCATCTTTCGCAGCGAAATACATCTGGTCGCACTTTCTGCACCGCCCCCCCCCCCCCCCCCCTCCCTCGTGCTTTGTGACTGCCCTGCAGCCATTCTCCTAAGCTGTCGGGAAGCATGCCCGTACTCGCGCAGCTCTGGCAACGAGAGCTCTACATAACGCGGCTCCCGAGTGGCGGACGGAGAAAAATGAAGTAACGGAAGCGAAGCAAACATGGCCGACATCGCTGAGCGGCGAGGCTCATGCAGGCGCCCGCAAATAAGAATGTAATGGAGCTGGAGAGGAGGACGGCAAGGTCTGCTCTCCTTCAAAAAAATGTGCTGCGGCGTGCTGCCGCTTGGAGGAGGGAGGCTGGGTTGGTGGTAAGAGGGAGGGGGCCATCCGTGCGCGGGCACCCGAAGCGGCGCGGCAGGTGTCTCGATAAGCCCGCGGGCGCCTGGCGGTGTGCCGAATGCGAAACGGTTATATACCGTGTCCCGGGAACTCCTCCTCTTCTGTACCTTATTGCGGACACGTGCATGGGAGGAGCCGTGCAAGTGCAGGAAGATCTCTGCCGCGGACGGCATCGCCAGGCGGCCGCTTCTGCCCGAGTTGCGTAGTCGTGTCTGGACGCGGTGAACTACGCGTCTCCTCTCTGGCTGCGCGGGGGGAAAGCGAAATAGCGAAAAAGAAAAAAATGGATAAGATAGAGAAATCGGGCTCAGAGAGAGAGAGGCGCGCTTCGAGTAGCGCAGGGCTTTCTTTCTCTTTTCCTTTTTTTTTATCTTTTTCTAATGGGCGGCGCACGTCCGAGCGGCACCGCTGCCCCGCACGCATACGCTAGGCGGCTTTTGATAGCGCGGTCCGGGGAGCGTGCGGGATGGAGGTGGAGGGGGGGTGCTCTCTCTTGCTCGCGCTGTTCGGCTAAGCAGATGATATGGCTTGTTTCCCCCGGCGGTTCTCCTTTATTGCCTTGTTTCTCCTCCTTCACCTCCCATCTTCCCTCTTCCGCGGCTCCATGCCGGCCGCCGTGGCTGCGCAGCGGCCTCTCATTGACGATAACGCGAGCCGGCGGCGGGCGCCGGACCAGGTGCACGCCGGATCCTCTGCTGCACACGCCTCCGGGCTCTGCTACCGCGTGTGCGTGTATATATACAGGAAGGCGTAGCGGCTCTACTTCGGACGGTGGTCTGTGTTTTATTTTTATTTATTTTTAAAAGAGGCGCTTTTATATCGAACGACTGCAGTTTCTTTCCAGCCGCCCTGAATGGCGCCCCGATCGCTGCCCCTGTTTTCTCTCTTCCTTGTTTTTTCTTCGTTTCCTCGCTACGACGCTTTTTCTTTCCGTCGCTTTTGCGCGCAATAACAGTTTGATACTCTGGCCAACTAGATCGATTGCCGAGTACAGTACTGCTCGTACCACCACCGCGGTAGTTGTGTGTAATAAGCGGCGGCGCTCTGTGCGGTCGTACCTGGACCGAAGAATTTGTTTTAATGAAGGCTGTTCGCTGGCTGGCCTGCTCGTTGCTAAACCCGTTTATTCCCGCATGCCGCAGGTCTCCGTTGTAATGGCAGTTTTTTTTCTTTTTAATAGGAGTATAAAAAGGGACAAAGAGGGCGAAGGCGCACCTCACAATAAATGCAGCCTCTTGACTGAGCTGTGCCTGTTTGTTCTGTTTTCCCAGCGACGCCACCGGGCGGGTATATTTAATGCGCCTAGTCACTCGTGGCTAACCCGATACAGTCGCGCCCCTTCAAATTTGCGACAACGACTTGTCAGGGCTTTGGCAAGTGGTTGGAGTCTTTTTTTGCGTGCATGTATGGGATGCAGGGGAGGGGGGATTTTTTTCTCTGTTCCGGCATCATCGCAAAACCATTCGCAGCTCGACCTGAACTTCACCTGGGTACGAGGTTTTGTATAATACTTCGTGCAGTTTAACTGAGCATGATTGTTGCTTTTTCTGCTGGAGCTGGGTTGATATGCCTGCCGCCACAGTGACTGCCTTTGGTGATCCCTTGTTCTTTCTGTTCATTTGCATACTCCTTTTCCCTCCTTACTAGCTCTTGCTAAATTCGAACTTTTTTTTTCCTCCCTATCTGTCGCGTATAGATGCGAGCAGTTGTGACGTCATCGGCCGCTTGTAGAGCGCTAACAAGAGTGCGCCCCGGGGGCATGTCTCGAGAGGAAGGGAGCCGTCGTCCTTCTCTTAGCGTGTTTAAGCTTCCTGAAACACGCATAGAAAAGAAAAAAAAAGAAAAGCTGGCTACTTCCACGTATTTAACGCGGCTTATGCGCCGAAAAAAAAAAGGATAAACTCGGCGTTGAGCCTTCCCAGAGCGCAGTATAAAGCAGCTGCAACAGGCTTCCCGGCAGGAGGGCACGCCTGCGGGAACCCCACGCGCTGGCGTCATACAAATTGAGACAAGGAGGGAAACAGGCGGAAGAGAGAGAGAGAGAATGAAGGAAGAGAAGAGGGAGTGACTCGATGCATGCTGGCGGCGGTGGCGCGGCGAAAAGCGCCGCGCTGCGTTCAACAAGACCGGCGCGCTTGAAGAGGAGCGATGGCACGGGACAGGAGAGAGGGGGGGGGGGGGGGGGTCTACTCGAGGTTGCTTGCGCGAGACGGCGAGCGAGATTGGTTTCTGAAATGCAAACACTCTGAAGAAGGGCAAAAATTCGAGAGGTCGGGAGGGGGGAAACAAAAACGCGGGCTAAAAGAGAGGGTGTAGTCATCTCGCGAACGGGGCTTCATTTTGGAGCACACCGTGGTCGTCGTCAAGAGAGCACTCGCTGCGACGCTCAGAGCGCCTCTCAATCTCTGCTCCGCCCTCTCCCTCTCTCTCTCTCTCTCTCTCTCTCTCTCTCTCTCTCTCTCTCTCTCTCTCTCTCTCTCTCTCTCTCCTTCTCCCTGCCTAGCCTTGTGTCTGCATTTGTTTCGTGGCCGTTTTGTTTTCAAGCGCTCGCATGGCTCGCTCGCTCTGTTCCTGAAGGCTTGGACTTGACTGCCGGCATTTACCGAATTTCGGCGAAATCAAGAACGACGGACCGAGAAAAGCGAGTAAAAAGAAGCAAGTAGTTTCAGGTCCAATCGCAGCGCGGCGTTTATTGCGGTTGGAAAGGAATGCAGTCGCTAATTAGCGCGCAGCCCTGCTCCCGGGGGTTGGGGGGACCTTTTGCGTCGGAATACTTGGGTAAGCGCCGAAGGGCAGTCGGGCGCCCGATATTTCCCTGCGAATCTAGATTTGGTTGCCGTGGGTACCAGGTGAGCCTGCCGGTGCTTGCGCGGCTTTGCTGGACGCTGCTGTGCGCTGTGAAAAATGTAACTGGGCGCTCACTAACGAACGCGTTGTGAGTTTGTCGCGTTTGGGTTCGTGAAGAATGAAGGAAAAAAAAACGAATGTATTCGAAGTTTAAAACGGCACCGATGCGCTCCTAGACGGATACTTTTTTTTATTAAGTTGTTTTTGCCCATTAACGTGCTCTCGGGGCATTCTAGACTTTTTTTTTATTTTAAGTTGGTTTATACTGCGTTCTGGAAGTTAAATGTGAGCCAGTTTGTGAGCCAGTTGGTATGCCAGTGTGAGCCAAATGTGAGCCAGTTGCTATGCGCCACTCAGCGATGAGTGGCGCATAGCAAGTTCCTGAGGTCGTGTTACGTTCAACTAGATCGCAGCGTAGGATTACACCATCAGCCTGGAATTGAGTAAGCTGTACCTCACATTCTTGCGTTTTCTTTTTTCTCTTGCGTTCTCTCTCCTTCCTCCCTCCCCCGTTGTTACACTTAGTTGCTTGGCGAACAAACGTGCTCAGTTGCAATGAGTTCAGCTTCACGCGCGATTTTTTGAGTGGTGGGTTTCGAAAAATAAAGCGGCTTCACCGCATATTGTCCGTTAATGTGGCGGTGCACCCTTTACAGGAAGCTGGACACTGCGCTGGTCTGTATTTCGCCACCTTCCGTTTTGACTTATTGCACGTTCAGTGATCAGTGAAAACTTTCGTTAAGGTTGAGAGTTATTTGCGCATTTGGCCTTTTGATGTCAACGTTCCCATTGTCCAGCCATTGATACTGGCTGCAACACAGCGTGCGCGTGCTCAGAACGCTATCTCGCGCGTAGCGTGCGGCACACACAACGTATTTTCCGAGGTTTGTGGAAGTCTTTCCGCTAATGGTGTGGAAGCATGGTGGCGCTCTTAGAAGCAAGACCCTCCTGATTCAAACGCTATCAAGGGCTTCAGGTCGGCGCGTTAACTGGTAATGTACAACTGCTCTCTGTATGGCCCATCTCGCTTCGACGGCTAAATATATGAATGTCCAGCGCTGTTTATTTATAGATACATTCACGATATTAATGCTATAGTGGCACTAATTTTTTAAAAAAGAAAAGTATACGTTCTTGATACTGGCGCTCATCGGCCTGACGGACTACGCGCATCCCGACTCCGATTGAGATGCTCTGCTCCTGGCAGAAATAGTTTTTAGCGCCTGTAGTGGCGATTTTTTTTATTATTCTACAGTAATTTACCTCACTAATTCGTAATCAAGTTTACGGAAGCAATTTGTGCATTGCACACCATTCGTAAGGAACAATTGCTGCCCTAGATGTTCTGTAAATAAATTTGTTTACTGGATGGCATAGCACCCAGGTTGTTGTTACTGGTTCATTCGAGGATTCGTTTTTCTTTGGAGCGTCGGCCTCTGCAGTCCGCAACACTTTGTCCCCACGGGACTGCATTTTGTGTTGGAAGTTTCGTCTTCAGTCGTCGTTGCAGGCAATGAGTAAGAGAAAGCAAACTTTATTAGGTTTGTGCGCCGATTCATGCTTGTATATTTTGGGGTAATCCCTATTTTTTAGCCCTTTCTCATTCACACATTCTGTCACGCTTCGTCGCACTCGTTCACGCAAGCAGTATGCTGAGTTATAACGTTTATTTTTTTAGGCCTTCTAACGCGCTGGAAACCTCTCGCAGCGTCGGTTTTCGCTTGTTAATTCCTTTAAGCTCATTGCCTCTTGTGGATTATCTCATTGATCTGCCTGTTTTTGCTCTTGGTGCTCATGACTGTACCACGGGAGGCCAAGACCGGTTTGTTCTAATTTTCCGGAAAGCTTTTCGGAGAAGTATGTTGGGTTCCATACGGTGACTTCGAGAGGCAGTCTAATTTCTGCGTAAACCATGCACGAACTTTATTTTCCTCTCGTTAATTGCACCGCGGACTGGGGTGCTTGGCTGTAACTGCGCTGAACATATATACCCTCATGGCAACTTGTCGGAACGAGAGAGACGTAAAAAAAAAAAAAAGAACAGCCTGGTACAATTAACGTGACTGCGCTATTTTCGGGCAGCGAAAAAAAAATGGGGAAAAGGGGGGGGGGGGGGGGGGTGCGCACTTCGATGCAAAGCGAAGTAGCGTGTTCGCCGCGCGAGAACGGAACGGCAAGAGAGCCAGAGAGAGAGAGATAAAGAATGGGAAGCATAAAAGGAAAACGCGCAGCTGGGCTCCCCACTCCAAGAGGAGCAAACCTAATCAGGGACCCTTGTCCCGAACTAGTCACAAATTAGCGCGTTGCCTTGTCGCGTAACGAGCAAAAACCAAGAGAAGAAAACTTACGCCGTGCCGGCGCCAGCGAATGAAGGAAGCGTAGAAAAAAAAAGAAGCAAGCAGAACGACAGTGAGCAAACTCCGGCACGATCTAGTTTCTCCGGCGTGGCAAAGGGCACAGTGTACAGTGAAATAGCGGGCCGGGTGGAGGGAGTCCGCCACCAGACGAGGGGGGGGGGGGGGGGAAAGGGAACGGCTAGCTGAGACCCCTAGATGAGCGTTGAGGAGAGAGGGTGGAAGTCGGGGAGAGAACGCGGTGTGAATGGTAGGGCGAGAATGGTAAAACGAAAGCGGGGAGCGACAGAAAAACCAGCGGGATATGTGGAAGAGGAGGAAATTGAAGGGGCAACTAGAACCAGCAACGAGAATGGCGGTGCGCGCGCGCGCTCGCGCAAGAAAGCAAGCAAGCAAGCGGGTTCCTTCCTCCGCTTGACTTCCTAATTATTATTGATGCCGACATCGCTACCTCTTTCTTTAATCGCTTTCTCCCTCGCCCCTCTGGGCCGCGTTCGCGGATTCATTTATCGATTCCCTTCCATGCGCTCACGCTCCGCCACGTGTTTCTTTTGAGCGCGGAAAAAACTGGCTTGGCGGTATTATGCCGTCTTCTGCCCCCCCCCCTTCCCCGGCTCTGCGATCCGTGTTTCCTATCCGCGGTGCTCTTGCTAGCTTGCCTTTATCCTCCTTTAGCTCCCCCCCCCCCCCCCCGTATTCGTTTCGCTTTTGTTATTTTTCCATTTTTTCCTTCTCGCCATTTCGGTGTCCCCTCCCCCGCACGGGGAAATCTCGTCCTTGTCGTCGCCTCGTGTTTACCCAGACCCGTGTCCGTTGCCTCTCTCGTCTCGGTTGTCCTCTCGCTCTCTCGTTAGCTTTCTTGTTTTTTCCTCCCTTCTGGCATAGCAGCAGTAGCACCGCGCGAGCTGTTCCTAATTAAGGGAAACTTCGGAATCTAATTTCAAATTTCCGACTCCGGGCGCTGTCCTTGAGCAAAGTGGGGGTGGGCCGGGAGGGGGCGGGGCCTAACGTGCCGAGGCTCTGCCTGCTCTTATTTTCCTCTCCTGCAAGTCAATCCATCCTTTATTTTTCTCTTTTTTTCTGTTTTCGTTTGCATTCGCGCGGCTTTCCGAGCGCATACTGCGCTGCTCACGTAGCGCGTTTCATTCGCGTCGCTTTGTTTCGATTTCGCCAGCGCCTTCGTTAAAACGCCGCTCGAGGGAAGCGCGGCGCTGCGTCTCGTTCGTTTAGTAGTGTCTTGCCTTCCTTTGCTTTTACCGTGTCCCCCCGTCTTTTGTGTGACACAGCTCCGAGAGGCCCGCGTTGGGTTTTATCCGATCTGAGCTGGTGTTGACAGCCCTGCCTCCCGGGGTTCTCTGTGTGCTACCGAATTCGGAAACGACGTATTTCGGGTGGCGTATCCGATGTGTACTTGCTTGGCTGTTTCGTCGGTTTATTGCGATGATTTTTATTCCTGTATCATCCGCTGTATCCTTACAGGCTATGTCAAGTACGACTCTTGGTTGCACACGGTTGGATGTTTATCTGGGCAGTTGTATATGACGCTTCTTCCCGCTGCTGGAGATTAGACTTTTTCACGGTTGCCTGTTATCTCGACGAAGTGAACACGTACTCGTTCCTTATACGTGCCCGTTTGCAATGTGTCCACAAGCCTGCGGCGTGCTTCAATCGGCCGCGTCACTTAGGAAACACGCTGTTTTGAAGATTAAACGCAGTTATACTTCCGTCCTACTGTGTCAGTGCACTTGAAGCTTAGCGTATACTCTTAATCGAAGACTGCACTCTTAGCCAAAGTTGGGTAAGATGGCAGTAACCCCACTGCATAGATTTCGCGAGGAACGGTTAAACGATTATTTCTAGGTGAGATTTGATTCTACTTGACGGCCCTTTGCAACCAGCCTCTAATTGAGCAGTTTTAACTCTTTGAATGATGAATGATTCTCCTAATGAGGGGATTGGCTTAATGACGTTTTTCATTTAGGAACAAATATTGTGGAATGTAGCGAGGCTCTGAAAGACTAATCCCCATAGCGCTTTCAGTTCTTTCTCGCAGTCCTCGCAGGCTCACAGTTGCTGTGTTGAAATCCTGCGAATTATTTTTCATTTCATACTTAATGTTCTTAGTACGCATGTTAGTGCCATAGTACTCATACAGCTTTTCGCCGTCCAGGCCTCATCCGTCGAAGACACGATTTGTCTTCAGGGATGCGCCGTTTGGCTCCAAAAACAAATTAAAAACGTGCTTTCGATCCTTAAAACGAAGAAACCGTGGCATTCGTTTCTATCACTACGACTGGCCTAGTTGGCAAAACGAGGGGCACGTCTCGGCCGCCCCTGTCCGTCGAAAGACAGTCCTCTCCGAGCGTCACTCATGCCAGCGATGCGTTTTAAAGAGATTGCTTCGAAAGGGGACTAGAATGAGATAGCTCACGGAGCATTCGCGAGGACAGCACAAAGAAAAGGAAAGAAAAGAAAAAAAACGAAACGAGATGGCGACGTACGTCGGACATTTCGTTGAAGAACAGTCTCCTTTCCATTGTTCACTTCGGCGCTTTTTATTTGGCCATTTTCGAGCGGTACAGTTTACTCTCTTCCGTTTTGATTGACTTCTTTCTATTTTTTATTTTCCTTGCTTGTTTTCGGTCGTCCTGTGCGGCCAGTCCGACAGAAGGAAAGGCACTTCATATCACTGCGTTCAAGATTTAACGAGCTCCCAGTCTGCGGAGTCCTTGGCCGCTCGTCATCTGAAGAGCAGTGCCGGACTTCTCTTACGTCTTCTTCTTTTTGTTTTTCCTTTTTTTTCTTTTTCGTGATCGAAACCCGGCCGCGGCGCTCGTAGAGCAAAACCGCGCCCCACTCTTCCGAAAATATCTCCGATAACAAGATGGGCGCCCCCTAGTAACGAAGCGATTTCATTATGCAAGCTGTCAAATGAAGCCCGCTGGGGCGCACTTTTTTTTCTTCATTTATTTTTATAGTGTCTCTCCGCCGCCGCGAGAACGTTCTTCCGTCATGCTGAAAGACGGAGCGCTGCTCGTCATCAGCGCCTTTCCTCCTCGGCCTCCTTTGCCGCTTTCCGCCTCACCCTTCTGGCCATGAAGAAGTAAGTAAGAAATAAAGAAAGAAAAGAGGGTGGAAAGAGGGCGAAAAAAAAGTAAATATTCGCATCGAGCGTACGCTCGGCAAAGCAGCCAAGAAGGAGCGGTTCGTTGGATTCGGGCGCCTTGATGACACCTCGACGTGCGCCCTGTGACGCGTCCGCGGGCTCGGCTATGTATAATGCGTCGCTGATAACCGGCTCATAAGTATAACCTTAAGGTGACCTAATCGGCGCGGGCTCAAGGTGCGCGCGCGGTGGATATTAGTGCCGCTATAGCTCCCCCCGGTCTCGCGCATTTGGCTCTGGTGTCACTTCACCGAACGAACGGGCAGGCACGAAACCTGTCTCTTTCTCTCTTTCGCTCACTCTCAGCACGGCGTTTAAGGTAGGTTCGCTCACTGCTCGCAGTTTGGCGGCATCTGCGGCGGGCATTTAGAATCATTCCGCGAATCTGCCGCACGATGCGGGCTCACTATGCTCGCCCAATTGCAGGCGCGCGTGAGCGCGTAACTTGGTGGTCGCTGCAGGCTTCCTGCTCCTCCTCCACTCTCGTTTTCTCTATCTCTCGCTTTCCGGCTTTCGAGTGAGGAGTTCTTTCTTCCGTCGTCGGCCTGCGCGGACTCTTGTGTTTCTCTGCGTTTGCTTCTCCGCTTTTTACACTTTGTTCTGGCCTGACCCCGTCGCGCTTTTTAGCTGTTGCCGCTGCTAAGAGGGGCGCTAACGAGGGCGCAGCAGTCGCCGTGCTCCCCTTTCCGCTCATTGGCTGCCTCTTCCGTCTTCGTGTTCTCCTCCGAGACAGCTGGACGACGGCGGGGCGGCGAGGGGAGAAAACGTCGTTTACGGATCAAATGAGTCATTAGCGCTGTTGGGAAACCTCGAGACGAATTAGGGAAGGACGGTCCCAAACAGCGTCAAGTACACGCGCGCGCCTCGCTGGAGCGGCGACGAACGGGAAAGGAAGGGGGGGGGGGGGGGGGGCCGAGAACTTCGAGGTTAAGGGAATATAAAGAAAGGAAGTCACGAAAGCATGGGAAGTCAGCGAAGCGGGAGTGAGATGAAAAAGAAAAGCAGCGGCAGAGACGCACAAAATACTCCGCCTGGAGCCGATCAGCGGTGGCGATCTTAATTTGCGTGTTTAGGAAACGACTCCTCAGAGAGGCGCATTAGCGCGGCGGCCTTTAATTACCGCCGTTGAAACAAGCGCGCGAGAAAAGTAGCCCGGCGTCAGAAAAAGAGGGGGAACGCGTAGCACGGCTCCCCCTTCTCTTCTTCGCGACGACAGCAGTGAGCGGAGGAAGACACAAAAATGGCCGGAAAAAAGGTCTCCCGTTTCAATTGGTAATTCGTCTTCATTTCCCGGCCATAGGCAACGACCGGCACGCGTATTGTATTCCCGATCCGCGGAGGCGGGCGGCATGCATTATTAGGGTGAAGCTCGTTAGGCCATCGGGACTGCCGTTTGCGTACAGCGTACGCGACACGCTCCCGCCGAAGGCCGCCGCGGTTTCTATTATTTTGCGCTTCCCGCGGGCTCATTGGTGGCGGTAGTGGTGTTGCTTCCTTCGCCCGTCGATCCATTCCACTCCACCACCATCGTAACGGAGAAGGCTGAGGCGGGGGACGAGGGGAGGGGGGGGGGGGAAATCGGTCGAAAAGCGAAGCCGTGCTCTTGGACGACCTCCGGGATTTAGTTCGCGAGCTGGTTTCGGCCGAGTCGGATCCCGCGTTGCCGGCGGTAGCACAACTGCAGCGCCGTTGCCTGTTACCTGGGGCGGCGGCGCCGCCTTTCGGCTAATTGAGCTCCGCGCGGTGCCCCGGGAGAGCGGATTCGACAAGCTGCGCGCGCAGCTTCCCGCCGTTCTGCCTGGCCTCGGTAGTTCTTTCACGCATGCGGCAGACGGGATCGGCTCCCGAAACGAGTAATCCGGCGGCGCTCGGAAACTTTTCCCGTGGACTTCGGAGGTAGCTTTCTGTGAGCTTTTTTTTTTTTTTGCTTCTTCTTGTCAGGTGCGTCGTCGTGGGTGTTGCTGAGGGGCGCTCGAGACTGAAAGATGCAGTGGCGGATTGCATTGAGATCGGTAAAGCAGGTGTCAAAGATGTATTGCGGGGGGGTCTCATTATGGACGTTGCTTCCGTTTCCGTGCCGATACGCATCATCCTCTACTCCGCGGTTGTTCGCCGCGTGCCTACAGCTGCTGGACGCACTTAACATGACGCGATTCTTGCTTCGGTGTATGTTACGGGGCGATTTGGGTGATTGCGCAACAAATGAGGCAAGGAGGCGAAAAGGGGACGCGTACCGAATTCTCACCATGACAGTCTAAACAGAAAGGAGTAAAAAAGCACTCCCTTTCATCAAAGGGAGTTCGCTGGAGGACAGCTTACTCCCTTTTTTTACTCCCATATAAGCGCATTCATGTCTGGAGTGAGGTCTACGATTTGAGTGCGTTTGTTAAATGAGCAGGTTCAAACAGATGTGAAGATGGAGAGAAAAAAAAAGAGCTTTCCTCTTCCGCTGTATTTAAACGCACTCACGCAGTAAATGCGTTCAGTATAGTCTGCGCTTGTGGGTGCGGGACGCCTTCCCCCCCCCCCCCCCCCCCCCCACCCCCCCCCCCCTTGTCTTGTCTGTCTCGCTGCTTTTCTTCTGAATCGCTTTTTTTCTTTGGCGCATTGTTTTCCGCGCATAACGGTGCTGGTTTCCTTCGGGCGTCGTCTTGGTCGTGCTGAATTAAAACCGGTCTCTATATCTTCTTTCCTGCGTAACGTCGCTTTTGACGCGTGCGTGTAAAAAGCGTTTTTGCGTATGGCTGCTGTCTACATCGCTGACGTCAGATCGAGGCAAACGGTCCTACTTAACGCTCTATGTCTTATACACATGCAGTATATGATCATAGGCCATGTACTAGCAGGCGCTGAGACGCCCCAATTATAATGGACTGATTGTGCAAAGTGTCGATTTTTACTGGTCTTGTATCGCTGTCGATCTCCTTTTTGACGCTGCCGTTGCCGACGTGCTCCCACAGCGATCAATGGAGAAACGAGACAGGCGAATATTTATTTATTTATTTATTTATTTATTTATTTATTTATTTATTTATTTATTTATTTATTTATTTATTTATTTATTTATCTATTTATTTATTTATTTATTTATTTATTTATTTATACTGTAAGCCTTCACAGGCCTATACACGAGTGGGTACAAAATCATAATTGTACAGACAATTTATAATACATCCTAGAGAAAACAAAAATAGAGTAACAAGGAACATTGAGCATTATAAAGCTATTTCGGAAAAGACCTACGAGTACTTGTACATGAAACACATTCAGCGAATTGGCGTTTTGCAGCCAATAATTATAAATGCAGCTGCTCACAATTTAAGGGAAACGGACAACTGCTGGCAGCATGAAGCCAAATTTGGTAACTTTTTGCGCAGCTCACGTGCCGTACAGATTTTAACCATTTTAGCTGGCGCAAAAGACTCGGGCGCACGAGAAGAGGGCAGAAAAGCGAAGAGGTGACCTAGTTGGTGCATTATTTTGAAAGCAAACAGAAAAAAAAAACTGCGCTCCGACAAGAGACGACAAAGGAGGACAGTATACACGCTAGCCTTGCCACTCTGCTATAGTCTTCTATAGACTGGCCTCGGAAGTCGACCGACCAACTTTAGCCGAGCTGAACTCTTCAGCAGATCCAGCCCTCTTGCTTCCTGGCGGAGACGTTCGTGCTACTTTTCCTCATAAAGCGACGCTCGCGCGCGAGACTGCTGCACGCGGGCGCCTGACTGATCATTAGCAGCGTCGTTTCTTTTCCCTGCGTTTCTCCGCTTTTTCTAACGCGCGGGACTTCCACAAGAGTGTGTTGTGCCGGGACGGCGTTTTAAAAACAAGCAGTCAGCTATATGCGCGCGAAATCCTGGGAGCTTTCGTATAGCACGTCGGCCCCGAGCGTGGCGCGCTTGCAGGCAACACGTGCGAGAGTTTTGGCCCGCCTTCGTGTCGGCTCCTCGCACTATCGCGCCCACGGCGCCCCCCGCTGCCTGAAGTGATTCATCATTCTCTAATGGCGGTTCAGCCCCTGTTTAGCTGAATTGTGACGTGCGCCTGTGTCCCCGCTTTTCTCTTGTATTTTTCTTTAGGTTTTTTTCTCTCCTTCTATATTTTCAAACGCCTGGGTAACAGCATAAAAATTCGCAGTCGATGCTCTGCACTCGCGGCGCTTATTTCCGGCAGCTTGTGCCGGTTCTTCCTATGCAGATTTATGCTGTTCTCCAGGATAAACACGCACTTGTTATGCCACGCGGCACCATTCTTTTCTTGTTTAATTTTTTCTCTATGCCTTTGCGATGGGGAGCTAATTCTAGCTTCACTCTGCGCGATACTTGGACGTTCGTTTTCTTAAATATTGCCGGAAAAAATTAGTCGCAGACATTTTGCCCAGCAGGTTCAGGCCATCAATAAGATTTTGGCGTGCTTTTTAGTTTCTTGGTCTCATCTGCAACCGACGGGCTTCTAGGTTTGACGCCTCGTATGTACGATACATATGTAAAAGTATTGGAAAATATCTGTGGCGGGTTTGCAGCCGCGATAATCCACCGTAACGAAAGTAATAAAATCCCAACAAGGAAGGGTGTCATGCAGGGAGACACGATCTGTCCAGAACTCTTCCTCGCGTGTTTGCAGGAGGTATTCAGAGATTTCGGCTGGATACGCAGGTGCTCTCTCAGACGACAGCTTACCAGTGTCCCTGAAGAGAAAAACATACAACATTTTGTATCTTGCCGGTACTCACCAATGGGGCAAAAACGTGGAGGCTAAAGAAAATGGTTTAACCTAAATTGACGGCAACGCAACGAGCTGTGGGGAGGAAAACGACTGGTGTAACGTTAAGAGACAGCAAGAGAGCAGAGTGGCTCCAGGAACAAGCGCGAATTAATCATATCCTTGTCGTAATAAAGGAGAGATGGGCATAAGCAAGGCATGCAATGCGAAGGCAAAAAAACCGATGGTCCTTAAGCGTAACGGACTGGATTCCAAGAGAAAGTCAGGTGGGCGGATGAGGTTGGGTAGTTTGCGGGGATAAGCTGGCCGCGGCTGGCACAGTACCAGGTTAATATGTGGGAGAGTCCGTTGTTCTTTAGTGGGCGTATTTAGCCTGATGATAATCATGACAATGTTGTTGATAATGTGCATACGCTGTGTGTCAATTTTTTCCGGTGCTTTTCGCTTCCCGCACGACATTCAGTGGAGGAGCTGTTCTCTGGTACTCACGTGTCGTCTGCCTCGCCCTCTCTCTCTCCTCCCCGTTGTCTCCCACTGTTGCAGGATGACCGCGTGAACCGTGAAGGCTGAACACTCTTTCTCACTCTCTTTCTTCCCTCACCTCAACGCTGGTTCCCTCGTGCTACGTCACTTTCTACGCTGCCGCTGAGGTGAGTATGCCGCCCTTTGGCTGTCCGCCGTGCGCGCAGCTCGACGCGTCCACCTCCCATTGGCAAGCCTTTGCACTACTCGCCAATCCACGGGGTCGCTCCGTTGCGACTTGGGGAAAACGCCGTTATTCCCCCTGTTGAAGTTGCGATCTTGCGGGACTACTGTATATTGGCGACTTCGGAGGCGAGGTAAAACTTCGACGCGACGATTGCAGAGTCGTCCAAACGACATCCGTGCACCTGGGTTCTCGTGCAGAGCGTGAGAGAGCAGAGCCGAAGGGGGAAAAAAAAGCGCGCGAAACTTTGATTGAAGCACCGCCTGTTACGCACTGATGGAATTTCGCTGGATTCTGGAAAACGTCTTTTTTTCTGCCGCCATCTATCCTCGTGTGAGCTACCACTTTCCATGCCAGTGACGTTGGCGACCGAATTCGCGTTGCGCCGCGCGATTACCGGAAAACGCTGTACGCAGGGGGGCCGAGGCCGTCGCGGGCTCAGTGTGAGTGTGCACCCTTATGCACGGTCGAAGATTGGGAAACGCGCGGGTCCGATCGGGGCCTCGCATTGCGGCGGCCGCTCGGGAATCGTGCTGCGTCCGTGACAAAACCCTCGCAGCTGCAGCCGCAGCGCTCCGTCGTATACATGCATGCCCCGTTCGTGCGCGAACGGTGAAAAGGTCACGCCCGCTCGCGGTAATTCTGCGAACTCGCGCCACCCACGCTGTGGCCGGCGCGCAGGGAAAAAACGGCGGAGTGCCGTTTCCATGGCGACGGCCTTCGGTCGTCCGCTTGGCGGTCTATTTGATAGTGCGTCACGCTGACGTTCAGGCATTGGGTAGTGCGCGTGTCCGTGTTCGTTCAGGCGGTGACTGTGGGTCTGTTTGACAAAGAAGGACAAAAAAAAAAGGGAGGTGTCGGCAGCAGAAATTGGTGCATTCAAGTCGGGCATCTGAACGGCTGCCGACGGAAATAAAAGGGATGGAGTGATGGCCAAGATGAGACATGCAGACGGTGGGGAGAAGAAAGAAGTGCTGGTTATTTACCTACTATGCACAGCAATGCATATGCACGAACACAAACGGGCTTAGGTAGAGAGTAATTTACACGTAAAGGTGTCCTATTATTGCCCCATGGACACGAGTTCACTGCAAGCCGTCACTGCCTACCACGACTGTGCGCCAGCGCTACGTGTCTACCGTGTATGCTTGGTTTATAAGCTATTGAATCTGTTCCTGAAGCCCATAATTAAGGTTTAGTAATTAGTCTTCTTTAATTAATTAATTTTGGTGAACGAAAGAAATGGTACAGACTGGGCCGCGCGGCACTCAACTTCCGTCAGTTTATTTCACTAGGGCTAGGACACTCCGTCTTATTACCTAAAGCTTAGTTGCCTTCAGCTGGGGCACCCGGTATATACATACAGTTCGTCACGGCTGCCCGAAATTGTAAAAAGCAGTTATTTCTGACACACTTGGAGAGATGACCTTTGTTTACGTCTTCGTTTTCCTTTTGTCTTTTCGTTTCGCGGTGGTCGGTGAGCGCGAGGCTCCGGAATTGTTTGCGATAGACTCTTTAAAGCGTAGTCACTCGCGCGCTGTAGTTTCTCGTCGCGTGGGCAGTCTCATGTGTATAGGCACGCAGTCTGACTTCCATTGCGACATTTTTCACCCTTCCTCCTCTCCATCACCCTCCTTTCTTTTTGTTTCTTCGACTTATAAGCAAGAGAGTAGCCAGGAAAAGTTGGAACGCATTTCCGCGAAGTCGTGTTTGCCTTCCGGACCTTTTTTTGTGGGCGGAACTTGAATCAGTGATCTCCCGTCGTCCTCTCCAACAGTGCTCGTCCACAAACGTAGTCGTGTCCTCGACGTTTTGCGATGATTTAAAAATGCGAAAGAAAAAGTTACAGGGACACCTAATCCCTTTAAGTATCGGCAGTGCGATAGCTTCAGCAGCGGTTGATACTATTCCGGAAATGACGTCAGTTCCCTACAACCAACCTGCAGCGCATTTTGGCCCATTTAAAAAAAAGAACAGAACAAAGAAGGGCCCTAAAAGCATTGCAGTACTAAAAAACGGGAGCTACTTGAGAACAACATCGCAGTTCGCTGCGTTTGTCGGGGAAAAAAAAAAGCGTAATTAGAGCCGCGCGGGGAGCTCTCGCAGTGGCTTTCGCTTTGGCGGCAAAAGGTAGGTCTGGAAGCAAGAAACCAAAACGAGAACGGGGCGCTGGCGCGCAAGAAGTGGGGAGGAGACAGCATCCCCGATCCGATTAGCGCGAACGTTATTACGCGGCCGTCGCGTAGCAATGCTGCATTAGATCTTGCCTCTGTTGCGCGAAGCGTAGTCCCATCTCTCCCACCGCACACACAGGCACTTGCCATAGTTTTCTCTTGCTCTATTTACTCCCCTTCCTCTTCCTTTTGTTGCTACTTCATGTTTCACTTCTTTTATTGTGTGCAATATTAACAGTTCCTTTTGTTTGTACGTTGTTTTCATTCGTCCATCGCCGGCGAAACTCTGGGAAAACGTTCGCGTAGTTCGCGTAAGTGCGGCAACCTGCGGCTCTCTCCATATGGCAGCGGCGAAAACCTGCTGCGCAACTAATTCCTGCTTTTCCTCCTCTCTTGGGGATGATCCGACTCTCCCGCAGATCGAGCGTTCTTTCCTGGCTAACTACTGAGAACTCCGTTTCGTTTTTTTTTCTTTTGTTTTTCCTGTAGACTGTCTTGGTGCTGCGGTTCGCAGCAGGGCCACAGAACGGCGCTCAAACTTCTCTCTCGCTCCTATCTCGGCTCGCAACAACACCCCGAGAGATAAGACCGCGGAACCTGCTGATGCGGCCGTATCTTTGCGAATTTATAGGGGCGAGACGCGGCGTATTTCTCGCTGGCCGTTCTCCCTGCGAGCCGCTCGGCCTGAGGCGGCGGCAGCAGCAGCAGAAGCAGGCAGTCCGGCCTTCTTCCGCGCCATTGCGGTTTTCGTTAATAATTAACGCGCCCTCAAGAAAGCGGGCGCGTGCGGAACGGTGAGAGTTAAATAATGCGAGTAAGGCAATCTCGTTTTCTCGTCGAGCGGACGGCCGCGGAGAAAAAAAAAAGAAGGAAGGCGGAGGGAAGAGACGCTTTGAAGGCGGGAAAGTGTAGGGGGTTGTTACGGAGGGCGCTCGAGACAGCGAAAAGTGTGAGCGGAAACAAATATAACACGTCCGGATGCCTCGGCGTGATACGGGCTGGCGAGCATGTATCCGGGTGCCGCTCGAACGGCCTTCTCTTCCCTGGCTTAGGAGAGGGTGCGGCGCGCCCTAATAACTTGCCGCCCGACCGGACCGCAGTGCGGTGCTCGTTGTGAGGAACGCGGCGGACGGATTAAGGCGCGAGGAGAAATTAAAAAGCGCTCCGAGAAAAGGGATACGTTGCAAGAAGAAAGAAAAAAAAGATAATTGCACTTGGAAGTGGAATCGGGGATACAAAACCCTCGCTCGCCGCCGCAGTCGCCCAGCGCTGAAAGTCGTTCGCCGGCTGCGTTCTGCGAAATCGCGCGCGCGCAGCGCGTCCGCCGGTTCTTAAATTATTGCGACGCTTCAGCGGCGTAGATCGCAAAGTTATTATTGCCGTTCTCTCCGGGCTTTCCCTAACAATGGAGCGCTTCTATCCTCGACATTTCAGTTTTTTTTTTTTCTGGCTACCTTCCGCCGCTTTCTGTCTCCTATATTCACCGCGTGTCGTTCTTTGTTTTTTTTTCTACTATGACTGTCGCCCGCGCTGTTCTTGCTTCTATCTCTCTCTCTCTTCCCTCCGTATACCTTTGAATCCTAGGTCCCGGCTCTGCGCTGTAGCTCCTTTCTGCCGCGCTTGCTGGGAGGCAACGAGGAAGTGAGAGCGAGATTGTGCGAGAAAGCCGCCGGGGCTGTAAAACGCTTATTATTAGCTATTACCGTCATTTTTGCGGAGTGCGCTCGCGCGGGGACGCTTTAGCTAATGCGCACTGGCTTGTGTTCGTTCGTGCGTACATAAGCGGCCGCGCGCGTGCGCACCGCAGAGGCGAAGTGATGGGTGCGCGCTTTTTCGCCCTCGCGCTCCGTCCCGTGGCGCCACCCTCAACTTTCATTATTGCGCCGCGGCTAGGTGTTCCAGGAGTCGCTACAGCGCTGCTGCTTCCATCTTTCCTCCTCCTCCTCTCTCTCTCTCTGTACTCTGGCGCGGTTGTTTTCTGTCTCGCCTCCGTTCTTGTCTCTATTCTCTATGCAGGCTCGCCTCTTGCTGTTTCGCGCTTCCTTTTTTATGAGACACCTGCCGGGATGTCGTATTTTCGTTTTCTTTCTTTTTTTTCGCCTCTTCTTTTTTGCTTTTTCGTCGGCTCGGCGTGTTTCTCGGCTGTAAAGTCGTGGCCGGCTGCGGCACGCGTGTGTTTAGGCCGGCGGTGGCGTTGACGATGATTACTTTTTACGAGTGAGCGCTCTAATACAATCCGCCGCCCGCCCGCGCGCGCCTCTCTCTGTCTTCCTTCCTGTCCTTCTCGGTCTCAGGCTCATATGTCGTAAAAGGGGAGTCGTCCTCTTCCTTCTCCTCTCCTCTACCTGTGCTCCTCCTCCTCCTCCACAACCGCCATTCCCGGCAAAGGCACCGCCACTGCTTCGGCGATACACACTTCATACACCGCCTTTGGTGTATACCCCTACACGTATCCGTGTGTGTATACACATATACGGGCTAGGCCAAAAACTATATTCCGCCCTGCCCTCCGCCGCTTTATTTTTCTTTGTCTCCTTCTCTGCGGTGGCCGGCGGGAAATCTGCGGCCGGGCCCGCGGCGAGTGGAGCAGCGCCCGAGGATTTGCAGCACCCCCTTCTTTCTTTGTCTCGCTCTTGCATTCTTACTACCCTCTTTTCTTTCCTTCTGTACCTTGCCGCACCTTTTCCTGGCGCGCTCGCTTTATAATCTCGTTTTCGAAAATTGCAGGCGCGCCGCTGCTCTACTTTTCCCTTCGCCCTCCGTTCCTTGCATTTTACGGCCGTTTGTTTCGCGCAGCGCCGCGAACAATGCCGGCGGTGCGTGCGTGTGTCGTCGGCCCGTCGTTTTTAAGCTCGCCGGCGGCAGATAAAGGCCCCGCGCGCGCGCTTTCATTGCCGCCTCCGTAAATGCGGCCCATAACTCGTGCCGCCGTGCGGACGACATTGATGTGGCGAAAATCCAGTCGGGCACGCTATCGCGGCCGTATATTTTGCGTTCTTCATTACCTCTTGTAATATGTCCATGAGCGCAAATGGGTCCGGCTGAATTCGCTGTCGTCGTTTCCATTTCTCTCTCTCCTTCTTTTTGTCTTTTTTGTCTAATTGCGTCCGCGATAACCCGGCGAAGCTGCCCATCATCGCGCTCATAAAGCTTCGCTTCCACCGCTGTGTATGTGACGAAGCAGACGATGGTTTCCGTGTGGGTCTGAAGGCTGCTGATTGGTTGGGGAGCATAGTACTTTTCCGTGTAGTCATAATAGCACACTTACGGTAGTTTCCAAAGCTTCTGTCAGCTGGAAGTGCTGTTGTCCGCGTCAGTCGTTAAGAGAGGCGGAAGAGAACACCGGCGGGCCACGTGTACTGCGAGCTTGTTCGCGTTTCATTTGACGCTAACTGGCGCGCGCGAAACGAAGATTACAGTAATAATAGGTACTGGAAAGGAAGTATACGAAGTGCGCATTAAAGCTTCTGCGCGGCAGTCTTCGGGGCGTAGAAGTGAAAATTAAGTGCGCGCTATTATTCAGTCTCCGCCAACTAAGATCTGCCCGTTTTGCTTTTCTAGCGCATGGTAGTTGCCGTGTTCGCGTTTCCCTCAACGCTGGCGGTACGCGTGCACCGAGCGAAGCAGCACACAAACTGTGTAGCGTAACGTGCTAGTGTTTACGTCCCGAACACGGTGGCACCGAAGCAGTGCAGCGGGTTAGTGTCGCATTCCCTGGCACGAGCCGACGCCTCCGTACACGAGGCTGCTGTCGCAGTTTCACACGCGATGAGAACGCTGCAGGGTCGGTTATGCATCTTGCCTCGCTCTCTTGCTTCATATGCGTGTAACTAGGATTAATTAATTAATTGGTTTTGGGGTGAAAGGAAATGGCGCAGTATCTGTCTCATATATCGTTGGACACCTGAACCGCGCCGTAAGAGAAGGGATAAAGGAGGGAGTGAAAGAAGAAAGGAAGAGAGAGGTGCCGTAGTGGAGGGCTCCGGAATAATTTCGACCACCTGGGGATCTTTAACGTGCACTGACATCGCACAGCACACAGGCGCCTTAGCGTTTCTCCTCCATGAAAACGCAGCCGCCGCGGTCGAGTTCGAACGCGGGAACTCCGGATCAGTAGTCGAGCGCCCTAACCACTGAGCCACCGCGCCGAGGCTGTAACTAGGATAGCCGTGCGAGCTTTTTACGCCGTTGGAATTGGTCCATGTCAGCTCTTGACCGGCCGCCAGTGACACTGCTGAATGGAAGTGGTGTGTTGAAAACCGTTCTGTACCGCCATCCCTCCCCCTTCTACTTATTTTGTGGTTAGAAAGGGTGGATCTCCCTGCGCGGGTACGCTGAAGGCCACTGATTCGTCATTGTTCGTTTTCTGGTGTCATGATTTGGATAGTCATTGGTTGCATTTATTTCCTGTGGTCAAATTGTCTGAAGCAATCTTCACTTCTCCCTCTCTCTCCCTTTATTTTTTTTTTCCTTTTCGCAAACGTGCCTCTCGCTTTCAATAACGTGTTCAGTTACAGAAGTTTCTGTAGTGATTTAGACTTATGTTTCTTTTTTTTTTATTTGTCACAATTTAGCATCAGTTGCCATGGCTAATCATAGCAAAAAAATCTAGTATGCAGAAAAATTAGTAGAGCTAAGCTTACTGCCTGAGCGCGTTATTCCGCGAAAGCTGGTTGGAATTAGCGGCGCTTCCGACAGGTAAGGTCGGTCTGGCGCATGCATGCAAAGAGTACGGTAGAGCCGGCAGATGTATACTTACAAACATTTTATGCACGCGACGAGCCAGCCTGGCACACAAATACCTACTTGGCTTCGCTTTTTCAATTTCGCGCAGCACGTTTAGCTACTTGGCTTCGCCTCTCTTTTCGAGCATGCTTAGCTACCTGGCTCTAGGCCTGTTTGTTTCGAGCACGTGTAGGTACTTGGCTTAGCCTCTGTTACGAACGCGTTTGGCCGCTGGGCTTCGCCGCTTTATGAGCCGCCACAACCGCTAGCGGTGCGGTCTTGCACGTTCATCTCAAATATATCAACACACTTTCGACTTCCCCGTCGGAATGGCCTGCATGGCGAATCTACGAGCATCCCACGGCGCACATTTTTCGCGACATTGAACTCCGCAGATGCTTCTTTCGAGGCTTTGGAAATGGCGCAGTAACTGTCTCATATCATAGCTGGCGTGGCGAGGACGACAAGGAGGAAAGGAGAGACGCAGAACATCGGCGGGGGTTGGGAAATAGGGGGGGGGGGGGGGGGGGAGAGGCAGGGAGGTGAGAGTGAAAGACGGAAGAAAGAAAGAGGTGCCACGGCTTTCTGAGGCTTCGGCGGAGCCCTCCACAGCGGCACCTCTTTCTCCCTTCATTCTTTCAGTCCCTCCTTTATCCTTTACCTCACGGCGCTATTCTGCGTCTTTTGAGAGCGTTATGGCTGAGTCCGACTGACGTTCTTAGCAGTGCAATATCGCGTAAGCTGTTCTCCGTGTATCCGCCTTCGCAACGTCATTATTATAAGTGACATTAAACTTAGGCGTAGTAGGAAAATCTAACTTCGGAGATAGCGTGAACGAACACTCAGAACGAACGGCGAGCAACACATTTTGAAACTCGTTTAAGCAGCATCTCGCACACGTAGCGGTTACTAGAGGAAAGCCCCGAGGCTTTGGACGCCCGCCGCTCTAGGGAAGGTGCTTGCAAATGATGGTGTTTGCTAGTTTGGCAGCATATTACCATTGGGCTCCGCTTGCCACGGTGGCTCAGTGGTCAGGGCGCCCGGCTACTGAGTTGTAGTACCCGGGTTCGAACCCGATTGCAGCGGCCGCGTTTTGATGGACGCGGAAGGCGCTCGTGTGTTTTCAATCTTTCCAGTCGACGGAAGGAAATGAACGGCGCAGTAACTGGCTCGCTTCACGGTCGGCACCTCAACCTCAGAAGCGTTACGCATTGCGCTTAATGCTGCCGTGACGCGTTACGCTTAACGCGTTGTGCCCCCTAAATGGCTTATACAAAGCTCATACAGCTTCCGCTGTAAAAGTGGGAGCTGTAAGGCCCGAAAGACTAAGGATTGCACTCGAGGGAGCGAAGCTGCATTTAGTAACGCTGCCACTGTTAGGGTCTCAGCGTTACACAATCCTTTCTGCTTTTAGATGCCGTGCTCGCAAAAAAAAAAGAGGAAGAAAATAGAGACAAGGAAACTCCTTGCAAACTTTTTTTTTATTCCGCATGCTCAACCTGCTCTTTTTATTCGTCGCTTTGGCACGCACTCGGCACGCGAATGCGTCCGCGCGGCGAGGGGTGGCGCTGCGGTAGTACAGGGTGCACACACGAGGGAGCAGCAGCAGTGGGGTGGTATGTGCGTGCGGACTACAATGGGATCTCTCGAGTGGCACAAACAGGGACCCGGACAGAGAAAGATGAGAGGTGGGCCCGGCCAGGTCGTCCGGGGTGGCTAAAACCGTCGTTGGCAGTGCCAGGGCGCGACTTGTGCTGAACAAGGCTGGCCGCGAACCTGCGCGGCGCGCGCGTGTGTGTGTATACCTTTCCGCGTGCGCGCTCTCGCTGGCTTGCCTCGCTAAGCGCCAGCTCCGAGCTCTGGAGTTCCGACCTTTTGCCGTTGTTTAACGCTGTTTACCTTACCGCAGCTCGTTTTAATTGGCGGTGCCGTGCGCAGGACTGCTTATCTTTGCCGTTCTTTGTTTTGCTAGTTCTTTTTTTTTCTCTCCCTGGTGGCTCTACAGTTTCAGCTATTCTCGTTGCTCATTATATCGCAGTGCTCGCGGCTGCTCGGCCCCTCCTTCCCATGACGTCGTTGCAAACTCTTTTCTGGAGCGTGGCTTGTGAGGTTGTCGGCTAATTGTTGCGGTCGCCTCGTCTCCCTACGGGACTAGTATCTCCTCTCGCAAAGTCTTCTGTCCCGTGTTTATGTTGTGCTTGAGTCGGTACGCCGGCTGCTAGATTCGGCTTTTGCAACTGAAGTATCTCGTAATGCCTTCTACAAAGTTCTGCCCTGGTTGAGGTCCTGCGACGGTGGTAAGTGAGAGCTCCTTCTATTTGCTTACACTGGTACTGCGCGAGCGTGGCGCTCATGGTTTGTCGCGTGCGATGTGCTGACTATGTCGGCGTCACTACTTTTTCCGGCTGCAGGCATAACGAGCTTGGTATTTATTTAGTATTTGCGATGGCGAGCACTTGCTATCGCTTGCGTGCGGGCTCTCATGAGGTGTTTCGCCTCCTCAACTCTTCCGAGCGCTGGTGGGCTGTCGTGTCGTACTCGGGCTGCTGCTATTCGGTTCCGTTATAGCTTATGCGCATTTCGACGCCTTCTAAAGTTAACTGAAGACCACGAATGGGCATAGTTCCGAATCGTAATCCGCGGTAAAACTGTTAAGGCAAAGTTAGGTAGTTTTAGTGGAACGTGTACAAAACGTCTCTTGCAAGCATCAAGAAATTGCTGATCGGGGAGGGCTTACGCGCACAACAAGGAGTACAGCAGTGATTGTGCTCACTGTTAACATGCCAACGTGTACTCCGTCGTTAGGGGCCTCCAGCAACTAGCGAGTTTTAACTTACCGCGTACGCAGTCTTCTGTGCATTCGGTCGTCTTCGCAGAAAAACGATTTGAGAAGAAAGCAGGAAATTTGGGGCCGTAGTTTCAGGGGCAAGGGACGAACACGAATAATGAGTACATTGCTTTCTGTTCTTGTTTTTTGCTTGTAGGTAAGAGGTTTGATGGGGAAAAAACGGGGTGGGGTGGAGGGGCGTGTCGACGACAGGCGTTATTGCATTCGAACACTTCGATTAGGATCCCTACAATGGGCTATTTTGTGCTGCGCAGAAGTTGTAAATATGAAGTTATCTTTCGTCGAAGATCGCGAAGACTTCTAGCTTGGGTGGTTAGTGAAAGAAAGAGTGTGCAGTTATAGTAAGGACCAAACCTGCTTTCTATTCAGACTCGGAAGCTGAATTGCTCTCCGCGTCGTCATCGGAATGAGCAGCTAACGAAGTAGACTAGCTGCTAATGCACTCTGATGGGGCTCTCACTTCTTGCTGCGGTGAAACGCGCAGTGCCGAGCCGCAAGCGCCGCAGATTCCCGTGTTCGCACCCAACGATATACCTTTCTTTTCTCCCCATCTCTTCCCTTATTAGCATTCGCATTGAGAGTCACCCACGCGAGTAAGCGTATACTAACTTACTAAATTTACGGCGAAATGACGGTTAAAATCTGACGCACTGCTCGGCACGTGTCGTTTTTATGTTTTTTCATTCTCTTGCTGTGCTGGCAAAACCGTGAAGGACGTCAGGCGGAAGGTTTTAGAACGTTGCCTAGTTGCTCTTGCAGTTGATAGTGTTATTTGTTTCACTCTGAGCGCTTGCGGCGGTCTTTTGATATCTAAAAACTGCCTCGTGGTAGTTAGCGGAACGGCCACTGACTATGCATCCGGTTATTGGAACTCAACCATGCAGTGAGCGTGCATATGGCTGACTGCCTCATATAGCGGCTGCTTTGAACGCTCGGAAATTCGAACACGTGCACTCCGCTGTTCATGGCACTTTCCGAATGTCCACTAATAAGGGACCTATAGTAACTTCGCTAGGTGCTGCTCCCGGCCCAGAACTTTCAAAGAGCGGCACTTCGTGGCGCTTTGCTCGCTTCGGTGCTTGCTCGCTTTTAACGAACGACGTGCGCACGGAGTTTTGTGGTCAAAAGTGCCGCCAGAGTCGTGGAATAGTAGAACTTTTAGTCAGCAAATGGCGCCGGCGAGCCGCTGCCAGAGAAGTGCGATTTAATTACGAGCGGTAGTGAAATTAACTCGGTGGAATATTTTCTTCTTTCGAGTTATGCGATGTTGGGCACTACTCGGGGATGGAAGTTGCGCGTCGCCCTTTCGTGGAGTTTTCGCTCGGGCACGCGCAGTGGCAATTCATGTCCGTCTTCAAATGCGTTTTTTCAGCGCCAGACTTCTGGGAATTCCTACGCGCAACGCACGCTGAAACAGTCCGCCGAGGTCGCAACTGTGCCGCGCGCGTGTGTGCCAGAGAGTGATTTCGAGGGTGCGCGAGAGCTTTCTTTCCCGGATGCCGTTGTGCGTTGCTCGTTGAGAGCGCTCTTTTGGGGGCCGAATTGTGCTCCTGTTGAGAACACTAGCAGGAAATTGAGAGTGGTCAGTGTATGGCCGCATCTGGTTTCTGTCACACTATGCGAGTGACGCATCGCTTATCACGCTTATGCGTCCTAATGCGAGAGTAGTGAACTCCTGAGAGGGCATAGTCAACCCGCTGAGGATGTGGGGCCAGTTCAAATTGCGGTCGTGGCAGTTTACTTTGCTGGGCGCTTTCCCCTTTCTCTCTCTCTCTCTTTGTCTCTCTCTCTCTTTCTCATCTCGTGCTTTTGGTAGTGCCTATCCCGAGCGTTTAACGAAATGCATTTGCGGTAGCAAAGAGTCGTGTATGCCCATTCGCGAGCGGTGGTACGAAATGCGCTGGCAGAGTGCGCTTTACGGTCAGCATTCCTTCTCTATGCATGTGGAAAAAAAAAAAGAAGAGCCACAAGCACAGTCATTACGATACTAACCACATTGTGTGCGAGACATTGCCTGCACAGACCGTTTCGCGAAATTGATTTTTTTTTTATGTTTGAGGAAACAAGATTGGAGCCGATCGGTATTTTTTTTTTGTTCTGGTAGGGAGAAGGCGTGTCCGACAGGCGTTGACAGGTGGCTAATGTAGATTTTTAGTTTTGTTGACATGGAGCGAGGAGCCTTGATTTTTTTTGCGTTTTTCAATGACGCGTGCACGTTTTTCTTTTGCCTTCTTGGCATAATATTATGCGACCTATGTGTTGGCCGCGAGCATCTTTTCACTGCCTTGCTTTAGAAGCTCGGGGCAAAGAGCGCTATGCATTTTGGCAGAACACCGCCGTGATGCGATGGTTTAGTGAGCCAAAGAAGAACGCCGGGATCAGCGCAATGAAACGGACAGCGTTCGAGAATGCAACGAGGAATCCTGATCACATCTCAAGTTTACAGCTTGGTCCGTTTAGCGCAACCGCAGAATTCAGGACTAAAACGCAGATCTCTCAAGTTCTCTTCACTGTCTTTGTCTTTTAACTTGCACAATTGCCCTTTCACTCGCTCTTGAGAGTCGAACGTTCGCCGCAGCTTCGAATTGCCGCAGTTAACTTCCTGCGACGTTTTACCTTTTCGAGCGAGATGGACAAAGTGTGCACTTATGCGCGCTCTATAATTGCGCGTCGTAAACACTAGTGCCAAACTCGCGCTTCCGGGGATGCAGATGGGAACAAAGACAAACTCGGAATCTCTTTAACTCGCGCCTATGCGTATACCTTTTCTTATTGTTTTTTATTTAATATCCCGTGTTGTGCGTCCATGTAATAACAATAATAATAATAATAATTGGTTTTGGGGGGAAAGGAAATGGCGCAGTATCTGTCTCATATATCGTTGGACACCTGAACCGCGACGTAAGGGAAGGGTAAAGGAGGGAGTGAAAGGAGAAAGGAATAGAGAGGTGCCGTAGTGGAGGTCTCCGGAATAATTTCGACCACCTGGGGATCTTTAACGTGCACTGACATCGCACAGCACACGGGCGCCTTAGCGTTTTTCCTCCATAAAAACGCAGCCGCCGCGGTCGGGTTCGAACCCGGGAACTCCGGATCAGCAGACGAGCGCCCTAGCCACTGAGCTACCGCGGCGGGGTTCCATGTAAGGAGAAAATTGGTTTTGGGGGAAAAGAAATGGCGCGCCTCCATCGAACCGCGGCGGCTGCGTTTCGATGGAGGCGAAACTCTAAGGCGCCCGTGTGCTATGCGATGTCAGTGCACGTTAAAGATCCTCTGGTGGTCGAAATTATTCCGGAGCCCACCACTACGGCACCTCTTTCTTCCTTTCTCCTTTCACTCCCTCCTTTATACCTTCCCTTACGGCGCGGTTCAGGTGTCCATGTAACGAGACCTAAGCACAATCCAGTGTCTTTCGGGATGCGTGGTCTGCGTGTAGTTATTTGAGTTGGCGCTGTCAGTTTGTTAGGAGAGGGCGTGTTTAAAGGGATGAGGGGAGAGTAAGCTTTAGCGTGGAACAGCTGCAGTTGTCACTTCTTTGCTGAGAGATATGGTGCTTCGTTATCCAGCATTTTTTTTTTTGCTGTTCTCGCTATTATTATGGTGCAATGCTGAGCGCATCTCTATGGCTGCGCCGCGGGCAGCAATCTGCATTCGCGCGTCCACCCGCGCAAACCCGTCACCTTTCAAAACGGCACGAGTCGAGCCATCACCGGAGCGAACCGGGCTGTCGTGCAGCCCGCGAGGCAGTTTCAATGCGGCGCCGCGCGTGTAACCGTTGCGAAATGCGCCGGTGAGGTTTTAAGCCCCAAATGGTCTCGCGCACTGCGCTAAGCGACGCCGTGCTTTAACGGACAAGCGTGCGTACAGTGATTACTTCAGTGGCCACCCGTGCAGCACGCAGGCTTCCTGAAACTGCGCCGTCGCGCTGCACGCCGACGGGCGTATTAATTTCTCGTATACAAACGAGCCGGCCTCGCTCGCCGGCAGCTAAAACGGACACGCTCGCGTCGCCGCCCCGAGTGTCCGGCCTCACCGTGTACGCGTACGTGACCTCCGCGATGCGCGGCGGCCATTTGTTCCTGTCTGGCGTCCCCGACGGACATTACTTTTCTTTGCGGTGGAGGGCGCTCTCATCGCTGTCCAGCTTCAGTAGCGACTGGAGCCGCGTTTGTGCAGGAATGTTCAATTGTAGGGGCTGCAATCATTGCATGCGCACATTCTTCGCCGGATCGACGGTCCACTTTATTTTTTGAGGACGTGTGACTTTTTCAGTACTGCATGTAACATTTCTAGTCACTGCGTTACGTCGATGAACCTTCTAAGGCGGGTAATTTTGTTCAGCTCTCCTGGTTATTTTGTCAACGTTTCTGGGAGAGAGAACGAATTTGGGTGGATAAACAAATAATTCGCTCCGAAAGATTTCAAGTAAGGCTGTTATCGCGGCAGGCTACAAGTCGTTCGGCTCATTTAGTGATGGCCCTAACCATACTGCGACGTTTGTTTGACCTGTGTGAAATGTCAGTGTTTACGGTTTTCTCTCGGTGCCAAAAACCTTGAGTGTGAGGCATGGCTGGAGCCCTCAAAAGATGAGCTTCTCGTTACATGAGCAGTCTACTGTTGATAACTGAACAAATTGTCATTTGCTTCTTTTTTTCCTGTTTTTATGTACGAAGTTACGGGCGAAGCGCCAACTATTATCTTTATGTATACGTCGAACGTATTTGCGTTCATGCCTTCGTTCTTTTTCAGAAAGCACAATTGATAGTTTGAGCTTCGACCGTGTCATGCCTCATCTTTTTATCTTCGTGTACGAACCTAACAATGTAGTAACAGTATATAATGCTCCTGCTGTCCATGTCCTCTGACTTTCTTTGTCCCTGCAGTTTCTGTACAGCAATCGCCTTCTCCCCTTCTTGTGCACTGTGGCGTGCCACCATCGGCAATAGCCGTCCCAGTGTTCCGCCGATAAAACTGCACTTCAAGCACTTTGGGTGTACCCGATGCTTCCCATTTCGTTTGTTTCTCTTTGCCGTTGTTGTTGCCGTGGTGACCGAGCTTTTTAGGCAGAATAAAGTAACAGACTCCCGGTACGCGCTGTGTATTGTCCCTGGCCATCTATATTCTTTGTTTATTGATAACGCGTCGCTGGAATTTTAAAGGCGTGAATGTGTCGCTTATTATGTATTTCGGGTTCGGCTGAGCAGTCGTGGCGAATGGTCGCTCCGCGTGCTTATATGTGACCGTTACCCGTTGAGCTTTTGTGTCGCCGGTTGCGGCCAGCCGAGTGTTCTATCGGCGAGAATTCACGCCATTCTCGCGTTAGTCGATGCGTTTCGACGGCCCTAACTCACAGGCAGCTTCTGTCCTGGCCGCGCTGGGTGTCGCGCACGAATACGGCAAGCCGCGCCGTCTGTGAAATTATTTCTCGCTGTGCAACGCCCGGTTTCTTGTAATATTAATCGCGCACATCGATCGGTCGTCTTAAGTCGAGCGACACGTCCAGAAAATTGAGCGAGTGATGTTCTTCCTTGAATAGGCCGAACGCATGCTTTCTGCGCGTCGGGGAGGTACAGGGTTCTGTCTTTGTTGCTGAAACGACATTTAGCAGCTTGCGTGCAGAATTTCCACGGACATATCTTTTGTGCCCAGAACTCGCACCGACAACAATAAACGCCACCCGTAAGGATGTACTGTATTCACTGCCATATGTAGCCTACATATGCATGCTTGGCCGCGTTATACACGTATTGTGCACCCCGGACAGCTGCGCCGAAGTATAATCACTGCTTTAAACAGTGAACAGCGCTGAACTGGTAACCCGCCGCGGTGTTTCAGTAGTTAGGGCGCTCGGCTACTGATCCGGAGTACCCGGGTTCGAACCCGACCGCGGCGGCTGCGTTTTTATCGAGGCAAAACGCTAAGGCGCCCGTGTGCTGTGCGATGTCAGTGCACATTAAAGACCACCCAGGTGGTCGAAATTATTCCGGAGCCCTCCACTACGGCACCTCTTTCTTCTTTCACTCCCACCTTTATCCCTTCCCTTACGGCGCGATTCAGGTGTCCAACGATATATGAGACAGATACTGTGCCATTTCCTTTCCCCCAAACCAATTATTATTATTATTATTATTATTATTATTATTATTATTATTATTATTATTATTATTATTATTATTATTATTATTATTATTATTATTATTATTATTATTAACTGGGTTTCGTCAGCGAATGTCACTGGCTCCGGAGGAACTTCTGCTTGCATTAATTTTTGTTATTTCCTCTTATTTCGCAGCTCTTCTTAGAGGTTTACGATCGTGACCTCAGCATTCTACTATAGTGTTTTATCCTCGGAGCGTGTGAGCTCTTCCTCTAGGCTGTGGTCACCAGTTCTGTCCCTGCGTGTTTAGCGTTTCTCCCGCTCGCCTTTCTTCCGCGTGCTCATTGACACGTTTTTCTTTTCTTTATTCTTTTTCATCTTCTTCGTCTCTCTTTCTTTCCCTTCTTTTTCTTCTCGGCCCCTCTCCGTCGGAGCACCGATCGCGCGTTAGTTTCGACGCTCCGGTTGCTCCGCGTATACGAGTCGTTTATCCGCTCGCAGTGTATGCCGTGTTTGTTTGCCCGCCCTGTGCACGCTGCCATCTGTGTACTTCCGCGTTGGAAGACGCCGGCGACACCGGAACAACTGTTTGCAGAGAGCAGTGCCGACGGCGGGTTTAGTCGCGCGGACAACGTAAAAATTAGCGAGCTCGACGCTGCCACTAAACAGCAGAGCACACACACACAGCGCCGTGCGCCGCGGAGTGTTGCGCTTCTGTCTTGTATGCGCTGAGCGGGAAACCGGTGGGAAGGCTCCGCGTTTACATGAATGCCACGCAAAGGGAACGTAGGGAAAGAAAATGAGGAAATGCGTAAGGCGTAAGGGTGTAAGCTGTTTCAGGAACAACAGGCTTCTGTGAAGGAATATATAATTACGGTTTCTTGAAGGTTTTCAGTGCTGCATAAACGACAATGACACAGAAATAAGTACACGGGACTGGCGGTGATCTTTCTGTGTCGTTCTCGTTTATGTAGCGCTGAAAAACTTCTTCAAGAACCCATGCTTCACCAACTAGCCACACAACGTGTGTTGTTAAATGTATAATGATTTCTGGTTCATATTTGTGACTTTCCTGACTTCCTTCCTCCTGTTCGTGTTATCCCCCCCCCCTCCCCCCCTGGGGGGGCAGTTCGCATCTCCTTGTCCGCTTCCAGTGGTGATAGGGGGGGAGGGGGGAGTCGCGAACGCGCGCCAAAGAGAATGGAAGCCGTTATTTATAGAGTATACCGCGGCTTCGAGTTTTTTTTTTTTTCTTCGAGGCGAGTGTATCTCCACCAGAACCACGCTTTTTCGCCGTCTGAGCACTTGGGCTTCTGTTGCTTGTTTCGGGTTTTCTAACCCCTTTACTAAGCTTCGCGCGAATTCGCCGTCGGCGTCCTGGTGGGAACAAGTAGCGGCATCTCGCGGCGTCAATTGCCTTCCTTCCCGGGCGAGTGCCAGGGCGCCTTGCGGAACGGCTCGGCGGCATCGTTCATCGTCGGCCAAAGCACAAAAACACTCTCCGAACAACAGCAACAACGGCGCATCCGCGCCGCGCTCGCACACACACCCAGTAGAAAGAGAGCACGCTGCAGAAACAATACGTTCCCGCCGAAGCCTCTCCCGTTTTTATTGTCCTCGCGAGCAAGTGTATGGAGCGTGGCCGGCGGAAGGTATATAGACACACACACACGCTCGGAACGTATCCATTGCGGAGCATCAATTTCGCCGCACTTGCCAGCAGCCTCGGCCCGGTTCGCCCACCGGCAGCTTCGCCGCAGTTTCGTGTGTTGCGCTTTCTTTCTTTGTTTTACTTTAGTTGATTATTTTATTGGCACCTTCGCTTTTGCGCAGCGTTCACTCCATGTTTCGCTTTTATGCTTCGAACTCTTATTGTGCTCCTTTTTTTTTGCCGTTGTTCTGTTGTTTGTCTTTTTGGTACCGTTGTGTCTTTCTCCTCTTGTTTTCGTGGAATAATCGATTAACGAAGAAGGCCGGCCAGTGCCGTGCCTTGTGCGTGTGTGTGCGTGTCTTAGCAGCGCCCTTTCGTTAAACTCTGTTATTCTCATCGTTCGTGCTTCGTTCTTATACCTGTTCGTGGCCTTTTAGAAATATCGGCGTCCAACCTCGGGCTCCATGTTTATTGTTTCGTGATTGACATTTCCCTAGGCGTGAAACGTCTCTTTTCCTCTCTCGCTCTCTTGCATCTCCAAGGTGGATGTTTTCCTTATAAAGAAAAAAACGAATAAATAAAGGGCAAGTTGAGTTTGAAGCGTACGGATTCGTTCGCCTCGGGGTTTCCTCGTGGAACGAGCCAGCGCAGCTCTGCCGGTTGCCGCGTTGTGTTCGGGTTCTTTCCCTGTGTGTCGCGGTTGGCCTGCCCCGCGTTCCCGGAAGTTCGTCAAAAGAGGAAAGCTCTCCGTTTACTCGAGTACGCGCCGCGCTCAAACTCCTCCGACAATGCCCTCGCGGCGTTATCGTATCCATTGTCGTTCGTGCGCCTGTGCTCTTCTATGCATATGTAATTTCCTCGGAAGCGGACCCGCGAATGGCGTCCGTGCATGCGGTAAACAAGTTCTCTGGACGACGACGGGGTTCTTCCATAGCTGCGTGTCCGCACGGAGTGTACACTACTGCCGTGCGGCCGAGCAGCCCCCCCCCCCCCCCCCCCCCACCCTCACCTCCTCTCGTCTCGTCAGATCGCTCGCGAACTTCATCCGCGGGGCCTGCCTCCCCGCCTGCCCCGGAGACGAGCTCGTTATCCGGAGCACTGACGGCGACAGACTCCAACCCCCCCCTCCAGCATCTTTCACCAAAACGCAGTGTCCGCAACTGAAAACTGCGAGTTTGACTTGGCCGCGCGAGCCTATCCCGCGTGTCTCGTAACGATCCCGTCCCTCTGTTGAAATGCCAGGCCCCTGAGCGCATGCCTGGCGCTTATTTCATTCCATTCATCTTTTTGTTGCTGGAAAGGCGCCCTTATTTGCTCGTCGCTGTCGAGTGGCGAAACGACGTGCTTCTTTTGGCTCGGCTTCCTTAGCTGAACTTCTTTATTTACCACTACGTGGCTTCAGCGGCGTTCGAAGCTGAGCCGAGCGGCGTCCTCGAGCACAAAACGCCGTGCGCCTACTGCAAACAGCGCCCTCCCGCGGGCGCTCCCTCGCGCGCTACACCCTGTCCAAACTTTCGCGTCGCGCGTTTAGTTTTGCCTTTCCAGCCGGCCTGAGCAGCAGCAGCAGCCGTTTCTTTATTTGCGAGACTGGGCGCGCTTAAACGATGCTTGTTGCGCCGCTGCCTTCGCTTTCACCCGTTTGCTGCTTCCTTCGTTACCATAAGTTCCATGGCCAGCCGCCGCCTAGCTTCGGGAACAGAGGAGGCAGGAGAGAGTTGCAGGAACCGAATTCACGAACGCTGCATGGGATAGCTCGCGGGAGACCAGGGGCGTTTGGCATCCGAAGAAGCAAAAGCAGAAAAGCGTGAAGCAGTAAACGAAGCAGCAGCTACAGACCTTCGAGGAAGCCGGTTGAAACGACCCGCCGTCTCTCTTCGAGATTACAGGAGAGCTCCGTTTCGAGGCGCCCATCGTGAGTGTGTGTGTGTGGGGGGAATCCTGGGAGAAGAGTAAAGTGCCAAAATGCTCTCCTCCTGGGGCATCGCCGGGTCTTGGAATCCTTTCCGACGCATTGGACGCGTGGCCCTGCAAGAGTGACCTGCAGGGCATAGAATGAGCAGAAACAAACGGGAATAAAATGGAAAAATCGTGTGTGCAGACTACGGTGAGGAAAGGAAAAGAGGCATGTGCGTACTACAAAGTCGAGAGTGAGCCGTTTTCTCCGCCCACCACGCAGGGTGCGTTTTCAGGCGTCTGGCTCCCGCATTCTGGTCTCCATTTCCCCTCCTCCTCCTCTAGTGGAGCTCCATCCACAAGTCGCGCAAGTGCGCTTATTCCGCACGCGGCTAAGTCCCACGCGCCCAGTTCGTTCTTGTTGTCTCGCCGGCTCTCTCTCTCGTGTGCTGCGTTTCATCTCAGTTTCAGTGAATCGGCCGTGCTCCTCCTTGTCTCTACACCTCTTTCTCTTTGCATAGAGTAGCGCGAGCGAAACGCCATGCTCAACGGCGCAGCGAGAAGTCGCCTTGCAAATCGAGAAACAAGGCGCGGGCGGCCGTTTTTTTTTTTTCCTTTTCCCGTTCCTGGCTAGCGGTGGTGCGCGCCCGCGCGCTCTCTCCGACGCCTTAACAGCTTGGGCCGGCTCCCATTTCCCCGCTTCGCTTTTGCTTCTTGCCATTCTGCAAGTTTGTGTATACGCATATATGCACACACGTGCGCGTGCGATCTCCGTGCCTTTCTTGCCTCGCTGTGTTTTCTTTTTTATTCTCTCTCCGGCGTCCATCCTCCGTGCCCGTTGTCGTTTCGTATAATCTCCTGCGTTTTGATTTCTTTGTTTAGTTTTCTGTTTTTCCTTCACAATTCACGGTGCGGAGGAGCGAAACGCAGATGGCTTAACGGCGGCGGCCGTACATTGCAGTTTCCCCTCCGCCGTGCCTCGTGCAGTACGTTTGCCTGGCCGCCAAGCGCCCGGTTTTCCTGGTCGCTTGCTTCTTTGCTGCTCCGCGCAGGCGGAGTCATCTGGGAGCAGTTGTCTCCTCCGCGCCCTCCTCACTTCTCCCTCTCTCCCAGCTATCCCGAGTACTCTTTTACAATTCAAGAGGAGCTGAGGTGCGGATGAGCTCCGTCGTGGCTCCAACGTCCGCCGCCGCCGCTGGTTGGATGTGTCTCGACGCTTGTCGTCTCCGCCGAGCGCGGCTGCGCGACCGTTCATCCGCGACTGAGGAGATGCATGCATACATGCATGCGTACGCATTCCGGCAGCCTCCGGGTTTCTTCTCCCCTCGGTTCCCCTCGTGTACGCCTCTCTCTCTCTCTTTTCTCTGTCATCGCGTTTGTTTTTATGTTCTTTTAAAGCTCCTTCAGGTAAGCGCGCCTACTGAGAGTGCCTACCGCGCGGCCCGAGTCTGTGGTTGTGACGGCAGCGGCGGCAAATCGACTCCCGTGTCGGTTTGTCGTCTCTGCACCGCCGCTTGCTTGCCTGCTGCTGGCGTGTTGTGCTTGCTTTCCTCGGCGGCTCGTTGCCGAGCTCTTCCTCCCTGAGCCCGGTTGTGGGTTGCTTGGAAATGGCTTCTCGGCAGAATGCGGCCGCTCCTATCTTTCATTCGCGTCTTTGTTTTTTCGCTTCTCGCGGTCTTCTCGTAGACCTCCGTTTCTTCTTCTTTTCCCGCCGTTCCATTCTCTCTGTTCGTGCTCCCTGCGCCGCCGAATAGCGCGCATATATACACGTGTCCGCGGATTCGTTCTCGTTGAGCCCAACCGCGCGCGCGCGCGCGCTG
Source organism: Amblyomma americanum (assembly GCF_052857255.1). Classification (NCBI taxonomy): domain Eukaryota; kingdom Metazoa; phylum Arthropoda; class Arachnida; order Ixodida; family Ixodidae; genus Amblyomma; species Amblyomma americanum. The sequence goes on along the minus strand of NC_135502.1, from coordinate 74,993,602 downwards.
CGTAGTTTTTGCAACTGTCCGATTCGTGTAGTACTTACATTCGGGGTCGTTCGCTTTCCTTTTGTTTCGCCGTTGCTCCAAACTCGAGGGAGCGGCGAGGCGGTGGCAGGCTGAGGTCTCGCATTTGAAGCGCGCGAACGAGATGACTGCGCGCGGAAAGCAGCCCGAGGCCCCGCTGTCGTTGAGCTGTGAAGGAAATTGAGCAAGACGCAGGCATAACAAATCACTTTGCCCTGCATGAGGTGTGGAGATTCCGGGCATTTTGTTTATTTTGTTATTTCTCATTCAGAAAAAAAAAAGGGGGGGGGGGGGTACGTTGAATGTTATCTGTAGGGCTGCTGTAGGACGGACGGACGCCATTAGCGGCTTGTGATACTTTTTTATTCGAAATCCCTGCCACCCAAAAACACCGCGCACAAATTTTACCAAAACTCCACGCATAGATCCCTTGCCTCCACCGCGCAGTTGACTTAGTTGTCAGTGCCTGCACGGTTCCGAGCCCCCTTTACGCGCGCATAAGCCAATTTTTTCGTGCCGGTGGCATCGAAACGAATCTCTAAACTTAAGGCGCGGATTGCGTATTCGGTGGTCTGTGTGCGCACTCTTTTGTGAGCACTTCGGGAATGACCTTTCCACTGGTCACAAAATCGAATCCGTAGCGCGACTTCGTCATGCCTCCGGACCATGCGGTCCTTCCTACCGATTTCTAGACGCACTGTTCACTTCGTCGCATCTGTTATTGTTATTTCATTCTTTCTCTCTCGTTCCTTTGTGCGGACTTCGGAGTTAAATTAATATAGCACTTTTACTGTAGCGGCTACAAGTTGGCCACTGTTCGCATACGGTATATCTGCGCCGCTGAATTTCAAGACGTGCTTGCTTTAAAGCGCAGTCCCGAGCTTGATGAAATGAGGAGAGTGCGCCTCGCCTGCGGCCATGAGCACGTCGGCAGACTAGAGCTGAAGTGGAGCCCGGTCTACCTGAGCTCTTCTAGTGCGGACGGTGGCCTTTCTTGTGTGCTCGGCGGAAATCATTATACGCATCGGGCCGCTTCTTGGAGCAGTGGAACATTACTAACTGATGCTAGCCGTCTCTTTGGCCTGCAGTCATTGTTCGGGCGCGGAGGTTGTTTTGCTATGTGCTTTTTTCTTTCGTTTTCGCTTTCAACGGTCTCCTGTTCCTTTTTCTATTTTTTTTTCTCTGCGCTAGCTACAGCGGTACTTTTCGTTGTGCCTGCCATTCATTTACTGTATCTGCCAGCTTAAGAAAGTTAAATTATTTTTTTTTATTGTATTCACTTGCAGACTGCGACGAATTGAATTAGCTGGTCTTATTTACTTCCCTCATTCGACTTTATTTTTTTTTCTTTTGTAAGTGAGGGTAGCTATTCTCGTCCGAGCGAACAGGCCCATGCTATTTGTACGTTTGAAATGGAACGATAACAATTTGCCCCTTAACTATGGAACTGCAGCAAAATATTTCGTTGCTGTGGTTGATTGGTCGGCTCGAAACGGGACTCTGGACTCGGAGGCTCCTCGAGAGTGTTTCGCTTCGATAGTTTTTCCTTTTCCTTCGGGGATTCTCCCATCCACTTCGTTTCTCAAAAACTTGCCCGTGCCTGTTATAGCTTATATGCTAGCTTGTGTAGTTACCCGGTCGTGCCTGTCGCTACACAGCTTTGCTGCATCGCTGCCTGTTCTCTAGTGCCTCTTTGTTTCATGTCCTGACTGAGTTCACCGATGTTGAGCTTTGGAAAAGTTTTTCGAGTTGTTGAAACATGAAACGAAACGTACGGAAGAAGCCAAAAGGGAAGCAGCGACATGACGCAGCTAGCTTTTCCTCTTTGTGCTGTCGTACGCATTGTTCCTCGCTTTCACATCTTTCACGTCTTGTGCCGAGTTCTGTACGCAGTCATAACGGTAGAGAGAGAAAATAAGTAAAGAGCAAAAAGTTTTTCATGAACACCGGAGCTTGTTGCGAACATGTGAAAGCTGTCTGTGTGGCACTCTGCGCTTAGCTTAGGAGGGAACCTTGGAAGAGAAAGGGAACAAAATGCGCTGGGAAAAGGGAAAAGAAATCGTGTCGAAACAAAACTGGCGGTCATGAAATTTGATAGGCACTTACTGAAATGCCACTAACGCTGACACGTATGTTCGGTCCCTCGACGCGCGTGCCCTTCGCAACAACGTCGGGCTTCGAACTTTTTTTGTTTTGTTTTATCGCAGGCGCAAAGCTGATTGCCTTTGCCGGTTGTGTAAGAGGCTTCCTCTCCTCTCTCGAGCGCGAATCGATGCCGCCTCAGCTCCCTCCCTCCCGAGGAGCGCAGAAAATGCGGCCCCTGCACGAACCATCCCGACATGGCGTGCCTGAGTGGTGGATGCGCCCGAAGCACTGGGGAGGTTGGACCCAGTGGTCCGGAGAAAAAAAGGCGGTTGCTCTTCAGAAAGAAGCGCGCTGCTCTCGACTCTCGCGCACCCACCTTTAGAGAGATGCGTAGTAAGGGGGGGGGGGGGGGGGGGTGAGAGGTAGACGTAAGGAAGATGCGAAAGAGGTTGAGACCGGGCGAGGGAGGCCGGCGCTATTCCGGGCACCGATTAAAAGCGTGGAAAACGAAAAGGCCGGCGCAGCACTGGCGTGCCCGCCGTTGCTCAGTGCGCAGGCAGACAACCTTTTTCCTCGCCGGCTAAGCCAGGGGGGGGGGGAGTCCTCGACCGCCTCCGCCGTCACGCGCGCACGCGATTTTCAACAAAGGGGATGAGGAGCGCGGCGGAATCCGCTGACTCCGGACGGGCGGCGACGCCGTGCGTCTTGTCGTCCGCGCTGAGGGACGACCCCTGCGTTGCTGCAACACGCTTTTACACTGCCAGCACGCACCCCCCCCCCCCCCCCCCTACCTCTCATTTGATGCGCTCGATCGCGCGAGCCCGAGCCGGAGAGCGTCGCTGGGTCGCGCATTCCCGCCGCTGCGCTGGCCATTTCTCTTCGTCTAGTGGCGCGCGCCGGCCGTCACTACTCGCTTCTCCTTCCCGGCTGCCGCGCTTTCCTGGGCGTTCTTTATATTGCTTTGTTGTCGGTGTTCAAAAAACGCCCTCTGTGCCCGTATAGCTTATGGGCCGGCGAGTGTGGAGCTTCCGCAATGTTGATACCTTGGAGGCCTCGCATCTTTCATCCCCCCCCCCTTCTCTCTTTCCCTCCGACGTTATCTCATTTGTTATTCGTTCGTCGCGGCGAGCCCCAGAGACGGAGGCTTCATTAGAGGCCCAACTCTTTTATCCCCGCCGGTGCCTGGCGGCGGCGTCGTTGGCACGCTCCCCGAATGAGCCGCCGCCTTTGTTCGGCCCGACCCGGGGCGCGCTTTCTCTTGCGCGCACTGCGCAGTGTCGCCGGGTCGCTTCCCCCTTTCTTTTTTTTCTCTTTCCTCTGCCGATTCCCCCCTTCGTCCCCGGCTCTCGCCGCCACTGCAGTTGCACGGGCCCCGTGCCTTGGCCGCTGTCCCGGGCAGAGCCAGGTAATCGTCGTGTGGTGCCGGCGCGTGCGGCCTCTTTTGTTGCCGCTGGACCGGCGACGGGCCTTAGGCGCTAAGCCTGACGTTCTCGCTGCAGAGTCGGCAGTGCGCGCGCAGTCCCGTAGCTAGCCGAGGCGGGGACGCACCCGGTAATTCGGGTTGGTCTCCCGCTTGCGCCTTTTTGTCTCGCCGGGATTGCGTCTTACACGCGCGCCCAAGTCTACGTAAGGGAACTGCAGTTGATGCCAGAATTTAACGCCCCGACGCTGCAGGGGCACATAACGAAAGAATGACGACACACTGCGTTTCTTAGCACGATGTCTATAGCAGTGAACTATAGAGGTCGAGCCGAAAAGCTTATCCCCATGTAATTTCGTTAGGTGGTTGGGAGAGGAATCGTTAGTAAGTGCATAGTCAGATGCAGAGTTGGGTGGCGTTGCCATTCGCGAATTCGGGCCGCACGCCTTGTCAGCGCGCTCGCAAATTAGCTGTCCGCTGGCGCTTCTCTACTGGATACATGGAAAGCCGAAAGACGGGGGCGTCCATAGTGGCTCTCTAGGTAAGCGCGAACATCCAACAAAAAGCTTGCCCAGCGAACGTAGTAGACGTGGATTCGGCGAAGCCACCCTTGCTACGCATCTGGGTGCACTCAGGAGAGGGAAGATAGTCGGGAGAGAAAGGGGGGGGGGGGCGCTCGAGCGCCAGGGAAATATGCTGCAGCGTCGGGGCAACGTAACGACGACGACGCAACTGTGCGCGCCCCCACCAGCGACGTCGACGACGACTCGAGTGGGGTCCCAACGGAGAGCAGAGAGCCTGGCTGGTGGGTGGAGCCGGCCTAATTGGTCCTCCCGAGAGGTTTTCTTCGGGGATTCGTCTTCATTCGGGTCCTCTCGGGCGGAGAGGCCGCCGCCGGGCTACCGACTTCTTTAATTACTGACCCGGGCCAGGCGCAGGCTCCGCCTTGCTCTAATTTCCGTCGCCCCCCTCTCTCTCTCTCTCTCCCTGGCGTCGCGTTCGGAGGAGAGTGCTTCCCCTTGGTCCCGAGGAGAGCCCATTTTCTCCCCGGCAGACGCTGCTCCCGCGGCGTTCATCTCGGCGCCCTGTTCGTCTTCTCCTCGGCACCGCCCGAGGTGATTTTTTGAATCCTCGGGGCGCGAGCCTTTTTTCTTCTCCCCCATTCTGCATCTGGACGGGGTCGCACAGCGACGGAGGGATGACGTCGAGTGCTTCCACAAAGTGCGCGGCGCCCATTCGTTAGCGGAGAAGACGAGGGGGGGCCTCGGGGCACGATGCGCGCGCGCGCGCATGAAACGGCTTTTTGGGAAGAGCGAGTGCGCGCGCGGGTGGCTTGCGGAGGGGATAATTACCCACTTTATAGTCGTTTGTCTCCCGCCCAATCTGCCGCGGTTTCTTCGCTGCCCCCCCCCCCCCCTTTTTATTTTCTTCCTTCTGTACTCTTTGTCGAAGGACTAGAGGAACAGCGGGGTACGCTGAAGTAGAATGTTGTATCTTAATGGGGCGAGAGTTTGACGCAAGTGTTACTCCGTCTCTCCTTTGGTATAGCGAGAGCCGGCGCGTTTGTCTTTGCTCTCCGTTGGACACTGTCTCGTCTGTCTTGTGTGTGAGTCTGGAACTTTACCGTCGCGTATCTTAAGGCCCTTTTTATTCCTTTACACTGTCTTTCTCCACGTCGGCCAGCGAATGTCCCGAGACGATATCTTTTGCATGAGCTGAGGAGGTAGTGTGCGAATGTCGTATTTTTTTGTAGCGATAGCTACATTACGGTAGCATTTCGAGCCTTCAGCGTGGCGGCGCCGCCGTGGTCACGTGGTGCGGAGCAGCTGCCGGCGGCGCGGCGCCGTGGCTCATCACGTAGTTCCTCACGTGGTTGGTCACGTGACCGAGTTCCACTCGTCCAGCTGTAGCTATCGCGTCACTCCAGGTTTAACCAGTGCTAAACCACCGCCAATTTTTTGTCCGCACCGCTTGATCAACGTGAAGGTACCAACATAGTATTTGTTTGCGCGCACTTCGTCTCCGCTGTGTGCGTAGATCGCACACGCTAAAGTTGGCGCAGAACGCTGTACGTGTTTCTCCCGACTCGACGCCGCCTTGACATCACCTGCCTACTTAAGCAAGCCTCAGCGATGGTTGTGCACAATGGTGCAAAAACACGATGCGCGACTGAGACACTGAGAGGAGTTAAGTTTGGGACACTTGTGGCATCCGCAACCCGGCCATATCTCACTCCTACTTGAAGAAATGTAAGTAGTCCCCTGGATCCTTGGTGTTCTTAATATTGAAGTTTGCTTCTTAAAGGGAGAACGCGCTGCTCTGCATTAGCGCGTGTAACGGATCATCTAACACCGCTATATTCTACCTGTTCACATTCTGAAAGCATGTGTTCTGTGTAGCGGTGTGGGACGGAAATTTGCTTTCATTCTTTTTGTGTTCAGCATCAGTGCAAGTGATGTGCGATTCTCCTAACAACGGTGTGCTTCGCTGAGCGCGCGCTTGTATAATTTATGCTTTTTTACTTGTCTTTTTTTTACGGCGACAGCCGTTATTGCGCGCCCATCCTGTACCGACGTGTAACTGAAGCCCGTTGTAGTTTTTGGCACCGATCCAAGCCATCGAGAGAGAAAGGAGGCAAGAAAAAGGGAAGAAAAAATGGAGGGACGCCGCTGCGGCTGCTTAATCGTTTTAGCTCCGTCTAACCAAGCTCGCAACGACTTGAAACATCCCAAGTAGCGGCTCTCGCCGATATTGTGAACTATAAGCCGTAGCCTAGTTCAGTCAGTAATCTTATTTCTTTTCTTTTTTTTTTGTCTTAGGTAAATATCTTCTTAATACCCATTCTTAACGGCATAACCAGCTGGGCTGCCGCGGTGTTAGCAGCGCCTACCGCGCGTATAGGCGTCTGTGCTGCGTCGCATACACATTCAAAGGTCCCCTATTTTTTTTCCCTCGCCTCCTTGCTCGAATGCAGATGTGATTCGGGCGGAGGGAACATTCGCTCGAGTCCAGCACCGAGCGAACTTGTGTACGAAAGAGTCTTATAGACGGAGGGAGGACGAGAAGGAACGGGGTAGGGGGGGAGGTAAGAGTGCGCACCGAGGCGCGAAAGCGAAAGTAGACGGAGAAGAGCGCGCGAAAATCCGCCCGGCACGTGCTATCGCGCTGAGCTAAGGTTCCTGCGCCGCCGCGTCGCCCTATACACCGAGAGGCTTATGCAAATGTAATCGCGGGTAGTCTGTCGCCGTCGTTTCTGGTGAGCGCGTTGATTTTGCTTTGCCGCCTTTGTGGTGGCGCGCTTTCTTTTGGCGGCGTCGTCTTTTCCTGCGCTGCGAATGGAAAGACGGCGCTCTTGAAGAAGCCAAAACGCGAAAAGGGGGAGGGGGCAAGTCGAAGGGTGAGAGGGCGGAGATAGGCGTATATACATGAGAACGCGTATAATGCGCCCGGAAGTTGACAGACAAAAAAAATTAAAACAAGCAAAGCAGTTGAAAGTGCAGTTCAGTTGTGGTCAAAAGAAAAAAAATATCTAGAGGACTCGTTCACAAAGTGACACTCGTCTGCTGGCCGCCGCTATGCCACTAGGAATGTTCGCGCATGGGGGTCGACGGAGATCCGCGACTTTCCAGGAACGGACGCAAAAAAATGCACTAAAAGACAAGTAAATAGAGAAGGGAGCGAAATAAAGAGCATTGCGACGGAGGAAGTTAGGCTAGACGGCGAAATGGAAGATTAAGAGAAAATAAAAAAAAAAAGGGAGGAAGGAAAGTTGACTCGACTGTACGTATGTATGGCTGAAGTGGCGAATGTCTTAGCGGGGTCACAGAAGAGCGGAGGCGTATAAAGCGTCTTCCCCCTTTTTCCTGCTCGGCCGGGGAATTCGGGCGTATTAAGCTCCCTTGCCGCCCCTCCCATCGCAACCGGCCGTTTATTTTTACTTTTCGCATAATGCGTCGTCTTGACGTCCCCTTTTGCGATCGGCGGCGGTCTTTGTGCCGCGCTCCGCCCGCCGCGTGCGTAGATGTACTACCTCGCCTCCGCTGGCGACTGAAGGCTGCCTCGCTTGTCTTTCCTTCGGCGTTCGTTCTATCTGCGGGCTCCTGCGTAGTTCGCTCCTTGTTCTTTTTTTCTTCATCATTTTTATCACGCGCGTCTGCGTGTCGGGCCTGTGAGGAGGACTTTGTTTGCGTTGCGGCTTCGCTTATATAGGCGCCGTAAAAGTGAATTAAACGTCGACCTTTACACAACGAAGAGAGGGAGGGCAGCTCTTGCTGATTTGGCCGTTCTCGTCTTGACGTCGATGCGGCGATAAGGTTTGCTCTTTTTTTCTTGTCTCTTTTTACGTCAGTGTAACAATGGCGGTTTTAAGGCCGCGCTGTGTCATACAGCGCTTTCTCCGCACCGAACGAAAGTCCCTTTCGAAGCGTAGTTCGGGTCGTTATGCGGTAGACGGAATTTATTACTTAAACTTGCGCCTAGCGCGTCCGGCGTATGCTTAGCGTACTTAGCGTATGCTTAGCGTACGAAATGCGGCTTGGCGGCGGCCGTCAGTGTTGAGTTACAATATACTCGCACACGATCGAGACGGTTTATTCAGGACACTCGGTTAACTCCTTAGTCAAGTTTTCTACTAAAGAAGCTCTCTCGTCCCTCTTATGTTGCGTGAAAGTATTTGTCCGTTGAGCGTGCAGCGTTTTGCCGCGAGGGCCGTTCCGCGCTGTTGTTTGCACTGTCGACTTTCGCAGTATCGCCGTTACGCAGTGGCCTTGTGTGTTATAGGCACAACTGCCTTACGGTGTGCACACTTTCACGGCCAAAGTACGTGAATGTGTTTGCTCGTGCGCGTTTTGCCAAGTCTTCAGTGACGAGGAGGTCTGTTTCTCCATAACGATGCTTCCCTTCGTTTAATTTGGCTCCCACCGCGCCACAAACGGAGCGGTCGCAGTTTTTGACCGGGGCTTATCACGTCGCGGCTGCGCCGATGACTTTCTTTGTAAAATTGCCGCTATTTCTTTCTTTTTTTGTAATTAATATTGCGGGCTATCTTCTCCCGCGAGAAACTATTGCCCTGCCATAAAAGTGTCTCCTCGGAGCTCTTTTTTTTTTTCCTCCTGTCAGCAACACTGCGTTTTGAGGAGCCGCATTCAGCACGTGCGGCGGCCGCTTTGCGATGTTTGTGCGCGCCTCTTCGATGCGCGCCAGATTCTGCGCGACCAGAGAGTAAGTTGAGCGTGCGCGGAACCGCCTATTGTTAGCCTATAATCTCCGGCGGGAAAAGACGCAGCGACTTTTCTAATCTCTGCGCCTCCCGTCACTTTGATTGTCGTCAACCCCTCTTCCTCCGCCTCTCTTTTTCTTGATTGACCCTCATCAGCCCGCGCCCATTGTATATTTTCAAACAGTTCTCTGTCTGCGCAAGTGCGCGCGTGCGTGCGTCCGTATCTGCGTTCGCAACTCTATCCTTCCTGTCCTCGCTCGCTGTCGAGGCTTAATGAATTCTCTGCGGTTAATGAAAAACTTTCGGGTCGGGATTAAAGGGACGCACGGGTCGTATTTCCCTTCGGGATTTCGCTTAACGCTCTCGCGTCGGGCAGCTTTTGACGCGCGACTGCGTGTTATTCTCCCGCGAAGCCTCTCCGTCGCGCCGAGCACACGTGCGTAATGGAAGAGGCGGTCCTCGCCCCGATGTAATTTCCCTCAACGCGCGCACATTCTGTCGCCCGGCTTGATCTCGAGCTGGGCGATGTCGTCGCTTGTCCGGCGAGGTGGCGCGCGACGGTTTGCGCTGCTCTTGCGCATGCGCGAAACGCAGCGTGTTTGATTGCATGGGAACCGTCGACGCGCTTCGCTTCTGTACGTCACGGCACATACATCGACTGGTTGAGCGACGTTTTTATTGGGGAAAGTAATGGGGCTGTTGGCCTAATGCGGGAGGCAAAGAATGGGGGACAAAATGCGCTTCACAGGAGACAGGATGCACCGGAACGTGGCTTTGCAAAATGTTTTCATACGCGAAGTCTATTTCCGGTCACTGTCTGCACCATATAGTTTCTCACTAGTAAGAGGCAGAGCTGACGCCACTGTCTATGCTAGTTTCTCAACAGAGCACTTTATCCACCGCGAGAATGCCAGGGAAACGATTTTTTCTTATTTGGCTTGGTTGGGCCGAAAAAGTGCATTCTGCCTCGTAATCAGCGACTGCGCCCGCGATGCTCTCCCGTGTTCGAAGAATAAATTATTTCAATTATTTCAATAAATTATTTCAAAGTTCGGCGTAGGCTGGTGGGCAAACTTTCACAGCATTTCTTCAAGGTTCTCCTCTAGAAGAGTCCTATTTTTACGGCCGGATCCACGTTTTATGCCAAACAGTAGCCGAGCCTAATACGAAACCTAATCTTCCCGGCATTCCTGCATCTCTCCACGGTGGAGGAAGTGCAGCGCGGCCAGCTTTTCCGATTGAGAAACTTTGTGGTCTGCTCTGACTTACCGTGTGATGACACTCCAGCGCTTCGAAATAAAAATCCCAGTTTTATGAGCCATCATCTCGCTGATAAAAGCATTTTTAATTATCATCAATATGAGACATCCCGCGATCCAGCTGTGTTCGACGCGGCGATTTCTATCCTCAGAAAGATAGGTGACAAAACAGTCGACCTCAAATGAGTCAATCACTGAGCAGTACTGAGCAGTGCTAAGCACCGAATGCCCGCTCTGCGGTTAGATTCAGAACTATGCGCACGCTATGGCTCCTAGAAACGCGAGTGGTGGCAGTCAGATGGAGAACAATCTCCTGCCGCAGGCCTTGAGATTACGGCGCTCCCTGGAGGAGGCTCCTCAAAGCTGCTAGGAAAAGAGCACTGAACAATACTGTACCGGCAGGAGTCGAGGGGGGGGGGGGGGGGGGGGGGTACAGCGGCGATATTGGCCTGGTGCGCTTTTAGAATGATTGGTAAAGGCGAATCGGGAAGGAGAGTGCTTTAGGGTCGAGGGCTAAGGGGCGGGGGGGGGGGGGGAAGGGGGGGGGGGTCGAGAACCACGATAAAGGTGCCCCGCACACGAGCCCGATCCGCCGGGGTGCCCCTTTTGCGTCCAAGTCTTTTGTTTTCACCACGCTGCCTCCACTTCCCCTTTTTTGCTGTACTTCCCACGGCGCCGGAAACACCACTTCCGAAGATGCCGGCACCTTTTGATTTTTTTTTCTTCAAACTTGGTCGGTCAAGATTGCGGGAGGGAAGGAGGTGGGGGGCGGGGTGTACGCATCTTTTTTCGTTCTTTTAACGCTGTTTTACTGTATCATCATCGTTATATGGGATTTTTTTTATCTCGTCCTTTGTTCTTCGGCTGCCGCTCAGAGCGGCTTCTTCTCAATACAGGGGAAGCTATCTGGCGAAGCGACCTTCGGCGGAGCGTTCGGGCAGCTCGGCGGAAAAGGAGGAAGGAAAGAGAAGGAGGGGGTCCTAACCGAATTTGTCGTTTGATCACGCACCGCTCCGCGTCGAGATTCTAACGATGGCCCCCGAAAAAACACAAATGCGCTCTGTTTCGTCGCTTTCTGCTTGGAGCAAAGTGGAGGCGACGTGTGGAGCCGAAGGCGGCCCCTATAACGGTCGATTTCGAGCAGTTAAAGTGATGACTCCTGCTCTTGCGGTCGCGGGAAACGCGGTACTGGAACTTGCCGTAAAGTAATCACGTCGGACATTGTCTCTCTCTGCCCGGCAGCCTTCGGGAGAGGGGGAAATGGAGAAAAAGATGCGGCGAGTAGGCAGTTCGGCGGAAAGAACGAAGGTCGCTTCGAAATGCCCAGTTTTCTGTCGGGTTTTTTTTTTTTTTGTTACACCTTTGTTTCGCGTCGTTTATTTTCGCCACCGCTTTGTCCGCCGTGGGAAGGAGGTTCGGGACGAAGATGTACGGTCTCGGGCCTCAGTAATCTAGTCCGCTCGCAGTGGGACCGTTTGGGGCTTCTTCAATCGCGGTCGTGCCGTGGCTTCGGCTCGGCATTATTTGTTTTAGTTTTTTTTCGTTTTCTTGCGACTACAAGCGAATACGCCGTTGTCCCAAAATGAAAGCAAAACGTGTCCTTAAAAGGCCATGTGGACCAGAACAACGTCTATCCGAACGAAACTTGTCCCCCTCCCTACGCATTTTTTTGTTTCGTTCAGGTTTCGCAGCATTGGGTAAAAGTGCCGATACAGTGTTGGGAAGGGCTCGCAGAAGTAACGAAAAGAAAAAAAGAACGCATTGCACTGGTAAATTGGCCTTCTCTTCTCTCTCTCTATTGGGTAGTGTCATGCGGGCTGAACTTCGCGTGCTTGGTCGCTTCACTTTCACCCTTTGAAAATTACGATACCGCTTTAAGTGCACGTGTTATTCCACCAAAGCTTGTCTGACTGAGGTTTCTCCTTCATTTCTTCGCGGCAAATTTCCGCATGGACAACCACCGTGGAGAAATGATGTAACGTGAGCGCGTGTGCACGGAATCAATAATTTAGGTCAACATAATTCCTATATCGGCTACAAATCGACTGGACGAAATTGGGGTCCTGGACTAAGGACACCACTCACAATTTTTTTCTTGCTCATAAATAAAGTTTTATTCATTCATTCAACCCGAATTCGCCTAAAAGCTGAGTCTCAGACTGCCACTCGCGAGTGAAACAGTAAATGGAAAAGGTGCTCGGTGAGGCATATCTTCCACGCACCGGACACCGCTAACGGCTTCCGCTCTGTGCCCGCACAAACCTTATGAATTGCAACGCATCGCGTGCAGCTCGGTGGGCACGAGCTGTTTTTCGGGAATTTCGAGGGCGAACAAACAAGCCGAGTAAAGCGCCAACTCCGCTCAGCCTACTCGGATGTGAATCAGGCGGGGTAGAATTTTCATAAAGCGCCCGCATGCCGTTGTTTTCTTTGCGTTTGCCCCGTGGTCCTAGAGAATGAGCGCCGCTCCAGGCCGCGGGCGGGCGGCTCCAGAGCGAGCCGGCCTCTCTATCGCGCGCTCAAATCCACGGGACTGCGGGGCGTATGCCCGAAAGTCTCCGGGGACCAGCGCTCGGTTGTTTGCCGGCCGGATTAGCGCGCGGCCGTGTTGTACGGCGTGGAGGCCGGTAATAACCGGGACTCCGCGTCGCGAGGTGTGGACCTCGCGCGCGCGCGTGCGGGCATCTCGTTCGCACGAACGCTGTTAACGCGAAGCCGCGGGCGCGCTGTCACCGCGGCAGTTTTCAAAGCGAGAAAGCCGCGGTGCTCGTTAAGCCCATGCGCCAATACTGCGACCGGGTTCGTCGGTGGTGGTGCGGGGGGAAAGGAAAGGGCGGCTCAGGTGAGGAGGCCGCTTTGGTGAAACGACTTCTTTGCCTACCGCTCGGCGTGGCCTCTGCATTCCGTCGTTCGCGAGGGGTCGGTGATATGCCACGGGCTGTGAGCTCCCCCTACAGCTATATAGTAGATCCCGGAGCGAGCGAGCGCACCGCAATAACAGAGCTGCGCCACGCTGTCGGGTGGGATTACTCCGGGCCCGGCTTTGGCTCGCTCGGCCGCGGGCGCTTGAACATGCCGTGGGGCACCCCTGTCGTCGGCGCGTACATAGCCTTTGTGGGGCTCTATAGGAGCGAGAGAAACAGGTGCCACGTTGTGTCCGCTCGCGGCAACATGTTCTTTCCTCCCCTCTTTCTTTGTTTTCCATCGCGTTCTTTCTTTCTCCACGCCTGTTCTGTCGCTCTCTCTGTTTTCGGGGCTCGTTCACGGCGGTAATCCCGTTTTCCCGAGGGGGGCCGAGTACATGCCAGGTTCTGGCTCACATTTCGCCTGTTATGTAGCCAGCGCATTTGGGAAGTCGCGGTAGCCAAATGGTTCCCCTCTCTTGCGGTTCTCTGCGCGGCGTCCAGCTTGACGCGGCGCTGATGTACTTCTTAGAGCGTTTTCACGCTGAAACAAGAAGCACCGCTTTCTCATCGAGCAGCGCACGCCGTGGCGATGTAACGATTCCCGCCGCCCGCAGATAATAGATACTCTTCCACGGCCGACATCCGCGTAGACACTGTGGGGTCGGAGGTTCAGGAACTATGTAGGAAAGTCGGGTGATCGATCACACTTTTGTTCTCCGCATGCCTTCCGGACAAGGGAGCGAAATTCTTATGGGCTCTGTGGCAAGAACCCCGACGTAGTGGTTTTATGAGTGGCAGGGAGGAGCGAAGAAGCAGCTAGACCTTTTTTTTTTTCTCCTCGCGCGCGTTCAAGAGGTCGTCGGTCATCCTTGCGCGCAAGGCATCGCGGCGGTCCAGCCAATAAAGACGTCCGTAGCCGCGCGATGGTAACAGCTGCGCGCGAACGCGAAGAAAAAAATAAGAAAGAAGGGGTGAAAAAATCAAAGAAGAACGAAAGAAGCGACGACGACGACAGAAGAGACGAGCTCGGGCCTTCCCTGGGTGCGCCACGGGATCCGGTAGGAAAGCGGAGGCGAGCGAAGACGACGTGAGACGGCGAGCAGCGGTCCGGAAGCGCGCAATAAAAACGACACATGTAGTAGTATAGTGGCGCTGCTTTCCTCTTCGCCTCTGTACACTCGGGGAGCGTGCTGTTCGCCGCCTAATTACTTCCGTGCAGCGTCCGCCGAGTCCGCACTGCAGCAGTGTCAGCTCGTGGAAGCGTGACGGTCCGGCGAGAGGACTCTTCTGATTGTGGATTGATCGCTTACGGCCAGCGCTGTCAACGAGAGGCTTGAAAGAAAATAAAAATGAAACGACGATAAATACTACAGAATAAGAAGCCTGTGAAGCATTCGCCTCCTCCGCAGTCACTTAGCTGTGTAAACTAATTAATTTAGAAGAGGGAGGGGGAATAGAAGACACGAAAGCGAAGATCATGCGCTGCGGAGTGGAGGATGGCGAGAGCGAAAGTAAGGGGAAAGGGAAAGTGCGGGCTAGACAAATAGAGCCATGGTAACCGATGGTTGGAGGAGGCGAAGGGAAGGGTGTACGTAAGGTAAGAAGGGTTTGGCGGTAGGGATGCATAGCTTGGCTCCAAGCGCCGTTTTTTTTTTTAACGTGAGCAACGTGAAAAGAAAAAAGAACTAACAAAAAGACCTTTTAAAAACCGCTTCTGGCTTAGGATGCGAGCGCCGGATGTACTGATAGTCCTGAATGCATGCTAAGAGTCACTGAAATCAAGAAAAGCATAGGAGAATTCTTTTTTTTTTTTTGGCAGGGGGGGGGGGGGAGGGGGGGGGGGGTTGATCAAAGTAGTCGCTTACTACCTTAATTGTTTCTGAGATCGGTGTAATTTAACCGAAAGTCGAAAAATATACAACCCCACGCCGCCTGTTGCATCCGAACCAACGACCTGCCCATGTCGCATATTCCTATTCTCGTGGGCTTAGTTTAGTACTTCTGATTGGGTTTCACAGTGACGACTTTTGCAACTTGCCAGGTTGTTGGTCAGCTTGTTAGTCCTTTGGAATTCCGTGCATGAAGGGCGCAGTTAGTTGTATTATTATTATTATTATTATTATTATTATTATGATTATGATTATTATTATTATTTAGCCGCATGGAGCTTTAGTGGTGTCCCACATTCAGCGGACCACTCATATGGCGGTGTAGCGCTTCATTGGCGCGGACGCAGCGTTGGTGAGAAGGAGTATAAGGGGCACGCCGAGGCCTAGCGTGGCGTAGCAGCGAATTCCCCCAGTGCCGCTCGGGCGCGCTGCTTGTCGCGTTGGCGTCAGAAAGCGAGCCGACTGGACCGAGCGAGGGGCAGAAACGAAGCACGCTGCACGTAACTGACGACATGTAGCTGGACGCTCGCGGCGGTCCCTGGAGCGCGCATTGGCGCAAAGGGAAGGGGGGGGAGGCGCTTTTCTTTGGCGTGGCGGCGGCGCAGACATCATTACGGGTGAGCACGCCGGCTTCGTTTGCGGCCGGAGGCACGGGCGTTGTCGTGGCAACCACTCTCCCCCCACCTCCTCTTGCTTCGAGAGAACGTCGCCGCGGGCCTGAAGGGAGGAAACGGCGATGCCAGAGATGACCGGCACGCTGCCCGACGCGCGCTCGCGCTCGGTGGGAGTCCAGTTAGCGTCGCGTTAGCACCGGGCGAGCCGTCATACCGGCGTGACGTCAAGCGACAAAGCGCGGGCTGTCCAGGGATCGACCTCCCACGGTCGAAAGTCCGCGTTACGATGGCGACGGAGGGCGGTGCACGTTCGTTTGCTCGGATACGTGCAGAGATTCGCGAGAAGAGAAATTCGTTATTTCCTGCGCCTCCCGGAGACGCTGCTTTAGAGAGAAGCGTTTTTCAAGGTGGATTACATATACAGCCAAAAGTTTACGGAGCAGACTGTCGGCGAAAGAAAAAAATATGTGCGCGTCGGCGTCCCTGCATGCAGCCTGGGATTAGATGTAGGCTTTTTGGTTTCAACGCGGTAACTGCCCATTCCACCGTTGAATTTCAAGCAGAGTGTCCTAAACTTCTGTGGGTTTAGATAAGATTTAGTGTACGTCAGCTCCTCTTGCTTCGTGAACTTTCTACGGCAGGTGTAAAACGGGCGCGATGGAAAAGAAGGTTTCCCTTCCGGTTTTGTGCTTTTAGAAGTGGCGACTGTAAACGTTCTTCGGATAGCAGCAGGCGCGATCTTTTCATTTGTTATCATTATGAATATTTTTCAAGTAACCGCACTGTTTATGCATCGTCAGTGTGCGGCTTCACGTACTGGTTCGCGAAATATGCGCGACTCAGCGCGATAAATTTTGCTCGTTCGAAGAGAAACCTAAGGGGAGAAATAAGAAAAAAAAAATTACGCGTATGGCAAGCTGCGCACTTTTGATAGATCGCGCTAATGCGGCTGCCTCGACGTTTTTTTTTCCCCTCTCTTTTTCTCCTCGGCGCACTCCCGAGTGTAGCCTAATATAATTGTGGCACAAGATGACAGCCAAGGTCTCGCGCGCACTCCCGTTACATTGGTTTCTCTTTATGTATTACCTCCTCCTCCTCCTCCCCCTCCTCGTGGCTCCCACCGCATCCTAATGAATTATCGCCAGCCTCAAAACTTGTAATGCAGTCCCCCTTACCGCCTGTGATGCTGCTCGGGAAGGGGAGAGAGAAACGGGCGGGCTGTGGGAGAGGGGAGAGACTATGTACGGTGTTGCGGGGAACCGATGTCCCGACACTTCCTCCTCTCCCCCCTCCCCTTTCTGTTCCCCCTTCTTTTCTAGTATAAGCCATTTTTCTTCGGTGCTTGGCCTCAGCTTGGTCATGTTTCCCAAATGAAAACTAATGGCCTCTCCGATGCTCCCAAGACAAAAGGGGGGGGGAGAGGGGGAGAGCACCGAAGTGCGCGCGAGAGTGAGAGGAAGGGGAGAGGGCGTGAGGAAAAGAGAGTCCACTTCGGCGCCGGCAGCGGTCCCATTAACTCGCTGCTGACTCGGAGCCAAAGAAACCCGCCGTCTGCGTTGCGCCGGGCTTCATCTATTCCAACTTAAAGCGTCTCCGGCGCGCTTGGCCCTCGTAAATCAATCTGCCGCCGGAGCCTATTTAAGAGGACGTAAAGAGCAACTCGCTCTCGCTAAGAGCGCACGCTCCGAGCGAGCGTCTCAGGTGGCTCGAGGCTTCGCGCGCGCGAGCGAGCGAAGCTGCTGCTGGCGCGGGCGAAAACACTTTTCAATCCGAGAACGCGGGGAGCGCTGACTCCTCGCCTCTTCGCCGCCGCCTCCGGCCGTGTCGGGCTGGCTGTCGCGGTCACTTATCTTTGTTCCCCGCATCCGTCTGGGTTCCAGGTTCGTACTGAAGTCCTTGCTTTCGTTTCTTAACTGGGGGCTTGCGATGCGGGCGGTTCTTGGCGCGTTGCTAGCTCAGCTCCACTTACCCGCGACAAACTCTACCTGGTTAAGAGACGAGAAGTGTGTGCCGTAGGAGAAAGCGTGTGAGCACCAACTGGAGCGGCACTCAGACTCGCAAGAGGGGCTGGGAAATGGGCGCGAGGGAGACAACGTGGCAGAGGCTGAAGCAGTGTCTTCGCGAGCGACGACCTACTTCTGGTGCGCGACACCCCCTTACGCTCTGCGCCTCGTATAGTTAAGCGTGCCGCCTTGTTCATTCCTCGCATTTATCTATGGCACTGGGTCAAGTCTTTGGGGACGTACCCCTGGTGTTATATTTATGTTCATGCCTCCTTGTATACGCTTTTTCAAACTCCCTATGATGGCCTTACTGAGGCGGCATTTGCTTTTCTAATGCGTCAGCAAGGGTGTGTCCGTGTATGCACGAAATCGTGCGCCTTCGATGAGCTGTTATCGAATAGCCTGGCGGCGACTTCTGTTTCGACCTTGGCGGATATGACGTCCCCATTCCGCATTCGTGCGCCCCATAGGAAAGGAGTCCGGGCACTGCCCATTCCCGAACACGACGTTCACGCGTCATTAGCACAGACTGAACCCGAGGAAAACAACCAAAAAAAGGAAGACCGGAACTCGGGTGAAGCGTAGTTCAGCGAACGCGCTGGGGTAGTACGCGCGCGCGGTGACATCGGCGGAAGTCTGCTCGTCCGCCGTCAATTTGCGGGCAAGAACGAGATAAGCGTAGTCGATCGAAGGAGCCGGCGGACAGCTCCTCCTCGGGATTGATTGATTTCCGCGGCAAATGCTCGCTTGTCTTTTGGCCGCCCGCGACTCGCCCCCTCCTTCCTTCGGGCATGCAGCTCATGAGCCTCGTTGGGAAACGCCACTCTCGTCGTTTATCTCTCTCTCTCTCTTTCTCTCACTCTCCCCCTCCGCGTGCTTCGTTCTGCTCCCGAATACCCGTGGAGTCGGTCAAAAACTCGTGTATACAAGCGTGGCATAGGCGAGTGTTGGTGCCGGACACCTTAATTTTTAGCTGCGATGAAAGTTCGGGCTTTCCAGCCAAATTGATGTGCGCGTGGCATCGACCTAAAAGACGCCTGGCTCTTGGCGACGAGTCTCTCGTGCTCTCTCTCGTGCAAATAATTCTGCTTTGTGCGAAATGCAAAACATGTCTGTATACCCGCGCATGAGGCATTTGAGGGTTTTGCTTCCCATTGCTTTTGAATCATGTCTCGGAAGAGATACCGTCTCGCGGTTCGGTGGCGTTGATATCGGAGCGCGCTTGGTGCCATTGGGACGAGCGATAGTGAGAACAAATTCACAATTTGTCCTGGCTGGCTAGGAGGGACGCCCGTAGCGCACGGCTCCGGGTTACTTTGGGCCACCTGGGGTTTCTTTAACGGTCGCTGACATTGCACAGCACATTGGGCTTTTTTGTATTACGCCTCCGTCGAAATACGCCCATCGCGGCAGGGATCGAACCCGCGGTATTGGAATCTGTAGCCGAACGCCAAGCTACTGCGTGGGGGTCTGATAGGGCAGGATAAGTGCTGCCTCAAATTGAAGTTCGTGGATGGTGCATTGTTGCCATACGTACGGGGCTATTTCCTCGGCAGCTTTTGGGTCCCCGTTCGAGGTGCATTTAGCCTTATTTGCTTGTTTGTTTATTTACTTACTTTTTTTACGCCTCAAATTCCCCTGATGGCGGTATTACATGAGGGGAAACCTTTAGCTACGATAGTGTGGACAATGAATTACAGTCGGTTGAAGCACAATATTTTCGTCGGCGTCCTTTAAATTGACGGCGATGGTTGTGTGTGAGTGCCGACGTTTGCGTGAGCGATGCAGTGAGAAATGCGATCGATGGGCTGGCTTCACATATCCAATTGATGAGCGATAAAATTTGTGAAAGAGAGACAGTCTGTAGACTTGGCGCCGTATCTAAATGTCATTGCTTGTTCTATCCAGTGCCGAAAAAAAAAAGTTTCGCTAGTGATCCTTTATTCTCAATTGTGCTAAGGCTCAAAACAAGCGTCCACGCTAGCTGCCTGGCGCTCTCACGCATTGGTTGTCGTTTCCTCGGCTGCGACGCTAACGCGGCGGTTTGGTTCGCCGTCTAGATCGAAAAATCGGCGTGCGTTGCAAACCTCATCGAGTTTTCATCTCGCTTTTGTCAGCGATTAATACCGCGACTACGCGCGGAACACTGTTTGACTTTTGAACTGCGTAAACCTATTTGCCCGCCGTAAACACGTTGGAACGGATAAGCAGCCATTTTTGTTGTTCCTTTTCGTCGCAAGAAGGCGCTCAGGCGAAGGTTCTCGTGCGCAATACGCCAATAGTACAAATCATGAGTGGCGCGAAACTTTTCGCAGACCTCGTCAGTTTCGCGGGCCGTTTCTATACGTTGGGGGGTTTTAGGTTTGGATTAGGGGGTCGCCTACGTTCGTGCGAGTGCGTGTCTGTGTGTGTTGGGGGAGGGGGGGGGGAGGAAATGCGCGCGTTGCTGGGGCTGTTTTTGTGCTTAGTATACATCGCTCGGTGAGTTGCTCGGATCGCGCTCCGTGATCCCCTAGAATAAACGTTAACGAATCGGGCGCCTTAAGCCGATTTTTCAACACGAATCGCATTTGTCTGCGCTGGCGGGAGAGACAGGTCTTTCGCCCACCTTGCTGGTTGTCGAGCGATCTCGTTTTCCCTATTTGCTGACGGTCTGCCGTCGGCATTCGTCGAACCCGAAACTTTGCCACGTTCTCTTTCCCATCTTTCTTACTTCTTTTTTTATATCACGTTCAATTTGCTGCGGTGATGCATGCTTTGAGTTCGGTTCCTATGTGCGTACGCCATAAAAACATTCTCTCCTCATTGTTTATTCGCTTGTCTGGCCGTGAGATCGTGCTGTGTTTCTAGTGCCCCGAACTGTCTTATTCGGGAGAGTTCAACTTTTTTTTTGAATGGTTCATTGGTTTCATTTTTCCCACTATTTTGTCAATGTACTGTTAATTTTTTCCCTCACAGGTGTAGTACCTCTTGCTATATCTGCCGTATACAACGCATGGCACTGCCTTCGCGAAAGAAGTTTGAATTTAATCGAGACTCGTTCGCGTTATTTTCGGTAGTGACAGGCAAGGACTTGCGAAAGCAGCGGTCCAAATCGACCGTTTCGATTGTCGTAAGATGGCCGAACGATCGTATGCCGCGGTAGCCGATGACACAGTTTGCTTCAGTGTCACCAAGGCGCCGCGGACAGAAAAACACTTCCGGGGCTGCGTCGGGGCTCATACGTATTGAACCGCCGACCAAAATTCGTAACGTGTACCTAGGGCTGATACCCGCAATCAGTTCGGCCCTTTCGACGAAGCTAACACTTGGGGCTCCCTCACGAAGCAGGGGTTTTGTAGCGAAAGCCGCATTGGGGGCCCACGACTCACAGTTTCGCCGTGCTGGCATTCTCACCATGGTCGTACCGCGCCACGTGATCAATCACGTGACTGGTCACGTGACCAACCGCGTGACGAAACACGTGACAACTAACCAGACTAACCTGGGCTTGCATTCAAGATTAACCCAGGCCAACTAAGCTGTGCCTTAGCTTTCGCTACGTATATCGCATAGCCGAGCTAAGCCACTGCCATTTTTTTTTACTTAAAAATCCTGCTCGATCTCGCCTTATCTGGAATACCGTTAGAAATTAACGGATGTGTGCAAAACTAACTTACCGATTCCCATCCAAGACTGATTCCGTTATTATTTTCGCTCCCTAATTCTACGCCAGGAAAGCCTCGCGCCTCAGGCATCGCCATTATCTACTCGAGCGGCGACTGTCAAGAGTTGAAACAGAAACTGAAGGTGAAGAAGCGTCTCGGTATTATTACGGCCCGAGCTTTGTCTTCCCGAAAAAGCTTGAAACTGGCTTCATTACAACGCGACAGCTCCACGGAATTACCGGCGCCTCCCGCACGAGTGCTGTCGGCAGCGAATTTAGTGTCCCTATTTCGCATCCTCATTAGACTTGGGAGCAGCGACGTCGTGCGCGCGCCTATTTGGTCCTATTGTCCGCGCATTAGTCTGTTTGCACTATTTCTCGGGGCTCAGCAGGGTCGTGCCCCGCGCCAGTAGAAGCGCTCCGAATCTGGGCTAGCTTATAGAGCGGACGCAAACGAGAGAGTAGCGTGAGGAGGGCGGCCAGAGATTTCCGCCCTTTAGGTAAACAGCTTGCTCGAGAAAACTGCTTCGGTCATCGCGAGGGGGAAGAGATAGATGAAAAAAATGGGTTGGGAGGGGGGGGGGGGGGGGAGGCGGAAGAAGCGAGAAAAAAAAAATACCCTGATTGCGAAGGAAAGATACTGCAAAGGTTGACCAAAGCATCTAGGGAGAGGGGTATGCGCGTTTATGAAAGTAGGTTTGGGGTAGTGAGAGCGGAAATCTGTTTGGCATATTTGCCAAGCTGCTTAGATGCGCGTCGCTGCAGATGGGACCTGTTGTGGAACTTGATTAAGTGCAAGCGCTTAACTAAATTAAGCGCCTAAACACGGGCGCCGCTCGTCGGTTTGTTCGTCTTTACCGCGTCCTTCTTTCTTTTTTTCTTTTTTTTGTTTTAGCTTTCTTGCTTCGTTATTTTCCTCCTGCGCCGTCTCTGCGATATTCCAGCGCTCTTTGTTCTTGCGTAGTGACCCCCCCGTGTAGTCTATTTCATTACCCACGGGGTATAGCGCGCGCGCTTATTCCTTCTATCGCACTGGCCATATGTTTGCGTGCGCCCGTGTGTGCGATCCCATGCCTGCACTAATAGCGAGAAGGAATTTGCTTCAGCCTTTCGCTGCTGGAGCTATGCTACGTCGATTTGCGCTTTTCGGCTTGTGTGTGTCTGTGGGTGGGAGAGGAGAGAGAGAGGCTAAGGGAAATCAGTAGCTTCTCTCTGCGAGCGGGATCCGTCGAGAGAACCGTGCCTTTTAATAACTGGGAACACGAGCCGGTAACGAGCGTCCTTCTCGGCTGCCCTTGTTTCTGTCGCTGTTTTGTGCGCGCTGCTGGTTGAGAGCGCTTGTTCAAAGTAATTCCTGCCGTCTCCTCGTGTTCTAGCTTTGCGCGAGGCAGGTGTTTTTTCTTATGTTATTTTTCCAATCTTTCTCTTCTCTGTACGTCCTCTTTCTTGGCGAGATACTCTGCAGTGAGGTCCCCTTTTATTTGGTGGTGTCCTTTTGTAAAGGTCTTGAGCTTAGCGACGTTCCCTCGTCAATCCCCCCCCCCCTTTTTTTTAACGACGCAGACGCAATGTATGCATTTGGAGCTCAGTGTTCGCAGGGTCGTTCCAATGTTTTTTTTGTTTTTTTTTTCGCTTCTGAACCGCTTACTCGGCAAACGATACTTCGCAGTTGCGCTTGGTGCTCGGAACTTTGGCTTTGTGCGTGAAGCAAGTGCGCTGGCGACGCCGTGTACCGGTGGCCTAACTATCTGGTCGAAACTCGGAGGTCGTTTCGGACGGTCGAAATAAAGCAGTGATCATTTGAACGTAAATGGCGCCGAGCCCGCGGACAGCGAGAGCAGCAGCACGTGGAAACTGGCACTGTCCTGGTCGTTGTGGTGGAGATCGCGTTACTTGCTAAACGCTAAGCCTCGCACCTTGGTGTTTCATGCTTGCGGTGAACGTCAGAGGAAGCTCGGGCGAGAAGACAAGCAGCTGATGACGATGAATTTTTATGTCGCAAGGGCAGCTTTGGCCAAAGAGCGCCATGGCACAAGGTAGCTTTCATTGCACAAGGTGGGGTCAAAGACCTCTCCTTGCGAAGGCAAAGAGTTAATGGAGCGAAGTCAGCTTGTCGGAGAACTTTGTTTCAGATGATGATGATGATGATGGCCTCTGGTTGAATGGCGCGTACCCACGGTAGGGGATTGGCCAGGGTACATTGTTGATACAAATACACACATGGGTAAGGAGTGGAATAGTTGGATAATTTTGTGAAGAAGGCGCAAATTCAGAGCTGTCTGCTTGCGTGTTTTTCATGATGATTGCCTCACAAAATGGCACATACCCACATGGGGGATTGCCTATCACACTGTCTCCGGTTACTTTTCTCTTCCTCCCTATAGTGCTTACCTGCGGGAAAAATTCGCCTGTGGCGTTTTTTTTAATTTTTGGATGCTATTATAAGTAACTGCGTGGCTTGCCGAGCCGTGTTTGTCGTTCTCGAAAAGCTCGCTGCGCGGCCTCACATATGACTCCGCGTAGTTGACACACGCCGACCACGCGGCGAGGCAGCCCCTCGTGTTCTCACGCGCTAATTTTTCCGGGAAGGGGGAATACCTGCATCTCGAGCGTCGCTTCTTTTCTCAACGAGGCCACTGGGTGAGGGGCGACGCCATTAAACGAGACGAGCAGAAAGGCCGCCGCCTGTCTGCGAGAACGTTACTCTTTTCTTCTTCTTTCTTCCCCGGAGCACGTGTTGAAAATGAAACGCGCTTTCGTCGCCTCTGCCGCGCGGCTGCCCAGACGTGTGTCGTCCCGAGCGTGTCGCGGTGGCGTGCCCCTGTCAGCCCCCATTTGTCTCCTCCCCTACCCCCGCCTGCGACCGACACGGGGCGCTGAGGTCTTTCCTCTCGCCGACCGTCTCGTCATCCCGGCTTCGCACCCCTTTGCGCACCGGTCTCATCGGTGACTTCTCCGCTGGCGGTTCGCGAAAACTGTGCGCCCGCTTGCCGGTGTGTGCGTTTGCGTGTCTCAGGTCCGAGGAATACGGCTCTGGTCCGATTCGCGTCTGCTCACTTGACCATGCGGCACAGGGATACGGCAGATGACGGAACTGTGAGTTGTCGCTGTTTCGACTCCGTTAGTCGTCTTGCTAAGGTGCCCACCCTCTGGCCTGATCTCGCAGCGGGCTTTAAAGATGCGCCGCACTGCTTTCGTATCCTGGTCTAGGCAGCTCACCTGTCGTTGTTTTTGCTTCTTAAATCGAAAACGTCATCGAAGGCTTTTCTTCCCACCAGTAGGTGCTGCTTGTTTTGCCGCGTGGTACGCGTGCGTATTTTTCGCTCGCCGATTCGCTCTAAGCCGGAATCTACGCGCGGTATCTCGGAACGCGGAGGCGGCGTGAGCAGCTTTAAGACGCGGCGAATGCAGTCGCGGCGGACGTTTGGTATTGTTAGGGGCAGTGTGCGGTCATACCGCGCTAACGTATTTTGTAAAAATGAGCCGCAGTTATTCCCTCCAAGAGATGATGATCGCGCGGACTGCACGCTGTCGTGAGTGCGTGATATCGTATCGAATCGTAAGAAAGTCGTTGTCATTCTTACCTTTTACATGAATGCGTGAGTGGAACAAGCCGCGCATCTCGTATTGACCGCTGTCTGATTTGAGACAGGGAAAAACTTCGTTTTTCAGCTAACTAGATTGATCACATGACGTTTCCAAGCAACTTGATCTTTTAGTTGCCCACTTGAAGTGATATCGTGAGGTCTCCGTGACATCGGGGTGGCCCAACATTAATCTGTGGTAGTCAAATCAGATGGTTAGTGTGCCCTCATGCCACCCGTTCGCTTGAATATTTTTTCTGTGGTCCTAGACACCTCAGTTGCTTACAGTGTTTTAGGAATTTAAGCTCGCCGTGTACTCTGCACCATGAAACACACGCCAAATTCGCCTCATTTTAGCTTCCCTCGCACATTCTCTAAGAAGCGCGGATTTTCAGCCGTACCCAAATTTGCAGGGTCAAGCTGGATCAGCGGCCCAGGAGGAGTCGCTTTCGGCGCATTGCGTCCCTGCCCTTGTTGGTCGGTTGGGGCGCAGTTCGGTCGCGGTTTCTCAGCGTGTTGCCGCGCAGTCGTCGGGTGTGGTGTCGCTCGCCGCTTTGCCGCCAACTCCCGCAGTGTTGCGCACTCGCTCGAGCCTCTCTCTCTCTCTGGTCCAAACCTCACCCCGCTGCCTGTTTTCGTGTGCGCAGCGCCCCTCCGTGCCCGTTCCGCTGCCAGCCACCATTGTGCCCTGCCCGGTCCTTCCTCCAACCGCCGCCGCCACCACCACCTCAGCCACCATGGCAGCTGTAGACACCAAGGCACTCGACGGCCCCTCCGTCACACTCACTGTCCGCCTGATCATGCAGGGAAAGGTGAGTGTCGCGTGCCGTGCACTGCTCCTCCGCTCGTCGCCAACCCCCAAGAGCACCGCCTCTGCACTCGCGCAGCTTGCATCGTGCTTGCCTTGCCTGCTCGCCCTGCATAGCGCGCGTAGCGTGACACGAGACAGCCCGGCGAGGGGCGTTTGGATCGGGTGTTTGGGGCAGCGGTGACCTTTGGTGCCCAGAAATTTACCTCGTTTGTTCAGCCAGTTGAAAACTGAGTCAACAATTTGCAGTGCGTGAAGAAACATGAATATGGTGTCGTAGAAAAACCAGCCTTATTTGCGACTTCACAGTGTGGAGTTTCTCTTTGTTCTACTTAATAGCACGTTCACGAGCCATTGCTTGGTTATATAGACGCGATGTGCAGCTTGTTTGTTCTGTCCCGGAGGGATTGAACTGATGTATTTGTCTGTACGATGTTAGCCTGTCGTGCTAACAATCACTAGTCGCTCACCATTGTCGTCAGTGTGCGGGAGCTGGTCAACCGGCCCCACCCCCCCCCCTCCCCCCCCAAAAAAAAGTGTGAGCCGTCTGGTTGTTGTGGTATGAAGTTCGAAGGAGCTTGTCCAATTACGGCAGCAGGCAACAGAGAGATCAAAGCTTGCGTAGTGTGCGAGAAAGAGAATATTTCAGTTGTTGGTCCTGAGTAACGATGGACATTAAGAGGGCTAACAGCGCACCAGCCGATGTCGTCGAAGCAACGCGATATCATAGCCAAGGTTTTGTGGAGGGCAAAACGCTTGCCTAAAACGCCGAAGCTGCGCATGCTGCCGACTACGCTCGACATCTAGCGGGGAGGTCTTGTTCTAGGCGCGCTGCATCTGGGCCACCCATTCGGTGTGGCCGCAGATGCCCCCATGCTGCCTCTCTCGAACTAGGCGTTACCGCTAGATGTCGCGCGTGCAGTCGGCAAATCAGGGGGTACAGGGTGATATGGAATAAGCGTCGTTCGAGAGCAGAGAAGCTAGAAGTAAGATAGCATTCGAGGAGCGATTGAGAAAAATGGGGAAAAAGCAGTGGGCTAGGAAAGTTTTCAGATACCTGTATCTAAGGAATGTTGATACGAAATGGAGAAAGCGAACTAGAAAATTGACAAGCAAATATCTGGACAGCAGTAGGGGGGCAAATCAGCAATTATCGGTTAAGAAAAAAGTTAAAGAAACAGAGAGAGCTCTGTGGAAAACAGGGATGCTGACGAAATCAGCGCTGGGAACATACAGGATTTTTAAGCAGGAAATTGCCGAAGAAAATATCTATGATAATTGAAAGGGAAGCTCTTTGTTGTTTGAGGCCAGGACGGGAGTTTTGCAGAATTAAGACATATAGAGTCAGGTACCACGAGATAGACACTTCGTGCGTTGCGTGGGGAGAGGAGGAGGAAACGGCTGAACACTTGATACTTTTCTGTAAAGGGCTTCACCCTACAGTGGAAAGCAGCGGGGCTGATTTATCCAAGGCATTGGGGTTTAAGGACAGTGAAGGGAAAGTTGATTTTAAGCGGGTAGAAATAACCAAGCGAAGTTTATCTGATTGGTGGCTAAAATCTAGAGGAGTAAAATTTCATAAGTCATGGCTAGGTGGCTTGAGCCACTGCCAGGTTTAAAGGGTTCAGCCGTATCCATCCATCTATCCATCCATCCAGCGTTTCTAGGCAAGCCTTTTGCCCTCCGCAGCAATTCACAAACACGAGCGTCTAATTTCATTGACTGAGACCAAGACGTTGTCTCAACCTGCCGTGTCACCTGTGCATAGCTTTGCGACGTCGCTTTCGTGCCTCGCAGCGCCCCACTGCTGTATTCTGAAGCCCCGCATGTGCATGACCGGGCACCTCACCTGCTTTGAAGGACAACTCTGAACAAGCTTGCCTTGACCTGAGCGCGCTTACGGCGCGATGCGGAGTGCGTTTACGACGTTTACAGTTGCCCTTTAACCGTGTATAATTAAGTGGAGTGCCAGGTGGGAACTAGTCACTGGATAAGTCATTGGTTAATTTTTCCCAGTGGCTGTAGGAACTACCGTCCGTGCGGAGTCCCATGCTCAGTAACGAGGGATGCTTCGTTCGAGTACAGCTCCGCATTGCGGAGAAGCATCATCCGCTCTGTAGACAGGTGTGCGAAGTCGATGCCCGCTAATCATCTAAATTGATTGTTCTAAGCGGCGAAGTTCGGGAACACATTTTTATGCTTGCTGGGAAGAAAAAAAAGAACTTAAGGACCTGCGTTCTTTTGTACGCGGTGCCACTGTTGCGACAGGGTTCAGTTGAATTTATTTCCTCAACGTTCCCCTTAGGGTGCATTTCATGGGGGGTGGTTTTTTATGCAAAGAAAAACATCTCTTGACAAGTAATCATTGAACAAAATGGTTATCTAAAAGCTGTAAAAACGAAGATGGGCACGTGGTAGCAGCGATGTCCGGGGGGAAGGCCGTTCCAGTCTGTGGCGGTTCGGAAGAAAAATGAAGCAGTGAGTGTAGCGGTTCGAGCTCGTGGGCGCGCAACTTGACACTGATGGCTGGTGCTATGGGATATGCGGGACGCTGCTGTGATGTATGGTGCTTGATTAAGGACAGAAAAGAACTTGTGATACAAGGACAGGCTGTCAATGCGGCGTCGACTAGAGAACGTTGACAAGTCTGGTTCTGATTTTAAAGATCAAAACGCGGACATCATACGAGTATAGGGAGCGAATGAATCTAGTAGCGCGATTTTGAGCAGATTCTTATAAGTCGATGAGACATGATTGATGCGGGTCCCAAATGGACGAGGCGTTTCAAGTTTCGGCCTAACGAGTGTTTTGTACGCGACTAGTTTATCAAGTGGCGAGGCGTTTCCTGAATGACGTTTAAAAAAGCCTAAGGTTTTATTAGATGCCGAGATGATATTGGTAACGTGTACGCGCCAAGACAGGCCGTGAGAAAGGATTACGCATAGGTACTTATACGAAGTGGCGTGTTAGCGATAATGTAAGAATAAAGAAAAGGGGCTATGGCGAGGAGAGAAGGACATGAGTTTACATTTAGTGGCGTTTAGGGTCATTATCGAATTGCTGCACCATTCTATAACACTGTTAAGATCAGACTGCAGAGCGGCTTGTTGAGAGGCGTTACTGATTGTACAGTAGATGACGCAGTCGTCTGCAAGCATGCGTATATTAGAGGAGACTGTGAGGTAAGTCGTTTATATAAGAAACAGCGTACCAAGGACGGACCCTTGGGGCGCGCCAGAAGTTACCGGAAAGGGGCTAGGGAAGTTATTATTGATAAGGACGATTTGCAAACGATTCGTCAAAAATTCTTCAATCCAGGTTCTAAATGTTGGTATCCAGGTTCAACATTTCAACTTTTAATAGCTAGCGACAGTGAGATACTTTGTTGAAAGTTTCAGCAAAATCTAAAGAAAGATCGCGTCAGTTTGTACGTTCCAGTCAAGGCTGACATGTAAGTCATGAATGAAAAGTGCCAGCTGCGTTTCGCAAGAGAAACCTTTCCGGAAACCATGTTGTGAGGGATAAAAAAGTGATTAGAGACTAGGATGGTCATGATTTGAAAGTAGATGACGTGTTTCATAATTTTGCGTGGTACGCTTGTTAATGAGATAGGGCGATGTGTGCCATTCTAGCTTTTAAGCCCTTGCAAGCGTACCTATAACTCTGTTATGGCGCCCATAACGAAGTGGTTGACGTATCGCAGAAAAATGTAGGATTATCAGTCTGCATGTTCAGAGCTCAGGGACCTGCTTTACCTCCTCGCCTGCTTCTTAGTAACTTATCCAGCCAGCTTGAATTCGACGCTGTGCTCTTCTTTTATGAGAATTGAGTTAGTAGCGAAGCGGCAGAAAGCCCTTTCTTATACGTCGGGAGGATTGCGTGTTCAGGTTCGAATTACATCAGTGGCTTGCTTTCGGTTCCTGTCTACAGCTATGAACGAATAGACGTATAAATGAAATAGGTTGGACTGCGGCATTAGGTAGCTTAGCTAATCTGCTTCTTTGCTTCAGTGACCTGTTACGGCTCTGATAGACTGCTTTCCATTTTACTCGGAAACGAATTTGCTGCCTGTTCGTGAACTGGAACGCGTAGCGGAGACTGAGCGTGCGCGTAAGACAAAGCGTGAGAAGAACGTACTTGTACCGCCTAGCATTTCGTTTCGTTCGGATTCTCGCGGTCTATTCCGCACTCGATGAGCCCCGCTGAACTTTCAGTGGATCTGCAGAGAGTCTATATGCGGCGGCTTCGCGATAGTATTTCCTTGTCTTTGAAGTAATAGTTTTCAGAAAAACGCCGGCTCGTATACAGTAGCCGGGCTATCATCGCTTCCGACTACCATGACTTTCGTGGGCAGGGGCGCATCTTTGGAGTGGTATTTGACTGTGTACTTGGCCCGTGCTACCGAAATAGCTCTCTGCGTTATTTGGATCCGCAGCTCAGCAGAAACGTTAACGAAAGCGTGCCCTCCAGGGAAGGCATCTTCGGGTCTGTGCGTTGCATCCTGCAGCCTTCAGGTCTGATGTCTTCGCTCGTGCTTTAGCCG
Source organism: Amblyomma americanum (assembly GCF_052857255.1). Lineage (NCBI taxonomy): Eukaryota > Metazoa > Arthropoda > Arachnida > Ixodida > Ixodidae > Amblyomma > Amblyomma americanum. Next base: position 74,963,609 of record NC_135502.1, on the reverse strand, counting down.
AGAGATCTCGACGATAAACCTGCGACATTAAGTGGCGCTCGACATTAAGTGGCTGGGTGCGAAAAAAATGCAGTGAACAGCAGTGTGCAGGGCTTCGACCGCTGGTTAAACGACCCGCGAACGGAGCAAATTGTTGAGACACTGTCTTCCATTCCGCCGCGTAGTGTTTATTCGGAATGGCGTGCATGACTAGTATAAAATAGTACAGGGAAATAAAGAAAATAATATAGCGTCGTGCGGAACGGAACGCACGATCAACAATTAGGCTGTGTTGAGGGACTTCACGGCGCATGGATGCGCGCTGTGTGCTGACCTAACAACCGCGGGAAGAGTTCACGCTCAGTTGGGCTCTGGTGCTGTAGGGCGCATTCAATTATTATTATCGGCGCGATTGAGTGACGTCACGTGCGAAACGTCACAACGCTGGCACCGTCGATCCTGGCTGCGCCAAGGTGAACAAAGTCTCGCACGCAAGAGGCCGCTCGCAACGGACGACTGCTCAGGGGGCATCCACGCATCGATTTTGGCAGCTAGCGCCGTCCTCTCTCGACGGTTTGACGGCACGATCGCACCGCGAAGGATATATCGGGCTCGCGACAAACTGGCCCCTTTCTCCGAGACTCTACACACACGCACGAAGACGGGCTCTGCGGCGGAACAGTGTGATGAAATTAGTCCTGGGGCACGCCTGTCGATGCCAAGACAAATAGGAGGGTGGGGTGGGGGGTGCCGCATGATTTGCCTCTAAACCAGACATCCGGCTTCCGCTGGTCAATTCGCGCTCACTGCCAGGGCGTCTCGTATTGCGGCGGAACTTCTCTTACTCTTGGACTCGAACGTTTTCCGCGGGGCACCTCAGAGCGGTGCGCGTATGCGTCAATATATATATAGCGTCGCGCCTCTACGCTGCCTGCGCTGTCGCTTCTCTCCTCCTTTCCTGCTCCCCCTCTAACTCTGTCTTTGCTGTGCGCGGCTCGTTAACGCGGCCGTCCCATTGCTCCGCGCTGCTCCCTTTGGCGGTGCCCCCCCCCCCCCCCCCCCTTCCTATATATCGTCGGGCAGCGAGCCATCGTTCGCCTGCTTTTTGCGCGGACGGAGGGGAGGCAATCTGCAGGCGCGGATTCGACGCGTCGATTTTTGCCTCTTGGCGGGGCCTGCAGGCACGGACAGAGTCATGGACAGAGTAGTGTAGTGGGAGTCGACGATGAGCCTGGCATTTTGAGCCGCCCGTCCGCTGTCTGGCAAAGCAGTCGGTTTCTTTCTTTCGTTCTCTCTCCTTTTCTTTCTTTATTCCTCTCTTTTTATTCTGTTCTTTCTCTCTTTCTTTTGCGCTCGCTTACTGTACGTGCCCACGCGCTCTGTCGTGCGTCCGACAAGGCAGTGTTTGATCTGAATGGTTCGTCCTTTTGTATATTTTTTACGTTTTCGTTTAGCCCTGGCTGGAGTACAGGATCGAAAATGAATTTCTCTGTGCTTGGCGTTTGTTCCTTTTTTTTTAGATCCTCGAGTTTGAGCCCCGCGTTTGAGCAGGACCTAGTTTCGCCGGCTTAGTTTCTAAATAAAAAACTTTTTTTTTTCTTCGGTTATGTGTTTTCCTCCCGTATACTGTTCATTCGAATGTTGAAAAACGCCACTATGTAACGTTAGTTTGACCTTGCCATGCCGTATAGGTATAGTGCGACGAATTAATGTATGTTGCAAATGTTTAGAGCCCACGTACCGCCCCGTCGCTTTTTCTGGAACGTAAACAGGCGCGCCACACCTGCTGTCTCCGTGCGTCTTGTTATTCGCGTATTCAACGATGTCGCTTGTTGAGGGGATGATCGATCGACAATAGTAAATGATGATCGACGTTGTGCGTTGTGCTCGTAGGGTTGCCATGTCCCCAGCCAGCTAACCTAACCTCTAAGAGTGCCAATTAGTCGACGTATTTTCGTAGAAAACAATGCGCGTGCGATCCTAGGCGATTCCAACTGGGAGACCCTAGCTATTTGGTGTTCTTCAAAGTGCGTATGCAGACTTTCGTTGCGTAGTCGAAAGGATCCTACAACTTTGTTTCCGCGCCTTCCTTTGCTGAGGGAAAGCGTCAGTCTGCCTGATGGTTTTCTGTCCGTCCTTTTCTTTTTTTTTTGCCGGGGTGCGGTAATCCGTGCGGCTGATGGAGTCTGATATTCCCTCAAAGAGCGAAGCCTAAATTTGAACGGATCGCCTTTGCAGTGAGCGAACGAAGACGAGAGAAAAGACACGCGTCCTCACTCGGAAAACGAACGAAAGCGAAGAAAAGTAGTGGCGGCGCCGGAGGATGCAGCTGCACGGCTGCGCAGAGCCGAAGCAAGATCAATGGCGAATCGAAGAGCCCGTTGTGCCTCTCTTCCCCGGCAGCCGTTTCCAAAGTCCGGGGACACTGCTCACTCTGTGTAGCTTCTAAGCTTCGCAAGCCGCCGGCTTCTGTCTTCGGCTCGTCTTCTTCTGTGTTTCTTTCTTCTTTTTCGCTCCATTCCTCGTCTCGCGGTTGCCTGCTTGTTTTCCGTTTCCGGTGTATCCTCTAGCCACTACGGCGCAGACGTTAGCGCGGCCACCTATGGGGGAGAAAGCGAGGTTGAGGAGCGCAGAGTGCCCTCATCAGTCAATTAAGAGAGCAGTTCTCATTTGCCCCTACCAGTAACGAAAAAAGCGAAAAAGCAACGGGAGAAATAGCGGGGCCACTCGGAAGTGCGCCGAAGAAGAGCTCAACTCGAGAGAGAAGAGACCTGTGGGCCGCTAAACCACGGCAAATCGCAATTGGCTGTTATAAAACACACCTGATCCCTGCGGCGTTTGGTTCGCTAGACACTTGTGTCGTTGTTGCTGCCCACTGTATAGCGCCTGACGTTCCTCCGCGCCCTCTTTATATATATGTATATATTTTTTTTTCTCCGCGGCTCGGCGAGAACCGAGGTAGACAGTGTGGCCGTTTTTTTCTCGCTATTTGTTTTGTTTCTCCCTTTCGTCTTTGGTTTCTTTCCACCGTTTGTTTCTTGAAATTCGAGAAGCGTACCGATGAACTGCGAGGATTTTTTTCGAGGCTGCCCGGCGCGAGCTGTTGAGAGGACAAGAAACAGGGTCCACGTTTGCGGGGCGCGCGGTGGTTATTTGTGATTTCATAATCGTTACATTTTTTTTTTCTCCGCGTTTTCCGAATCCCTCGCTGGGCCTAAGCGTGAGCGAGGCTCTGTCTGTGGAGGTCGGCGTGGCACCATCACTCTCCTTGAATACTCGGCGAAGCGAGGTACAAGACGTGTGATTGCGCGTATCGGATGGCCCGATGGTGAAGCGTTTTAATTGACCGATTAAACTGGGTTTATTTTCCTAAACAAGCCTGCGAGAGGTTATGGGGAAAAGGGAACGAAAGCTGTTCTGAGGAGCTGGACTTTAGTCCCAAGATCCCAAAGCAATGGCAGGACAGAGGAGAGACGCAAAAGGAAAAACACCACGGTGCAATGGCTAAAAAATAAAAGCACTGTCACTACCACCTCAGATGCGTCGTGAAGCACCATCCAAACATGGTTGACATTCTCCCCGGTTTATTCGCACTGTTTTCGAGTCTCCGGTTAAAGGATTAGGCATTTTAATCCGTGTTCTACCTTTTCCATGCCAGTTCGATGGTTGCTTCTTCAACACAACAGCGCAGGCATGTTTTTTTTTGCACACCGTCGTACAGCGCACCTTCGCGCGGGCTCAGCCATGTGATTTCTATCTCGGCCTTGCAGACTCGCACAGCACAGCCAAGGTAAGGGGTGGGTACCGTCCGTGCATTGATAGTTTGGGCCCAGAATGGAAGCTCGAAATTGTTGCCGAAGAATCACGCCTCCACTGTTGTCTCACTTGGTTATACTTTGTCCGAACAAACTTCCGGCACGCTCCGTCCTCGCACACGTCTTCAGCTGTGCGCTGTCCTCGGTGTGTGTTTGTCCTCCATTGTGCGCCGCCCCCCGTTTGGCCGCTGGACAGCGTCCCAGCGCGCGGCTCGGCACCGTCTCTGTGGCGCCAGGGTGGCTTTGTAACGAGTTTCATGAAGAACAGCCCGCAGCGAAAGGCGGCCGCGTGAGACATTTATAGAAGAACCCGAGATAGGGACCGCGCATCGCACTTCGAGGCGTTAACGGGGGAGGAGGAGGGCGTGTTGTTCGTGTTGCGGTGGTGGCCCGTGCCGGTCGCGCAGTTTGTTAGAGAAGCGGGCAGCAGCAGCAGCAGCTCTCCTCCAAAGTAGGGGGGGGGGGGGGGGGGGGGGGGGGAGGGGGCGCGTGCACGGCCGCGACTTAGAACAAAAGGGGCGGTGGACGGGCGAAGGAGCGGAGCGGCCGTTTCTCAACGCGCTATCTCTGCGCCGCGCCGGCAGCCCAACGCAATTACACGTAGTGCACCGCCGGGCAGCCGACGGCCCCACACCGCGTTGCTACATCCCTGGGCTGTGCACGATCCGGCTTCTCGTTCATTTCTTTCGTTCTTTCTTCCTCCTCACCCCTTCTCTTCGTCCCGTTTGTTTATTCTCTCTCTCTCTCTTCCACACACACGGATGTTCGTTTCTTTGTGCGCGCCCTGTCGGCGCGATCGCGAAATAGAAGTGAGGAGGGCCAGGCCTGGGACTCAAAGCACGCGTGCGCCGTTTGGAGAGAATAAAGGGTGCAAGAAGAGGGGACGGAGTCGTCGGAGGAGAGAAGACGGCGCGAGAGAGAGGGGGGAGGGGAGAAGCTACTGGAGAACGCGCGAGCCCACTTCGGGGACAACTCGGCGGAAAATGACGTCCCCAGGCGAACATTCAAAGCGACAGAGATACACCTCGGCGTTGCTCAAGCCGCGCGACGCGGCGAAGGCAAAACGTGCCCCGAGGCGGCGGACGGCGCCGCGCGAAACGCCGCCCAGGGGCGAAGTGGTGGAGGCGCGACGCAGGCAGCAGCAGCACCGCTGCGCGGGCGGCGACAAATAACGGTGGGAGAGAGGAAGAGAAGGGGTAAGAAAATAAAACGCAGAGGAAAGGAAATAACGAAGTGAAGGACAGCCGTGCGCGGAGGGCCAGCGACAAACAGCGATCGGAAAAGAGTAAGAAAGAATAAAGGGAAGTGCAGCGCGCGTGGAACACGAAGTAAATGAAGGAATCCTCGGCACTAGTTTCGTGTCGTCTGCTCCAGTTTCTTTATAGCCCTTTCAGCGCCTTTTCTCTCCCTTCTTTCTTTTTTTTCTCTCTCATCCTCGCTCTTGTTATTCTTTTCAATCTGCCGCTGCACTCAGCCTGCGCGTACGTCTCTCGTTTAGAGCAGCAGCAGTAGCAGCCGCGACACGAGAAGTGTGGTGGCAGCGGCGGCGACTCGCGATGTTGCTCCTCCTCATCCCCTTCCTCTCCACGGTGTAACCCGTCGCCCCTTTTCTCGGCGACAAATAGAACGACTGTTTTCCCTCGTGGGAGCCATTCTTAAACTCGTTGTCGCCCCGGAATGAGCTCTTCCGGATTGCTTTCTGGCCCCCCGCCGTACGACAGCGGGAGACGCCGAGTATCGGGAGCCGCCGCCGTCGTCGCTCCGCTGTTGGCCTCATCGCTAAGCCGTATGCTGGAGCAGCAGCAGCGGCAAGAGAGAATGGCGTGCGCGCCTCGGGGTTCTTGTGCAGAGCGTTTGTTCGCTTGCTGCTGGCGCGGTGTCGACACGCGCTGCGCGCCCTGGGACGACCGCGCCGAGCAAGACCGCAGGATTCCCGCGAGCCTGGAGAGCTGCGCGCGCCTGTTATTAACACGGCCGAAGGAAGGTTTCGCTGGAAAACTGGCCTCCGGATTCGTTTATCCGCCGCCGGCACCTCGTCCGTCGCCCGGTTAGCCTGAAATGAAAACGAATAGTGGTTCTCCTCGGCTGCGACACGAGAGGCGGCAACCGTATTTTCTTCTCCCTTAGTATATATATTTTTATTTTCTCACGCGGCGCGCTCGTCGCGTCTGCGCGTTTGGTTTTCTTTGTTTCGATTTTAGCCTCGCATTTTCTGTCGCGGAGTTCGGGCCGAAAGTTTGTAGGTGAGCTCTAGGTGACTTATGCGCCGTTCGTGTGGGCAGCGTGTATGGCAGATGTAGGCGGACCGACGTAAAACGTGCGGTTAGGTTTCTGAGAGCGTGGATTATGCATGACGGTCACTAGCACAGTCGCTCGCTGTAAGCTCGCGAACGCCAAGAAAAGCGCCTCGCAGAGATTACCAATCGTCTTATTTTCTGGACACTGGAACCCAAAGTACGCTTAATAGCAGCACTGAAAATTTTGTAAATAGGCCCGTATTCTCGAGATCATGACGTCACGTTCCATGTGCGGTACTGCGCTCAGCACGCAAATAGTGCATGGCCCGTTGTTCACCGTCCGGTGGCTGTCGCTTGACTGGCAATAACCAGATCGGTTCTTTTGCGCTGAGTTTTTCTGAGTGATTGGTACTTGGTAACTTCACTCGTTCGCTTCCCCCCACCGTCGCGCGGATCTAGATGATTGATTCTTCTGCGCGGCGGACTTTTCAATTCTGCTATCAGCGCGCCCCGCGTCAGGCGCTGCTGCGATCGCTTCCCCGTTTCGTCGAAATGCAGCAGCCGCGTAAAGACGGCGGGCCTAAATGGGTTTCTGTTCCTTTTTCTTCTTCCGCCCGGTGTCGCCGCCCGCAGGCGTTTCTGGCTTTTCCTGACGCCCTTCGTCGTCGTAGCGGCGACGGGTTCTGTCGCTGTGCGCGCCTTCTCTCCCAGGTTCGCTTGTTTGCCTAAGTCGAGGGAAAGGGAATCGGAGGAGGAGGACCTCTGGAAAAGGGACGTTCTGCACGCGTCGTCATTATCGCTCAAAATCGCACCGCCGCTTCCTCCCCCCTACTCGGGAGGGAGAAGGCCCGGGCTCTCGCCGGTAGCTTCCGTGGTGAGGAAGGAAAGGGGGCGTGTTTGCCGACGGAAAGGGGGGCGAGAAAGCGCCGGCCGGCACCGCCGCCCCCAACAATCGCCGTGCGTCGCGGCTTGAGGCGTCGGCGAGGCGGTAACCAGAGTCGCTGACGCCGCGCGGCGATTCTCTTAAGTGGGTGAATTAATGAGGCGCGAGGTCCCCGTTAATTACCAAATGGCAGGGACCTTTCTCTCAAGATCAACGTGCGCTCGACTGTGAACGGAAAACGGGGGGGGGGGGGGGGAAGTGCGGGGCGGGAAGGGATGGAGGCACCTGCGTCGCTCCTTATTCTTCGTCTTGCTTATGCATCGCCGTGCCGTTTGCTGCGCGGCGCCCTCGGCAGCGCCGTGAGTCCTTGCGGCAGCAGTTGGCGCCTGCTACGGCGGCCGCGATTCCGCGCGGCTGCGACGTTTCCGGCGGAAGTCGCTAAACGATGGGAAGCTCGCCGGAGTGCGGCCGTAATGACTGGGCGAGCGATATGCTTGGCTTGGGACTTTTGTGCGGGATTGATGAAGCGGTTCTTTGTGTCTGCTTCCGGACATTGCGTCGTTTTAAACGAGCGCCATGAATGTTGTCATGAGAGCAAGTTGGGTAAATTTAGTTCGAGGGGATTGACCTGATGAATCGGTGGATAGAAAAATGATGAGAGCGTAAGCAATTATGTGAAAGGAATTGAATAATAGCTCGAACTCTCGGTGGAATGTGAGCGTTCCTTGTTACCTTGACAAACGTCGCTTTGGAGATAAACTGCGTTTCCTCCCCCCCCCCCCCCCCCCCCCCAACTACGAATTGTTTGTTTCTCCGCCATGTTGGTGTGCGTAGGGTGGTGCACCCTTTACAGGGGAAATTGAACCTGTGATAGGGACGGGGGGTGCGGAAATGGCATTGGCTATCGAAAGTGATGATGGAAGGAATGTTTGGAAGCATCTCGTATACTCCGTTTCAAACATCATGTGCAACGCTGTCAAAGCTGGCGCTCTTGTTTGCGCTGCCTGCATCCGCGACCAAAAAGTAGTGCGTTATTTGTGGTGAGCGAAACACAGTAAATACTCTGCCTGTAGGCTTACCACATGACACATTTGTCAGGATCTTGATTAAATGCACTGCTATTGCTGACGACACGCTGTCGCTTTCTCGTGTCATAGACCACTCGGGCACAGAACAAGCGCGGAGTAACACGCTTCTCTTCATTTTCCCGTCCGGACTACTTCCGTACCTTTCACAGCGTTGCACCTGATGTATGATACGGAGTATAGTCACTACGGACTAAAAGAAGTGTGCTGGACATGACGCGCTAACAGTAAAGCTCGAGTAAAAAAATTGCCGAGTACAGTTCCTCAGGCAGTGTAGCTGCTTGGAACAGCGGTCTCAGGTGTCCTTGCGTAGTGAACGTAAAGTGGCCAAGAGTTGTGTAATCGGTACTCTTCCTTTATTATTATTTTTTGCTCGTGTTCGCAGTACCACAGTGAAATAAATTTTCACAATTCGGAGACGTTTAGGCGTTAAATTCGATTGCTTGTTGGAACAAAAAATGAGAATCTGCAAGCGTTTCAGATTTTAAAAATTGGTATTCATGTCCTTATTTCTTAATTTGAAAGCTGCCGGTTCCATATCTTCAATAATGTTCTTATGAAGGCTCGGGGTTTATTGACGAAGACTGTGATGGATATTTTATATTGGACCTTACAAGTCTCACTACTACTCATGGGTGATGCGAGTTAGTGTTGTCGTTCGCGTGCTGGGCGCCTTGTAAATGCCCAACAACGTTTCATTCCTGTATTCCGTTCTTGAAGTGTATATACAATACCTACTGAGCGCGCCGTTATGACGTGAAGTTTAGCGGCGCGCTTTGAAACGGGTTAATTTTTCCCGCACCTGCGCCGCGTATTGGCAGTTGTGACCTCCATTTTCTTGCAGTTTCGTACGATGGATCGTTCTCTCGGATGCCCCTTGTCTTGCAAGGCAACCGCGGTCCTTTCCTGACCCCCTACGCTGAGTCTGCGAATGTCCGCGGAGCGTTTAAATAAAGCCCTGCTCTAGCCGGGTAGCTGCGCTATTTCCTGTTTGCCGAACTATCCGGGCCCCTCCTCCCTTCTGCCGAATATGCAACTTTGTGACGTCGGCCCGCTGTTTGCTTTCGCAGCCGCCTTCCTTTTGTCTTTCCTTCGCGCCTCAATGTACTCGCTTCTTGCTCTTCGTGCGCGGGGTCTCGCTCCCCTGTCTTTATTTGTTCTTCCCGGGTCCTCTTCCATCTCCCTTTTTACTTCTCGCTGCCCCCCCCCCCCCCTCTCTCCGATTCGTCGTTATTGTCTTATGCGGGTGTTCTTCTCCCCTTGCCCGAGCCAGTTGTTTCGTCCCAACAGTGCGCGTCTTTGTGCGTGTGTATCACGACCTTCCTTCCTCCACCTTCCGCGTCCCCGGCGCTATTTCTGTCTGGTGTACGACAATTTGCTCGCTGCCTGTCAGTAACGCCCCCCCCCCCCCCCCCCCCCCCATTCCTTAGCGGTGCCCCTCTTTGCCGCCTCCTCTCACTAACGCCCTTCCCCGTCCCTCGCCGTGCCTCTAAGCCATGGGCCTGCAACGTCTGCAACGCTGCGCGGGGGAATTCTCGGGCCGTTTTTCCGCGCTTTCTGCTCGGCCGCGTCGTCCTTCAAGATCCGGAGCGCCGCTCCCGCCGATGCCGGCATGTGTTTACCGCCTTGTGTAACGCCCTTTGACGCGGCTGCCCCCACCAGATAAGCCTCCGTGGCTCGCCGTAAAGCGCCCCGAGCGGCGGCGCTGCCCCTCTTTCCAGCGCACTTCCAAGGTTTTTGAAGCTTTCTTCCCCCTTCTCTACGCCTCCCTTCCTTTTGTTCCTGCGGGAACAAAGGCGGAAATGGGTGAGCGCGCCTGCGTGTGCCGCCGGGTTCTTTTCCCAGTCGGCCAACTCGCTGCAGCCGCCGTCGGCCCGCGCTCTCGGCCACGCGACGCCCGCTAGGCGTACGCGCGAGTGAGAGCGGTCCCGAGGAAATGAGCTCTTGTACGGTGCCGCCGCCCGGCAGAGCCGTTCAGGCATGCTTGATAAGATGCCTCCCCCCCCCCCCCCCCCAAACACTCCCTCCGTGCCCTTCTGCCTGTCTGCTTGCCCGGTCCCGCTTGTCGCCCTTTCTCTCTCTCGCTCTGTCTCGATTTTTGTCTTTCGTTCTTCGCATGCACCGAGCTGCTGTTTGTCCTTTCGTCGTGTCTTGTTATCCGCATTTACTTTCCTCTCTCTCTCTCTTTTGGTGATGGATGAAACCCTGCTGCTCGCGCTGGTCAAGCTCAGCATAGTACTCCATGTTTTCAAATGGAGAGCGAGCATGCGGGCAGATATTGTTCCCCAATTACTACTGTGGCTCACATTGTTTGTAGCAACGCTCCCAGTCTTGAACCTAAATCTCCTGCGGCCATTTCCCACCCAAGAAGGACCAGTGGAAGATTCCAAAGACATCACTGGTGCCAATAGGAAACCTGTAGGACGCTGTCAAATTCTATTTCGTTTTTACAGTGTTTTTGAAACTTCTGAATGATCTTTCGTTATAGGGTTTAAGTAATTGTTGCAGCTGAAAAATGACAGAAAAGTTTACATGGCTGCTAATATTTGCCTAATACGAGGTAATGTGTCAGCAAGACCATGCTCATTTTATCAGCATTCAAGTGGTGACAACTTTTGAGGTATTTAAGTGGTGCTTTACTCTTGCAAGCATAGCAGTGACTTTGGCTGGAGTACCTTCACCCACTCGCCACAGCTGCTGTTTTTGCACATTGGTGCAACATGCCCCACCCAGAGAACCAGAAATATTTAGAGGATATCCACAAATGGTCCCAATATCAAACATCATTTTGAGCGACCCATGAAACATCGATGTGAGCATTTACAAGAGATCGTCTGTTAGTGGACATCCATTTGACTTGCATTTTGTGGTATGGTCAGAATGTTACTTCGTGCACATCGCTGAGACTCTAACGGTGGACTGTCTATGAACATTCACAATTAGACACGATTAAATTAGGCAGGCTCTCGCACTGGGCCATCACAAGGAACTCGACTTCATGTGTCCCGGAAAGGTTTTCAAACGGTTTATGCTGCTATATATGCACTAAGAAGCTCCATGAATTAGGCTCACAAAGGCACCTTCTTTAGAAGCACGTTTGTTTCCACCTAACGCGTCTGCATAATGCTTGCGCAAAAGCAGCAGAGCAGACTAATGTCACAAGTTCATAACTGACTGAAATAACTTCGCTCAACTGGCAAGTGCCACTGGCGCTAACAGGTAGGCCATGTGTGGAGAACATATAAGCCCATTGAATGCCACTACGAAGTGTGCTTGTGTGCAGCTCGTCGATAGACTACATGAAGCTATTTGTTTCATAGTGTTTGTGGGTATAGTATAACTGGATTGCTGCGGTAGTGTTGATACTAATTAAATCAATAAACTGTTAAAATAATCACACCTGTCAGAGTGAACCGTTTCCCTTGCGATTAGCTTATTGCATTTCAAAAAGTTATCTTTTCGCTTTGTCTTTGCAGAATATGCAAAGAGGATCACAAATATTTTTCGTGCATGCGTGTTTTGCCCAACTGCCATCAGAATTTCTGTCCAAAAAACTTTTGGTGATATTCTGTAGACGTCCACTCCAAGACAATAGGGACATCTTCTGGACATAGAATGGACAAAGTGTGGTCATGAAGAAACATCTCTGTGCATTAAATATTTTGAGCGGTACATTCTGTCAAGGTCTTTTGGATCTAAAATGGTTGTCTGGTTGACTGCTCAATGTGATTGCAGAAAGTACAGTGGCTTTTTTCTTGTCACTTATGTTTTATTTCTTTGTTCTGATTCTATACTTTACTAAATCATGTTTCCTTTTTCCCTTGTCTTGCAGGAAGTGGGAAGCATCATAGGAAAAGTAAGTTGAACCATTATTTCTGCCATAAATTCACCTTCTTTGTTATTCTTAAGTTTAGATACTTTACGAGTAAACTTATCTTATCAGCCTCTCAAGAGGCACAACCCTTCCATTATGATGTTGCAAAAATTGATTTTTACGGAGCAGCGAAACCAGCTTGCCTTGTTTGAAATGTGTCTCTTTAGTTCTGTGTTGCGACAGTAGTAAATATAAAAACTAAATTAAATTTTCACTTGAATATGGCTTCTCTTTGTTTACTGCTTTTGTAATTTTCATCCTGATTATGCAAACTGTGCACCTCTTGTATGTGCACCCCTTTAGAAGTGAAGGGCTATGCATCATTTCAACCTACCTTGTCTATGAGCTAGTCATTCAGTCTGCCCCTTGCTGGTCTGCCCCTTGCTGGTAAACAAATTGCCCATTAGGGTTTTCAACATTACCACAGTTTAGATGGGATACATATGTAGATATTACTGCATATATCTGCTGAATTCAGACACTATTGATATTAGCAACAACATTTTAGGAACTTGCATGAATTAGAAGGCCTTCGGATCGAAGCAAGAAATAACTGCATGACCTTTTTGTGTACTAAGCTTTATATTTTCTTCGTGCTAGGTGCTAGTCTTTTTTCGTTCTTGGTAATATGTTGCAACACTGAATGTTGCTGTTGTCAAGAATGGCTTACATCTCACAGTGTGAAAGATTTGTGGGCGGTTATTGTAGCCGCAGCAATCTTCTTCCTCTTGGCTGAGCTTGAATAACATCCTATGGAGCTGAGGTTTCAAACTGCCTCTTCCAAATGTCAGGACTTTGTTGTAAATTGTAGATGCTGCTGCTGCTTACACTCACCTTATCTGTTTTGTTACTAGTGTTTTGATTATAGTCTTGAATGATTTTGCTTTTCACTAGGCATTATCTTTGTGTGGAGCATGATGTGATGTGTTCCTTTGCTCTTCCCATTTTTTGCAGAAAGGCGACAACATAAAAAAGTTCAGAGAAGAGGTAAGTACCACTGAGGTTGTTCATTCTTTTTTGTGCTTCTAAACGTTTGACAAGTGAATTACCTTTTTCTATTCTTTTTAACTTGACCTTGCCACTAGTCCTGATGATGCTGTAAATAACTTCCATCCTAAACTCTGGGAGGGAAAAAATCTCACGTGCTGTTAAGCTTTGATTGCATGTACATATTTGGTGAAAAGTCTTAACGCTTATGGCTTGCTTTACAGCCTTTTAGTGGAGCACATATGTCATCCATGAAGACCTATGCCTCCATTAGGAGAACCTCCATCCTCACTTTTCAAGACCTTTCGGTTTTGAGCAGATCTGTAGAGGCCCACTATACGGCTCAAAAAGCAAAGCATGTGGCATGAAGACTTTTAACCAAGGCTGTACAGTGCTGTAAGCATAAGACCTGGGTACTATTATGCACTCAGGGCACGTATGCTGCAATAAAATAGTGTTGCTATTTTCATGACCACACTGAATTAATTTCTGTTGCCTGAAAATGTTTGCTCGGAAGTGCTGTTAAAATGAAAAGGAATTTTTTCATTTTAGTGACTATTCTATTTTCAAAGGTCAGGGTACTTATTCATGGTTCACTAGGCCTGTAAAGTGGATTTGGCTCGTATGTGGAGGTACTAGAAGCTGCACGCAAGGTTATAATGGCTTAATAAGAGCAGCACCAAGTGGAAGTTATGGCAGTGAGGGTGGTAGAAGCACATAGGATGGAGTGCCAATTGCAACTCTGCAGTCCTGTGTACTTTTCTGTTGTTAGGTCTTGTGTTGCCAGACCAAAGGTTTTGCATTAAGTGGATATAGCACAGCCACCAGCTTGCCTACAATGCAGCCCGTCAAGGTTTCCTTGCTTTTCAACTTTCGCAGAGTGGTGCCAAGATCAATATTTCGGATGGCTCTTGCCCTGAGCGCATTGTCACCGTCACTGGCTCCACAGAGGCCATACTGAAGGCCTTCTCGCTCATCGCCCGCAAGTTTGAAGAGGTGAGCCCTGGCTGCGCAAGCTGCTCGACCCCTTACGAGCTCAAGGGCAGGGGGGAATGGAGCGGTGGACGTTTCACAGAGCGGGCAGATGTTGTCTCTGCTTTGCCTCCCCGTGCAGACGGTGGGACCGACCCTCCAGGAGCTGCAGAGCAATGGCAGCCACCTGCCCAAGCCACCTGTCACACTGCGCCTCATCGTGCCGGCCAGCCAGTGTGGATCCCTCATCGGCAAGGGAGGCTCCAAGATCAAGGAAATCCGTGAGGTCAGAAGCGTATTTTCTCTCGCTTGTTGAATTTTAGAGAGGTAACATTGGTGTTCAGTTGCACTTCATCGCTTGCAGATGAAGTGAAATGAAAAGAAAAACTGCAGAGAAAAGTGATGACAATTTAATTTTTTAATGCTGTAGGGTCAGCTTGGCGAAAATACACCATAGTTAACTTATTTGGTCTGCACAAAGTGTCTTTTGAGACTATTTTTGCTAAGAATGTCATCCAAGAAAAAACTTAGCGCAAGGCTAGGGGTGAGCGTTTGTTCATCAGAAAACCGGTGGGTACTCAGCAGTACTGGGGTTCGAACCTCACGCCTCCCATACACAGGGGAACTGCTCAAGCAGCTGGGCCACCACTGCAGAGTAGCATGCTCAGAGAGTTGAAGGTGTTGCTACAGTAACTCTGAAATTGGACAAGAATGTGCATGAAATTATCAGCCGTGTTGGCACTTTTTTTTTTGCCGTTTCTTTCAGTGTTTGTTGGTGTGCCCAAGTGTATACATTGTTAACATCATTATGGTCTAGGCTGTAGCTCATTGTTGGTTTTTCTCTCCTTTTAAACCTGTTTCTACAGGTGACAGGTGCTTCCATTCAGGTGGCCAGTGAGATGCTCCCTAATTCCACCGAACGAGCCGTGACCGTTTCTGGAACTGCTGATGCTATCACAAAGTGCATCTACCAGATCTGTTGTGTCATGATGGAGGTGAGAACATCCATGGGTGCATAATTTCTTGTGTCACATACTCTGGTGTATTGATAATGTGTTCTTTGGTGTTTGGCATGATCTTCTTTGACTGATTGTAAATGGCAGGCAGGAAAAGGTGCTTTACGAGTGCAGAACTGCCATTGTTTCAGTCAAAATTGCGAGAATCTGGGGAAACAAGCACAGCAGTTTATCTTGCCATATTTTGTTGTTAGGAAGTTTTTATAGTGAGCCTCTTGTAACTGCTTTTTAAATGTACATAGAAAAATGTTATGGTACCTTTTGTCCTCTACTGTGGACATTTTGTTTTGAGGTTTTGTAGAAATGTTTCCTTCGAGTTGGTGGGACTATCTTCAGTAATGTGGCTGCAAACAATAAGTATTTGACGCAAATTTATTTTTGAATTGCTGTTAGATAAGAAATGGTTATTGGATAAGTACCACTAGGGCTTTCTTAAAATGTTAAAGGCCTTGTAGTATATATAGTGTGTGCCATGTTTTCTTTCTTGAAGTACCACGTTTTGTTCTGAGTTTTTCCTTGGTTAAGCAGAGACAATTTTTAAAGAATAATTATAGTAGTAATTTTTATAGTGACATCAAAAAAAAGAAAGCTATTATATTCAGCCATTCTTATCCAAAAGCCGCACAAGATTGTTTGGAGGTAAAAAAAAATCTAGTCATATTAGCACCTCGTTAACTTAAGCAGTCACAAGCACAGCTGAAGCTGCAACCAGGTTCTTGAAAGATTTCAGACTTCAATTAAATTTCGCCTTTCCAAGTAGACAGACCTCTGTCAAAGGTTTTCTTTTGACTCTACAATTAAAACTGTGAGGAAATTTGCAAAATTTTAACAATGGTTCACAATGAATTCATGCCTTTATATTAGCTTAGCTTCTTCTGTCAGTTCAAAAATCCTGATTAATTACTACAATACTAAATGCTAAATACTAAAGTGCAATACTAAATGCTTGCCAAACTTAGATGTTGATCGTAATGTGGTGTTGAAAACCATTGAGGCCTTCTTTTTGCACTTATCTCCACAATTCAGCAGGCCAAAACTTCTCACTGGAGTCACTGGTAATACGCATCTGTAGAAGGCATGCAGCCTCCATATATATATATATATATATATATATATATATATATATATATATATATATATATATATATATATATATATATATATATATATATATATATATATATATATATATATATATATATATATATATATATATATATATATATATATATATATATATATATATATATATATATATATAGTTATTATGACAAGTTTCTCTTTAAACTTGCACTGCACTGCTGCAACTGTGCACTGTCTCACATGAATCCAGCACTTTAATCTTAGCCACATGCCCTTCAACCAAATCTCAGATGCGTGACTTTTGCTTGGCTCTACGACTTTTGATACTCAGTGCTGCACTTTTATTGTTTTTTTCTTCTTTTCTACAGTCCCCTCCAAAGGGAGCGACGATACCGTACCGTCCAAAGCCAGCCATGCCACCAGTGATATTTGCAGGCGGTCAAGCCTACACAGTTCAAGGGCAATATGCAATTCCACATCCTGACGTGAGTAACTTTGGCAGCTTGGCACCCTTGTTGCCACTTTGGCAGCTTGGCATCCTTGTAGCCACTTTTGCAGCTCAGCACCCTTATTGCTGCTTTGCTAGAGGCTTGCACGTCCTCGCTGTTGTTTCTCTAAAACTTCTCATTGTAATAAATTTCTTTAACAACTAGTGGCTCCTTATAGTCCCTATTTTACTTGAAAGTTTTGTCAAGATAGTTTCGCCACTTACAAGGCTATGGGCAAGGACATTTCATATTAAGTTAAGTGGAAACTAAATCATATATTGCGGCTCAGTATTGCTGCTTGCTAGCATAAGTTCCTGACTCTTGGAACAAGGAGCCTAGGTAAGCTTCTATTTGTGTTCGTGTTGTAATATACATCTGTTGATTTGTGCTTTGCTTACCTGCTCAAAGTCTTCCTGTTGTGTTTTTGTGCTGGAGAGTTACCATTGTCTTGCACAGTAGCCAAAGCAACACAAGCGCACTCCATTTTCTATTCCTCCTATCCTTGCCTCTCTCTCAAATTCACTTTCTGACGTTTATCCTGTGGCATTGCAGAGTGCTCCCAGGGAGCTGCTCAGGTTTGCATAAAAACAAAAAATTAGAAAAAGGGAGAAGAGAAAGAAGCCCACTATCAGGGGATTCCATTCTTTTACTTGTCTCCGCCAGGCTTTTCGGTCTCACTGGTCTTCAGCCTAGCTGTTAATTGCTGCCTTGTCCCTTTCCGACTGGTGCTAGCTAAACTGTCTTAGGTCATCATGGGAGCGTAAAAACAGCAGACTATTTTAACCGTTTCAAGCATATTGCGCGAGCTCTGAGACACAGTTCCACAAAAATACACGGAAGTCCTAAGTGTAATGCGGCTTGTTTGCATGCTTTCCTAGTTCTTCTCTCTTTCAACCTGTTATTGCAAAGGAAAGGTTTGTGTGGGGACACTAACTGTCAGCTTGGGATCTGAACTGATTAATTTTCTCACCTGGCCACACCTGACCACCCACCAACCCATACCTTACACCCTACCTAGTGCGCACACAGCACAACACGTTTTCACTTGTCTTAGCCTGAAGAAGTGGCCACTTGTCACGATGGGTGCTACGCCACAAAAGAGTGGCATGTATTACATGGCTTGCTGCCCACTATTTTTACTATTAAATACGACATTAATAGTTGTATTACAGTGCCAATAGTTTTTCATGACTCTTAGGTTCTCTAAGCACCTGGGTGATTACCTCCTTGGAAGACCTGGCATCGTGCTTCAGCACAAAGCCTAAAATGCAGTGGAGTGGTTGTTCTGTCGTTCACGTGAATGCTAATTATTGTTAGTGTACGCTAATTAAGAGGAGATCTGCCTGATAGAATTTATAGTCATCACAGTCTCACCACAAACAACCTAAAGAAATCAGCAGGCACATTTATAACAAGAGCATGAAACTATTACAAAGAAACTGTACTTGAAAGACTAGCAGCATGCTTTGGTCAGGTTAACGTTTTGTGTAAATTTTCATGTCTCAGGATCTCTACACTATGTCTTAGCAGATACGTGGAAGCCTCGAGTCACTTCCTGCTAGAGGCACATCGAGAGCTCGCAACTCCCGAGTGGCCATGTATTTCTCCTCATGGCTCCGTTGCCTCATAGTCATTGTAGCGTGGCACCCCCGTGGATTCTCAAGTGGCTTGCGAGTTTGCTCGCACGTTGTGTCTCTCTGCTCGGGACTTCTCGACAGCGAGCCCAAATAACACGTAGCCCGTAGACCGCTCGTTTCCAGGCTCCCGCGTGCCGTCCCCAGCCCGGGGGTCTAAGAGCCGCGTGGTGGCCCCCCTGTGTGCAAGGAGATGCCGCGAGAGCCAAGTGAGGAGGACGCCTTATTAATGACTGCTCCCCGGTCCCCTTCCTTCTTTTTTTCTTCTTCCCCGTGATGGTGGGCTTCTCTTTCCCTCTACCTTCTTCGACTGCAGCCGGGCTCAGTGCCGGCCCCCGCCGCCTCCAATATGGCAGGCGTCAAACAGGCGACCAACCTGTCGTGCCCCTCGTGTTTCTTTGTTCCCGCCCCGCAGCTGACCAAACTGCACCAGCTGGCTCTGCAGCATGCCCCGCTGCTGCCAGGACACAGCGTCGGGGCCATCAACCCGCAAGGTGAGAGTGCAGGCACCCAACCCTCCCCCACCACTACCAAACCCTTCCACCGTCGACCTCCGACCACCGTGCGATCCCGACTCTTCTCCCCAAGCACCCCATGGCTCCTCCCCAATCGTCAGAGCGGCGCATCGGTTGCAGAGCACCCAGAGCGTTCATCTTGAGTTTGTGTGGCAGTCCTACACTGCACAGAGCTCATTCTTTATTAGCTGTGACATGATGCGGGCAGCATCATTGGTGACTTCAAGATGCAATTGTTGTGCACCTTGACAAAGTGGGCAGTTTTCTATACCATGGTAGATTAGAAGCTTTTGTAGCGAGTGTTGGCCTTTGCAATTGCCTTTAATGCAAGAGTTAAGGTTGAGCAGAGAACAGCACAAATTTTGATATGGTGCATTGTTTTTGCATGTTGTGCAAAATGTGCAGTCCAGTCATATTGCAGCTAAAAACATGAGCTCTGGGCAGTTTACCTTCTGTTGCACAATTTTGTGACTCTTGTGTTGTTGTTTCACACTAACCAGTGGTCCTATTCAAAAGATTCAAATGCATCCTGATATTTCATGTTGTTCACTCTTTTGAAAGCAAAATTAGGTTTTGATCAGGCAGCTATACCTCATTGTACAAAACCATTGTACAAAATGCCAAAAGTTTCTCATGCAATGCTCTAGAACTGTCAGGTTTTCTGGATGGGATGGACGTAGCTGTTTTTTCTTTTTGTATGACTGTAAGGCAGTTATATGGTAACTGCGTGCTTTATTCACGAAAAGCAAAAAATTTTAAATTTTTTAGTGTGCCAGCAAGTTTTATGTAGTTTTATCTACCTGTTCCTTTTGCTGGTTTGGTGCTGCATACTCGTAATGTTTTTTGCAGCTTAACGATGGTAAGTATACACCTGCTGTAGCACTTCTTAGTTTGGTGATGATGGCCTATGTGGAACAGGGCACTGCAATGGATTCTGAAGGGTTGATGGTGTAGAGTTGTGCAATGCAGCACTATGCAGACTCTAGCATTTAATTTTTCATTAACATTGGAGGTCACGAATCCATCCTTGTTGTGGCGGAGTTTTTAATGGATGCAAGAGGATCAGTAAATGCTTTCATGAAGCATTCTTTTCTTGACAAGTCCACATAGTCAGGAGGTGTCATTGCTTGCAAATATCACTGAGATTTGTTCAACATTTCTGCGTCTCTCTCACTGGTGTGGAGTGCTGCTGGCACACATCTTGTAGTAAACATATGTTAAAAGGCTAGTGTAGTGGCTGCACTCGGGTAGATTGCATGGCCTAGACAACAGGACACTGGGAGTTTGACTTTCATGCTTAGCCCAGAGCTCATCCATTCTCACCTGCCTCCGCTGATCAACAGTTGAACACAATGGCCTTCCCTTTCTGTTGAAGCAGAAGGAGGCTTTACTAGTAATACCAGGCTTATTTCGCACTCCAATTTGAAGCCTTCTTTAAGGCAGGCAATTTGGCTTTAAAGTGACCATTTTTTATACTGTAAACCTGACAATATTGCTTTTGCTTTTTGTAAAGTTTTCCGTGTAGTTCAAAATACTCCCCAATTTTTTCCTTACTTGCTGCTGCAATAGAAGAAAAGTGGTGCGCAAAATCTTGTTGCCATGTGTCTTTTTGCTGCAGATCATGTACAACATCATGTTCAAGGTATTTCTGTAATGAGAAGGCCACCTACAATTTATTTCTTGGTAAAATGTGGTCCTCTTTTGATCTGCTCAGTTGAAATCGAGATTCTTGGAAGAAAATTTGGCTCCCCAGCTTTAAAAAACAAAATTTTGTCTGGAAATTTATTAACTATTATGTGCACTGCTTTAGCAATATCTTGCAACAAGAGTGTCTTGAAGACCAAAGGTATTCTGTTCACCAATGCATTTAGGGGAATCCACTAAGGTGGAGTAGATTTCAATCAAGGGAGTATAATTACTCGTTAGCATCCACCTGAACACAGCATATGGCTGCAAATGAAAGCTACACAGCTTTTCTCACGAACTGCATTTGAAGAAAGATTTGTTAGCTTTAGCTTAGTTTGGGCAGCGACTGCCTCAAATTAGCGATGGTCTCAGGTTCAGTGCCCAGACCAGGACAGGTAGCTCTCCTTTGCTAATGGCTGTTCTTGGTTGGACGCTTATGAATAATTGCTCCCTTCATTCCCTCATAAACAAGCATGAACTCATAATTTGTGTTTTAAGAAAGAATTTAGAGAAAGTGATGAGTAACATACTTGATCAGTCTCTCTCTTTGACCTCTTTAAAGTCTCAAAGAGCCCTGAGCTTTGGCGGGCTCCTTGTGTGGTATCCATGCTCTGCTGGCATGCTTACTTGCGTGCTGCTTTGTGACAGCGCTTGCAGCGCTGGCAACCTCCAACAACTTGCGGCCCAACACTGCAGCTGCTGCCATTGCCACCGCCAGCACCACCACCACTGAAATGACCATCCCCAATGACCTCATAGGGTGCATCATCGGCAAGGGAGGCTCCAAAATCAATGAAATCAGGTACGAACCTCTGCTGGAGTAACCAACATGCAGATGCTGCAAGCGAAAATGCTACAGGACATGGCAATGCTGCACCATTGCCTCGCCACCAAAACTGAACTGCTACTAATGTGCTGCTTTTGAAACGGCAGTATTGCTTTGAGTGCAAAATTTTCGTCTGTACTTTGGAGCAAGAATGGCTCTGTTAGGTAACAAGGCATAGCTGGCTGGAAGTTTTCTTCCTTGAAAAAAAAAAAAAAAAAGTGGGCATTCTGCTGTCACAAATTTTTGAATTGCTCCTTTCAAACCCCTTCAAGGCCTGCAGGCATTTCAAAAAGTAAGTGTGAATAGAAAATTTGTAGTAAGTCGCCAACTGATTTTCTAGGCTCTCTGGGAACCGCGAACACATAAGAAAAATCGGGCAGGCCAAACAGTCAAATTCCTCAAAAAAAGAAAAGAAAAAGCCACTTAAGTTTATTGTTTGCCAAGAGCCGCCACTGTGCCACAGTGGTTATGGTGCTCAGCTGCTGACCCAAAAGACATCGGTTCGATCCCAGCCGTGGCAATCATATTTCAATGGAGGTGAAATGCTAGAGGTTCATGTACTGTGCGATGTTGGTGCACATTAAAGAACCCCAGATGGTCGAAATTATCCGGAGCCCTCCACTACGGTGTCCCTGGTGACCTGAGTTGCTTTGGGATGTTAAACCCCATGATCTTTTTGCTGCTAAAACTTTTTACTGAAAACACCGGTGCAGTGACACCACTTGCTTGTCGAAGCAGCATATTGTGAAAGAAAGGGCACCACCAATACGCATAAGCTGCACTGAAATGTGACATGAACATGCAGGCCTTATAACAGCATGCATAAAAAAAGGCACTCCTTACATAATGGCAGTGATGTGTGTGTGGATAGAGCCGCATCCTTGAACCGAAGCCAACCCTGAGTTTCGTGTCCAGAGTTCCTGATGGAATTTTTTATGGTGCAAGGGCGCCTGCGGCCAAAGGGCGCCATGGTGCAAGGTATTTTCGTTTACTCAATGTGAGGTCGAAAACCCATTTCCCAAGCATTTCACCCTGAATAATCTGAGAAACAGGCGAAGGGAAGTTTGTACCCATTGTATGACTGGTGGGTACCCGGCGGCACTGGAAATCGAACCCCGCACCTCCCGCATGTGAAGCGTATGCTCAAACCACTAGGCCACCACTGCGGTTGTGTCTGGAGTTTCTATAAAAACTATTGCCTTAGATTAGGGCAAATATGGTATTAGCCCCGCTGTTAAGAGGCCACCTTCCAAGTTGAACCCTATCATATTCGAGCCAGGATTCGGCCCTCCTGCATTTTGAATCAATTAGTGATGTTCCACTGCACAAATTATGACTGCTTGGATATTAGTGACAGTGCTGCAGCGAGTGCAAAATGTTGAGCAGTCAGTTGCAGTGCATCCAAAATAGTCGTTCTTATGTATTGGCTCTATGGGATATGTGGTGGTGCTGCAAAAAGTCTGAATAATCGGGCATGTTCGGAAATTCGGGAGCCCGAACATTTATTTAGCTACTGCAATAGAAACCTAATAACCATGCTATGCATCATTCTTGAAGTTATTGTAGAGCTCCCTTCGATACAACAATGAAGTTCTGTGGTTATTGATAGCGGAGTTGGATTTCTGCTTTAAAACCTGCATGCTTCGTACCTCAGAGCCATGAGTGTGGTGAAGAAAGAGCAAAAGAGGACTATGTTTTCTAATACTGTGCATTCTTGTACTGGGAAAGTTTTTTTTTGCATTGAAAAAATGTGAGCACCAATTTCAGTTTAGAGTACTATATTTGCTAACAGTGATCTCTTGCTAACATTGCTGTAAAAACATAGGTCATCATTAATTTGAAGTTGTTTGACTGGTTCACCTAGCTGACCAATAATACAGCGGGGTGGCTCTGGCCCCAGCATATTAAAAAGCCATTTGTACCTTCTTTGAATGCGCATCTGTAGCCTCGCACTTTTTCTCTCCCGAGTTAAAAGGACCGAGAAAAAGGCTCTCAATACAGGTACAATATTCTGGAGTGTTAAAAGACGACGGTTCATAATTATCCTCCAGCAAGACTTATTTTGATGCATTTTATGGAAACTGAGTTTTATGCAGGCAAAATTTGAACTTCTGCGTCTTTGCACCTTTTCCTCTGCTCTCGCACGCCAAAACGGCGGCGCTCCTCTGCCAGCCCAACTTACTCGGCCCCTCTGCACCCTAACCTCCGCTACCTCCACCGGCTGCAGCGCGCGCGGAGTGGCCGCGGTAGCGCGTGACGTCTGAAAGAATTTCGCTCTGTGAACCAATCATAACCCCCGGCTGCCGACTATATTTTTAAATATATATTATAAATTTCCTGCTCGTATTTGAGGTCTCGTACACGGCATGGACGCTAGGTGGCCTGTACTCTACACAGTGCAAGCATTTTAAAGCCAAGCTCAAACACTGCTTTCTTTCTGTGGCCCTTTAATGAGTAGCCAGCCTGTATTATATGCCTATCATACTCGTCATTCATTCTTTTCGCATTCAATTTAATTCTGCAACCATTTTCATTGCTAATGCATAATCAGTAGTGTTTACATAACATTCTAATTCTTCCCAGTTCTTTGCTGTACACATTGCAACAAATCAAATGCAACCACTCCTCTCTGAATATAAAGTTTATGACATTAGACGTAAGCTTGACTATTTACATTGGAACTTTTCTGCTCCTCTACCTTCTTTAATATTAGTCCTTTTATTTTCATTGATTATGAGAAAGCATTTCACTCAGTGGAAACCTCGGCAGTCATACAAGCATTGCGGAATCAGGGTGTAGATGAGCCTTACCTCAAAATACTGGAAGATATATATAGGAACTGTACAGCTACCATAGTCCTCCATAAAGCCAGCAATAAAATTCCAATAAGGAAAGGTGTCAGGCAAGGGGACACGATCTCGCCAATGCCATTCACTGCCTGTTTACTGGAGGTGTTCCGAGGCCTGAATTGGGAACAGCTGGGGATAAGAGTTAATGGAGAATACCTGAATAACCTGTGATTCACTGATGACATTGCCTTGCTGAGTCACTTGGGGGATGAACTGCAAATCATGATCAATGAGTTAGACGGACAGAGCAGTACGATGGGTCTAAAAAATAACATGCAGAAAACCAAAGTAATGTTCAACAGTCTAGCTAGGGAACAGCAGTTCACAATTGGCAATGAGGTGCTGGAAGTGGTAAAGAAATTCATCTACTTAGGGCAGGTAGTGATTTCTGATCCTGATCACGAGGGAAATAACTAGAAGGATAAGAATGAGGTGGAGTGCATATGGCAGGTTCTCTCAGATCATGAATAGCAGGTTACCAATATCCCTCAAGAGAAAAGCGTACAACAGCTGTATCTTACCGGTACTCACCTACGGGGCAGAAACATGGAGGCTGACGAAAAGGGTTCAGCTTAAGTTAAGGACAACACAGTGAGCCATGGAAAGGAAAATGATAGGTGTAACGTTAAGAGACCAGAAGCGGGCAGTGTGGGTGAGGGAACAAACACGGGTTAATGACATCCTAGTCGAAATGAAGAGGAAGAAATGGGCTTGGACAGGGCATGTGATGCAAAGGAAAGACAGCCGCTGGTCCTTAAGGGTAACGGAGTGGATTTCAAGAGAAGGCAAGCATAGCAGGGGGCGGCAGAAGGTTAGGTGGGCAGATGAGATTAGGAAGTGTGCAGGCATAGGGTGGACGCAGCTGGCAAAGGACAGGGTTAATTGGGGAGGCATGCGAGAGGCCTTTGCTTTGCAGTGGGTGTAGTCAGGCTGATGATGACTGTCAATAATAGCATATTAGTGCAGTGCGCACCACAGTCATGAACATGTAATTACTTCACTGGAGCTTGTTTACAATAACTCTCACTGCTTGGTTAACACAAGATCACAAAGAAATTATGCATCAAGCCACTGCGGTGGCTCGGTGGTTATGGTGCTTGGCTGCTGACCCGAAGGACGTGGGTTTGATCCTAGCCTTGGCAGTCGCGTTTCGATGGAGGCAAAATGCTAGAGGCCCGTGGACTGTGCGATGTCAATGCACGTGTTAAAGCAGCCCAGGTGGTTGAAATTTCCAAAGCCCGCCACTATGGAGTCCCTTATAGCCTGAGTCACTTTGGAGCGCTATATCCCATAAACCTAAACCTTATTTGCATGAAAAAACTAACATCAGCCATTTGTCACGTGTGTCACGTCATTGAATTATTTTCATTAAATATGCTATCATATGGGCTTGTCTGCTGATCACATTATGCATCTCATGATATAAATCGCCATCATAAAGTTGGAACTGAATAATGCGATGCAGATATTTCAGTTTCAGTCATTCTTGTCTTGTATGCCCACTCATGGGACAATAGATGGGACAAAAGATAAAGCAGTAGCTGGACTTTTTGTTAATTTTCACTGTGTACTGTTGCAATGTTTGTTATGCTTGTAACTGCTTACTTCTCAAACACATTTGGTCGTCATATCACATAATAGGTTTATAGTGTATGGGGTTTAACGTCCCAAAGCAACTGGGGCTCTGAGGGACGCCGTAGTGGCCTGCTCCGAATAATTTGGACCACCTGGGGTTCTTTTACATGCACTGGCATCACATTGTACTCACGGTTCTAGCATTTTGCCTTTATCGAAATGCGACTACCGCGACCAGGATCGAACTCGCATTTTTTGGTTCAGCGGCTGAGCACAATAACCACTGAGCCACCACGGCGGCTCGCATAATAAACTGTGACCGCTCATTGTGAATGTCTTTGCACTATTGACAGTCTCACTAATGCACTTGAAAGCACAAAGTAGAAAGGATTATGGCTTAAGCATGGCCAGCAAGAGTTAGCCCTTTTTAGGATTTTTGATGGTTTTCGTTTGAATTTTCTACTTTTAAACGATTGATAACTCTTCTCACTCTGGGGTCATTGAATTGAACAAGAATCACACCAAAATTTTTGTTGATAGCAAGCAATAGATTCTTTGTAAATTTAAAACGATTTTTTGGGAATCACCTTTCTTACATTTTCCTTCTGTCATAAGAAATCAGGTGCATTCAGACTATGTTAGTGATGCTAATGAAGTGCACTTATAGCAGTTCTTCGATGTACTGTCTGATTTGCTTTCGTTGAGTTCTCATTTGTAAAGCTTTGTCCCTATATGGCTCACAAACGTTTTAGGCGTGCGCACTTTGAATAAACGAGCAGTGTGCAGAGCACGTGTTTATAACCATCATTGCCAAACGTCCGTTTTCTATATGCAGTTAGATTCCCAAACATCCCAATGAAAGACCATGTGTGCTCTGTGGCAGTGGCATTAGCCTCCTCAGTTCAGTCACCCTGGGTATACAGTATCACTGCTAGAACATGCTACGTCAGTTGCATATTTCTGCATACGATGTTGGAGTTGAAGCTGAAAGTTACTTTGCTCAAGATAGAGGCTTAATATATTCACTGACTGAAATGAGCATGCCATTTTCTTTTCTGGGTGTGCAGGCAGCTTTCTGGAGCGACAATAAAGATATCCAACTCTGAAGAGGGGTCCAAAGACAGAACAGTCACCATCTCAGGAACGCCGGAAGCAATCAACCTTGCGCAGTACCTCATCAACACAAGGTGGGTGTGAGGATCACAGCATCATTTGATCACTTTTGATTTCAGGAAGCTGTATTTTGTGGCCTACTTTACGCGAGGTATTCATCCGGGTTATTGAGTACGCAGCTGAAAAAGACGTTGGGGTGTTTAGTCAGAGTGGTGGGTTGTTGGATCCAGGTACCATTTCCCTGCCCAATTATTGCACATCAGAGGCAGCTTAGTAAGCACTGTACTAATCTGAAAGACCTTACTGCAAAAAAAATAAACAAAACACCATTGACACACCTGAAAATATTTTTCAAATATTGTGAGAGTGTAATTGCGATCTTTTCGTTAGGTTGCAAGGCCTCCTTCTTGCTTGCCTTCTTCTTTTTTGTAGCAGCCTCTGTCTCTGCCCTTCCAGTCACAGCAGTGTTATCACGTGACTTTCTTAATGCTTATATATTCAAATAGGTAGTACCATAATCCATTTGGCTTCATGTGCCTCATTGTTGAAAGAGTGTGGACTTTCTGTTTAGGAATAAAGCAGCAGCTTTTGCCCTAATGGTTGCAACAGTTACCTGTCCAGTGCCCTTTTCAGCCTCACAGTAGGCTCACGCCTATGACAACAGGTTTTTATTCACACTGCCCCCCTACCCCAATTGGCATAACCTTTCCAACTCCCAACCCCTTCTGCAGCCCCCTTTGACTCCTTCCGTGTTTCCCAAACCCATAGGCACTCAGTACCCCCCCCCCCCCCCCCCCCCATTTTCCTCCAAAACACAACCCCTTGCTTTCACCTTATCCTCATTTGCTTCTAAGCCCTCTTGTTGTATATTTATTTTGCCTCTTTTCCCTTCTTTTCTTTTTGCTTGTGTACCTATAGTTTCTTTTTTTTTTTCCGTGCGGTACTACTTTTCCTGTGACACACTCTGTTTGCTTTTTTTTTTCTCCCACCTCCTTTCTCCTTTTACATCCTGCATAGAATTCTTTCGTAGTGTAAGACAGTACACCATGCAGATATATATTTAGGATGGAACCTTGTTATAAGAGCGAAAGCCTTCTTTGTTAGAGCTCGCGTTCAAGTGAGAACATGGGCTATATTGTGCAGGCACATCAAGGAAATCGCTCCTCTTTCTTTTGCGTGTGTGTGTGCATGTGCATTACAGTTAAAAAGCTTCCCTTCGCTATGTATGTGATGAGCTATAACACTAAGTCCATTGTGTCTTTCAACCATTTTAGGCTGGTTTAAGCTGACTTAACACAAAGACAAGTTGACTTCATTCTGTGCACAGTGTTTGCTTAAACAAAGTTTGGGGGGTTTGTTCACTTAAGGGCACTCAGTGTACAGTTTACTTGTAGCCAGCACTTTATGTGCCAACTGAAACGGTAGGAAAGTTCAATTTGTCCTCTTATATAAAGGTTCTGTAGCACTGAGTAGTAGTAGTTCAGTAGTGTGTCCACGACAGCTGCAGTTTTTATGTAGTCTTCTTACTGTTCCTTGAGTGAAAATTTCCATCTTTTTCTAGTTGCAGCATCATCTCTCTGGCTCAAAAAGACAATTAGAGATCATAATACTGAAGTCAAGACTTCACTTGTGTGTTTCTCAAACGCAAGCTTTCTTCTTAACGTCCTTATCCATCAATATACTCAATTATACTTTAACATTTTAAAGTCACAGTGCACAAAGTACTTTTTTTTATTACTGTGAACAAAAGCTCCACATCAGTAGCAAATGTTTTGTCATCCTTACTTGGTAAAGGTCACGAGTATGTGAGGAAAGCACAGCGGTAATCTCTAGTGCAAACATTTCACAGCTGTGCCAACTTTCGTTGCTTGGCATCAGGCAATTTTTGGGCCCCATTTATTCAACTTGCCTTCCTGTTTTCATTACCACTACATGCCCATGCATTTGTGTCTGTGTATGCATGAGTTCTGCCAGCCATCACCATTAGTTTTTATTTGGTTAGATTTTATTTTTGTCATCCTTTTTATGATTTTTTGACCATCCGGATTTTTCTCTAATCCAGAAACTCCTCCTTTTTTTCTTCCCATCTTACCTACCCCCACCCTCCTTTTTCTCCATACAATCACTGCACTCCTCTTTTTAAACTCTCTTTTGCTAATTTGCTAATTTCTGCTTTTTAACTTGGTAATTTTTTTTATTCACTAATGCCCTGTCCTGTACCACTCATATTCCTATTGCTCTGGCTCCTTCCTTAAAAAAAATGAAAAAAACTACCTTATTCTTTTTCTGTCTTTTTGGCAATTCACCTTTCTCTGCCATGGTTTCTTGTTTTTCTATTACACTCCTGCCCTGTTTGCTTCCCTTTTCCTCCGCTTTGTTTTCTTTTTGTTCCGTTCCGACCCCTCTCTCCTGAACCATCATTTCCCCTCCTCTCCCGTCTTGTTTCTTTTTTCTTTTCCCCCTTCTTTTTTTTTTCTTTCCATCTCTGCAGCATGGAACTGCATAAGAACCTGACCCTTGACCTGAGCTCGACCCACCCGGCCTCTGGGCCCCCCACCAACTCGCCCACCCCTCCGAGCCCCCTGGCAATCCCGCTCAGCCAACTGGTGAAACCCGCCAGTGCTGCCCCGCTTGCCCTGCTGGCCACCGAACTCAACAACCTTTCCTCGGCGGCGGGCCAGGGTCGAAAGGGGGGCCTCACAGCCAAAATTCGGGCCTCCGCGTCGGCCGCCACCACTGCCGCCGCCGCCAGCGCCGCCTCCTCCCATAATGGCAGCAAGAAGTCTGAGCGAAACAAGTTCTCCCCTTACTGAGAGAGAGGGAGGGGCAAGCTCTCTCTCTCTCCCTCTCCTCCTGTTTCCCAATTTTCCTTCTGTTGTCTTTTTTCTTCTCTGTCCTGTCTCTGCGTCCACCTTCTCGTATTCTTCTTCTCTACCTGCTCCCCTCTCTCGACACTGAACACACATTGTGAGGCACATGAGGCCAATGGTGGAAGGTGAAGGGCCCTACGGGGAATCGGGAGCTTTACTCTCTCTAGGGAAATGCACCCCACTGCCGGCACGGTCTTGCTGCTGCCTTGCTTCTCTCTTTTACTTCTTTGGCAGCGCTGTCTGCAAATAGACATACAAGCAGCGGGGCAAGGAACGTTCTCGATCATTTGAGCCAAAGGCATGAATAAACTTCTGTCCTTAGCACTTTACCTTGTCATGTGTCACACTAGTGTTTTTTTGAAAGCACATTTTAAGGCAGTGCAAATTTCCTAATCTACCCTCGCCTTAGTCAAGCCCTTGCAGCTGAATCTTGTTTCTGCTGGTGGCTTTCGCTGGCTTCACTTAGTGTGCTACTCATTGGAACAAACAATACAGG
The DNA here is from genome assembly GCF_052857255.1 of Amblyomma americanum. NCBI lineage: Eukaryota > Metazoa > Arthropoda > Arachnida > Ixodida > Ixodidae > Amblyomma > Amblyomma americanum. Next base: position 74,933,626 of record NC_135502.1, on the reverse strand, counting down.
ACGCAAAAACCATACAAACAGACAGTGCTTTTGTGGTTTTTGCGTCCAGTGTTGTTTGTTCCCACGAGTAGCGCACTAACGATTTTAAAGATGAAAATCCAACCTCACCTTCTTTTAGTGTTTTGCAGCAAATAGCTGAGGCGCTGCATTGGGATAGGCTCAAGCTACCTTTTGTTCGCTTAGGATTCACAGTGAACGAAATAAGCTGTAGCCATCTCTTGACAATAATTTTTGTAGCTTTCATTCTATGGCTCTATGAAAAGCATTCTTTTGCAGGCACTGACAGTAAATAGTGCTGGAAACGGAAAGTCGTAACAGACGCCGCTGGTGCATTAGAAGGGAGCGAGTCTGCAGCGAAAGAAATGAGGACAGGGTTGGAAATTGTGTTTTTCACGAATGTGGTCCACATAGCACAATCCTGTCTTTTTTGCTGCTCAAGGGAAGCAGCACAAAGTGACCTGGCAGTGGGGTGTCTCTTTGTCTGTGCTATACTGATTGACCAATGTGACGAGTAGTATACATTGTTGAAGCTTGCACAGAGACTGTTGCAAAGAGGACTGTGTGGCAAGAAGAAAATATTGTCGTGGTGGTGGATGGGACTGTTGACGTGACGCTGTCGCGAGTGGTGGTTGTGTTTTGGTGGGGGAGGATAGGGGCGTGCACACTGCGTGGGTGTGGCCGGTGGCTCCTCCATGAGGAGGGCAGGAGAGGGTGTCATTTTTCCCTGTGCAATGGCTGTGGCATTTTTCTTATTCTTTCAGTATTTCTTGTTTCTTATGTTGTTGTTGTTCACCAAAGATCTTTTTATTCTGGTGTAGAGGATGATGGCACTATGCTGATATAGTCCTTATAGTCCTTGTACGACCAGCTTATATTGAGGCATGAAAGCAAATGCATTTGCCTGCAGCTTAAGACACAGCTTTCCTTTTGCCATGTGTTTACATGACTGGTATGTGCTTTTAACCCTGTTTTCGTTGGAGTTCATTTTTTTCTTTTTTTTTTCTGCTGCCATGGAGAAAATGATGACTCAGTGGCACCAGCAGCCACACTTTCACCCAGCAAAGGCATTAGCATTTTTGTTTGACACTTCCTTTTTTTTTGTTCACTCATCGACTCGGAAATGTCCAGACATATATATTGTGCCATTCTTATTCTCAAGCTTATGGGACAAAACACTGTACTATGACCACCAACATAGTGATGTAGCTGCAGTTAGACGACTCAGAAGTAGAAGATGATGTTTTGGGGCACTTGCATTCAGTGCTGTAGACATATCAGCAGCAAGGCTTTTGGAGACAAGGCATTATCTCCGTGGTGGCCACAGAGTTGTAAAAAAGTGGTGGACATGGAGAAAAACAGAGAACCCACAGATTTTCAACATATTTTTTTTTTGCCAGCAGCGCAATGCAGTAAGCAATCAAGTTAAACCTGGGATGATTTCGTTTTTATTCTTGAGGTACAAGTGTTAGCTAGTCCAGATTTTATTTTCAGCCTAATATGACGTCTAGGTATGAAGTGCATGTACTAGTTTTCAATGCACTAGAATTGTGCATTTTTTATGGATTTTTTTAGTGGTAGGTGTTGGTCTTATTCTTGTTGTTGATATCTGGAGAAGAGGAACTTTGTTGTATCATAGTCTGTTCAACAGCTGTAATAATATCCATGTTCTAAGTCACATGCCTCTGATATCTCGGTGTGTTAAGCTAACCTGCACTCTCATCTGTGAGCGATATCCCTGTATGGTTGATACCTTTTGTGCGACGTCCTCCTAACTGTGTCTTGATATTGCAAGTCAGGGTAATCGCCCAGCACTCTGATGTGAGTAGTATTTCACACTGTTGGAGGAGCTCTGTTCGGTCTTTTCATTATTATAATTATTATTATGTACATAGCATGCATTTTCTGTTGTTTTTTTTTATCCCCTCCTCTGTCCTATCTTCCTCCCATTTTCATTTTCTGTGCACTAGGTACAACCTATTAGAGATGGAAGGGAAGCGTTTTCAGTATTTCTGTTTGTGAGTCTGTTAGGGTAGTCCTAATAGCCTTGTCTCTTTCTGGTTTCATCAAGATTTCATGTGTACTGGCCTAGCCTCATGACAGAATGGAATAGCTATTCGCTGAATCAAAACTTGTGCTATGAGAAACTATGATGATTTGACATTTCTGGCCTGCCTATATTTTCTTTTTTAGCTTGTTGCACAAATTGTCACTCACTGCTGATTTCACTTATGTTATAGGTTGTGTAAGTTGTAGGCTTTATTAGTGCTGGCAGTTACAACCTTCAAACAAAGCCCACAAGCTTATATGCAACACTTGGATCTCCTAGTGACTTCTCCATTTCTCTCGATGTCATTATGTGTAATCCGTACCATACAAACCATGAAATTCCTGTCAGCTGAACTGTGAAGCAGTGCAAGTCTTTTCTTCATTCCATGAAGAGGCACTATGGCAGTGTTATAGTAACAGAAATTCAGTTGAAATTCGCCAGAACATAAATTTGGTAGAAAAAATATACCTTTAGTTTTTGCATGTGTACTGGTTAGAGCACATACACGAACAGTTCCTCAATGAACGTTTCTTGCTGCGGACAGGATTATGAGGCCACCTTGCTGTAGCAGCAACTCTCACTGCTCTTCAAGTGCTCTCTGTACAACTCATCTCTGCAGAATTTGGGCCGCGAGCGGCTCACTTGTGATGTGGTCGGTCAGTTGAGTGTTTTGTAAATCTGTAGATGTGTGAAACGATCACTATATGCAGCAAAACATATCTCCCTGAAAAGCTGTTTGTGACATTGACTTGACAAGCCTTGCAGTGGTTGTCCAAGCGCATAGTTCTTGAGTGGGCTGGCTAAGAGCTAGCCAGCAGCAAAGTGGCATTTCTGCACATCTGCTGCAACGAAGGGACCTGCCAGTAGCTTGGATGTTGTATGTGCAATATTTATTTGCTTGACACATGCGTACACACTGCACTTGTCACTTGGGCAGTGTCGCAGTCCTGCTTTTGTCACAGCCTCAGGGTCTCTCTTGCTTTATTGCCTTCATGAAGTCATTTTTGCCTATGAATGTTCCGGCATCTCTTTCACACATCACATTTTAGTTCCTTTAGTTTTAACGTTGCTCGACAATAGATAAAATTTCTTGTGGAGCCTGTGTCTTTTTGTTTGTTCCACCACAGTTTCAGAGAAATTGAGCAGAATGTGTTTGCACTGAGTACGTGCTTTCTGGGCCCTGTTGCAAATTGGCAACGGTGAAAAAACATGTGAAACCACAGACAGGCTTTTCAGGTGTATGTCGCAGGCAGCTTGTGTAGTTAGCTGTACATCTTGAGCCTTCCCTGTTTCCTCTGCTCTTGGTTTATTTTTTGTTCTCATTGTTGTCATTAGGACCAGAGATACTATTAAGTATGCCTCAATCCTTGTAGTACATTTGCACTGATCATGAACTCAACCTGTGAAAACACCAAACAGGTGGCAAAGAAAACCCATACCCTTCCATTGTAGAATAATCATTTTCTGAAGCATATTATTAAAGATGCTCTAATATCACAGTGTGTACTATGTCATCATTTCTTTGCTTCACTTTGTGGCATATGCCTGGAGTTGGAGCTTGTTTTCTTGTTCTCATTGTCACATTAAGCAAGCATTTAATAAAATTTTTGTTGCATGGTGATTATCATCATATTTAGTCAGCAATGAAAACTTCTGTAAACACTAAGTGTTGAGATGGTTAAGGTCTTAGTTTTATATCAAGGGTTGGGGCCCAACGTCACGACACGATAAACTGCCAGTTGCTGGCATTTCAATAAAGTTATTCCTATCCTATCATACGTATTTCTCTGTGCAAATTATCTGCAAATTAAACTGTACACAGAATAGTGAGCAGATGATGTGCTAAGGCGTCAAGGCACAACGTATTTGCTTTTGCATTCTGCCAGCCTAAAATTACGCATATTTGACAAAGTTGAGGCATGTAATTGGTCATAATTTGAGGACAATATCCTAGACTAACGTTTATTTCTAAATTGTGTCTGCATTTTCTATTTCTGTTTAAAAATTGTGTAATGGGCAGTCATAGATATTTAAAACATTTTTGAACATAAGGCTAGCATATCTTCTTGGCATGTGGAGCATAGAGTGAATCCTCTATGCTTTGCATACCTTAAGTTGGGCGAAGAAAAAGTAAAAATCAAGTTGCCCTGCCGACACCCTTTGGGCACAACAGAGAGACCTGTGTTTTGCATTTGGTAGTTAAGGTTGTCCTAAAAGAATTGAAAAAATAAGCCCCAGCCTGCACCGCTAATAGTATAACAGGCTGCTGTGTTTTGCAGCCAGAGCTGTATATACAACGTCCCCTGAAATATCGATGAAAGTTTATCCGTGGGTGAGGATAGAAGCTGAAAGGAGATGGCTGCCAACCAATGGTAGCTCTTTCCTCTGATAACGTGACCACCCCATGCTCACAGCCCATGACTCGTGCCTCGTGTAGTCTTCATTGTCAATGGGTGGGACACGTCACTGCAAGACACCGCCAAGTGCTTCAAAACACCTCTTGGAGTCTGTGTACATGTTTGTGTAGAGGTTATAATAAAGAAATGCGTGGTAGCAGTACACAATGAGTGTACAGCTGGACCCTTTCATGAAAGAAGGCATTAAGGAAGAAGTGCAGAGATTAAAAAAAAGAAAGCTTTTATACTTGCTGTCACTGAGTTTTGCGGCTTACACAGGGTAGCATAAGCATAGTGAATTTTTTTTCAGTTGTTTAGGTTACGATAATTTAGATGGAAAATCTTGGTTGAATGATCATTTGCTGCATTCCGAACTTCTGCCTTTGTGCTGAGCAATGTCAGGTACTCGGAAAAATGTTAAATTTTAGAGGCATGTGGAAAACTTGGGCCGTTATATTTCCAGTGTGCGTTCCTGTGTGTTGGTAGCACTGCTGCAAGTGCTCATGCAGGGGTGCATAACTGTGTTTTTACTGTACACTGAAATGTACTTACCTTTTTACAGTTTTACTGTCGTAAAATGTTGCTGCACTCACTCCCACCTTTTGGAAGCTGCTAAAGAGGAAGAAAATGATGCAACTCCAATAGTGCTTACTTGGTGGCAACACAGGTTAAAAACAGTAGCTGAAATACAGCTTTTATGAGACCATGGCTTGGGACCTTCCATCACTGCTGAGCCTGCAATTTCAGGACTGTGCAGTATATGCATTTCTGAGGGTGTGCATCAAATAGGCCGAGCACCAATTATCCAGAATTGCAAATCTAGGTGTTTTCTTTTTTTCTTTAGCTTTGTACATCAGTTCCTGTTAATGAACGGAGTAACATGTGTCAAAGGATGGTAAGCGAGGTGCTGATTCATATTGAACAAGGAGCTACTTAGTGTTCGCTCGTTGCTGTATTTTGGTTGTCTTGTGGTTCTCAACATTGCAGGACTTTTTTTATGTTTCTTTGGTGGATGAGCTTCTTTAGATACAGGCAAGTGCACCAATAAAGTACAAAATGTTTCTTTGTCCTTTTCTGCCCTGCAGCATTCAAAATGCTCAGCTACCATTGCTCTGGAAGAACATGGCCGTCGCTCCACTGAAGTAAGCCATTGCATTTCATTTGCTAATATTGTTTAGTATGCATTTAAGTGCTAGCAGTTTTCAAAAATTTGTCACCATGTGCCTCTAGGCAGAGCGAATATTGAGAAGAGGGAAAAATGGGCATTTGGATGGCACCCAGACAGAGCTTGCTGAAGTAGTGAAAACAGCAGTAGAGGAATGTGGAAGGAGGGCAGAGTTAGTGGCCAGTTTGAGATGTTTTAAAGTCAGCAGGACCTCCATGTTTTTGATGTGGCCTTGCATTAGGTTGTGAAGGTGACAGAGAAGGTACCAAATGATCTGAGGGACAGGTCTCTGTGTCTGCTTCTCGGCAACTCTAAGTGGTCTGCATATTTGTCACTGTGTCGGAACCTGTGGAATGTTTGTCTGCAACTTAATATTGCTACTTAAAATTGGCGCAGAGGATGAGGAACCGGAAAAAGAAATATACATATGACCATCATTGACTTTCCACTGAACTCTTGAATGCAGGCAACACTGAATGTGTTTGCATGTATGTGTGCATGTTTAAGTAAGTGACAAAGAAACAAAAACTAAAATTAACGATCTGTAACTGAACTCTTGTCCAAATAACAAGCTCCTTGGTAGTTAGCGCCAACTTAGGTTGGCTGATGCATACGAGCTCGGCACACTTATTGACTTCTGTACCTGCAATATATTTTCTGCGCGTGCAAATAGCATATGGTGGGAAAGTATTGAGCACCAACCAATCTTCTTGTCTCAAGAAAATTGGTCTGCGCTTGATAGTTTCCTACCATGAACATTCCCAATCAGACAGATTTTCGTCAAGCCTTGGATTTCAAACAGCATATATTCCTCGTCATTGGCATGAGGTGCAGTCAGTGACTCCAAACCTGCTGGAAGCCACTTAAATGCTGCCTCAAAAAGATTCATCATGTGTGCACATGCATTTTTTTGCATGGAGAGCTGCTTCATTTTCTATCTAGAGTCATTGTTACCTTGTAAAAAGTGCCAGGCTTTGCCTCGCCAGTGAATGTCTGAATGACTGCTCTCTTTCTTCCTCAGCTGATCTCTCTCTGTGCCTCTCATTGGAGGAGCTCCGGAGGTTACCACTACTCTTTCTGCTACTTAAGGAAAGGAGCAAGACCCCAGCACTGTCACAAAGCAAGCGGATGACATGCAGATCCATATCTCATGGCAACCAGGCTTGTACACACTCGCACACCACCTAAACCTCCCGTTCCCTCTTCGACAGACGCGAGCAAACGCGCTCAACTCAGCGTGTCGCGATGGCTTGACACCTCTTCTTATCGAGCATGCATCTTTTGTCACTCGCTGCACTGAGCATACACGTCGGCACGTAGCAAGTGCGACGCACCTTTCCTTGCACACACTGTTGTTCTCTGACAAACCGGCACTGCACTGTAGCTGCAACACTAGAGACCGATCTCGTATTTTTGCCACGTGCAAAGCAACTGTGAGTTTTAATTTATTCCTGGCTTTTACTCTCGAAGGAGGCAAAGGACAAGAGTTGTATATGTATTTTTTTTTCTCCTCTTCTTGTGCGTGCATGTGATACGGGTTTTGTGCAACACAGATATCTACACTGAGACGTGGCCATGCAGGCAAGTCCTGAAGTGTCAGACAGATGATGAAGAAGCACAGCATGTAGTGGCAGCAGAGTTGGGAGGGTTTTTCAATACCCAAACAGCAATGCATTGTCAGTGTGTGTTGTCCATATACACACAAGCCACTGAGCATGGTTGTGCGATCAGCTTGAAAGGTTCAGCTAGCATTGAATAATTTTTCTTTAATATTTTTGCTACTTTCCTGCTGCCATTACACAAAACCAGTGCAAATAGTGTGGGTAGACAAAAACAGTTAGTTCATCATTCGGTGCCAAACTTTTCATGTATACTGCAGCTTTTACATGCAGATAGAAATAATCTGTAGGTTGCTTCTTACGAAAAGGTGTTTCTATTTATTTGTTATGGTTTAGATTTTGATGGTTAGGTTTTGCTAATAACTTTTTGATGGTTTTGTCTTCGGCATCAACACTCAACCTTATGGGCAGTTGTTGCAGCGAACCTGATAATCTTTTTCCCTACCTGAGGAGGAACACTTGTAAGATCATTTGGTGCCAACAGCACCTTTGGTTATGAAGAACAGGAAATACTCAAGGAAACTTTGTTGTAAAGTACTTCATAATATTGTCAAGTTTCAAAGCTGGTGTTAAGTTTGCTGTTGATGTCAATGATTAAAAGTACTGTAGAGCTTTTTGCTGTTATCTGTTTCTTTTCAAATTGGCCATGAGGTTTTAAATTTTTTTTTCCAGCGTGGTCATGACAGAATGTCTGTATAAAAATTTTGCACTAGGGTATAATTTTTCATGGACTAAATGGCAAGTGTTAGGTACTGTTGTTATCAGATGTTTATTAATTATGCTCATAGGTGGGGACTTTTTTTAATTAAGTGGCAATTTATCTGTGCCATTTATCTTTACTTGTAGATTATGCTGTGTGAACATGGTAAATGATAAAATATTGAGCTTGATGTATTTCAGACTATATTATGTTGTTAGTAAATCCCAGATTGCAATTTCAAAATTTTGTATACATAGACTATGAACACAATGTTTGAAACAGTGTAACAGCTTTTATTACAAATTTTAATGCTTCTGGCTAGTTTTTTTTTTTAAATCAGGAAACATAGGTCATATTGCATTTGCATTCTCATCGCATACTACAGCTTTTATTTATAAAACTAATTGTATTTACTTCAAATAAATCACACCAGCACTCTTAGTCACATTTGCATGATAGTGTTAACCATTATGTATTGTTTTCTCTGAATATAGTGGTCACAATTTTTCGTTACAAAGGGTACATTTACTAGCTTGTTTTCACGTCACCACTTTTATCATGCCATGTGATTATTTTGAACGCTGCACGTAATGCATTGGGTGTTTCGAAGAGTTTATTTCATTTAATGTTAAAGCACAAGTGATACTATGTGCATTCTATACAGATGTTCTGTTCAGTTCCGTTAATGTTAGCAAAAAAAATTGGTGTTTTAAAAGCCAAACATATCAAGTGCTAAATGCCAAGCAAGAACATAAACAAAGTCATTTATTCAATATGAAGTAACTTGAGCTGTGTATTATATGACTCTGCATGTAAGAAGAATGTGCCTCTGTTCTTGTGTAGCTATTAGATATTGTCCTGAATGCAAGGTAAAGCAGAGCAGACTAGTTTTTCCAGCAACCCCTCGTAATTTGTGTATCAGGTCGTGTTTCTTATTCCTTTTGATGTAAGTGTTAGTCAACTCAAATGATGCCAAAAATCTTGCCATTTACCGTCTTGCATTCGTAAAGGCACAGGCAACATTGCAGGAACACAGTTATTCCCATATACGAGACAAGCATAGTACATCCTTAGTACCTTTATTAGCCTTACCTTTTTTTTTTTTCCAAATGGTGCAGTTTATTCATACTGTAACCTTTATTCGTACTGTAACAGGGAACACTATCTGCATCAGTTTTTGACTGAAAAAAGCACATATCAGAAGGCTAAGGGTAATCGTATGTTGCTAGGCAGCTCTAAGATGGCAAGAGAGGCAGCTATCGGTAACTTCTGCTTCATGAATATTCACAAAGTACTCCTGACTGTGTCAAGAAAAGCATGAGGGTAATACCGCACCCTGAAGACACCATGTGGGCCATTGTTTTAACGAACAAAAGGCATATCCTTGGAACAAGTGCAGAATGACGTTGGCTTTCATGTCTTTGCTTTCTCCTTAATCTCGTACTGGCATAATTCCTCAGTCTATGATGGCCTTGTTGGTTGGTAAAACACCCTTCATCATGTAAATTTTTCTATACACTTGAAGTATATATATGAATATATATGAGATAGTATATGTATACAAAGGAAACGTCACTACAGTCAAACTATGCACTTTCATAAATGTACAAAATGAGAGATACAAGACCGGGCAGCATGTTCTGTAGAATTCAAAACCTGCTTTGCATGTCATATACTTACTTCCTTTTCTTTTGTTTGTATGCATGTTTGGTTAAGCAAACCATAGCATGAGGGAAATTGAAATTGCCTTATTCTGTCTAGTTTTTTAATGTTCCAGCATGCTAAGTAGCTTCTTACATCCAAGAGCATCTAGTATTGCTAGCATTACCTGCCAATGACTAGGTTCTATTATTCCACTATGTTTTTTCATCTTCTTTCGGCAGTAAACTTCCAAAGGAGTAAAGTCTGCACAATTTCTTAAGGTTAACATATTATGATGTCTGTAGTGAGTTTTGGGAGTATGAGAATCAAAATTGAAGCAGGTGCTTATTCTGGCTCCTACCATTGCTGGGGACTTGTTTTCTTTTGTATTTTGTTTTATTTGTAATAGCCACCCCCAAATATCCCTGTGTTGTGTATTGTGTCAGCAGATAATGCAAGCCCCAAATTTGGCCCAAGTGTATGCCTTGTTGTTGTAGCGTGCACTCAAACCAGCAGTCTACAGATGAGGACCATATGTAGGTTTGTTTTTTATGGTGCTAGAGCAACGTCATACTGACCCCTCCAAGGCAAATGCTGATCTTTGAAGAAAAAAAAAATGTTGCTACTCTAGTCCCTGTTTCTGATTTGTCATGGCAACAGCTCCGAAGTAATTTAACCCACACCTCCCAAAAGAATAGCATGGTTCATGCTGTTTTAAAGAACCAGTGAGCTGAATAAGTGCTACTTAGTAACTAGTGCACTTGCTCCACTGTCTAGTTAGTGGTCTTGAAGCATATTTGTATGCATGTGTGCCATTTCAAGCTAACAGAGAAGTAGATCTCATACAATGCCAAGAGATTGTTCATAGGTTGTCTTGTGTGCTGATATGCTGTACCTAATGACTGGTGCAGCTTTGTGTCACTATGTTCTTTCTTTTTCTGACCTAGAGTCCTTTCTTGTCAGCAAATTGTCACTTTTGACAAAATAGAGGAAGCATTAAGTTTTTGTGCTGGTTATTTGCTACTCCTCTCAGAGGAGATGCTTTCAGAAGCTCAAAGCTGTTACAACTCATAGTATGTTCACTGGCAAAGTATCCTTGTGGTTTATGCTTTCAAAACAATATGGCTGAAGTGTTGTGGCAGCTGCAGGCTTTCTTGTTCATCATACTTTTGGAGATACTTTCTTCTTGCTCTGACTAACCTTTGGGTCCTTGCCACATGCTTGCTCCTGGATTATATACACAATTTTTCTTGCCACATATGTAAGTCTATGATGTGATGTTCAAGCCGTGCTGAAGTATTGTTAACTGCACCGTTTTACATTCTTGCACTGCGTGTCTTTGAGGCTCGCCTGCGTTGTCTGTTTCGTGATAAAGCAGATTATTCGTAGCTTTCAACACACTTTTTGATCTCAGGCAGGAAACCTTAGTGAGCTAAAGTCTGTTATGATGCGCAGATATCATGTTCTTGTGTTCATTTCTTCCCCTCACTCAGTCAATAACATATCACATACTATGCAGCACAGACTTGCAATACACATAGGATGATGCTTTCATTTGCTTGTAGTTGTGATTGGGCTTCTTGTTACTTAACATACGATATCGTCTGCTGTTTGTTTTTTCAAGTGTGCGAAGTAAATAACTACTTTCTCTGCCCTATGTAGCAAGTACTAGAGCAATAGTAGCGCTACTTTCTATAGTGGATACGTGGTCATGATTACAAATCATGTGGAATTTTGGTAAGCCCGTGCTACTGAGCAGTCGAATGCGTACGTCTGCTGCATTCTGTGAACCGTGCAAGAGAGAGAGTGAGAAAGCGCTCCAAACAAGCCTTGTGTAAGTGCGTTGTTGTAGCTGCGGTTAGCATGATAGCGCCGTTGAGGCATTGCACCGTAGAAAGACAAGATGGCTTTGTTGTGGTCAGGTCACGGAGGTACGGTTCAAGCTGCGTACAATTGCTTCTGAGGGAAGGTAGACACAGCGGTGTTTTCTAGACCACCGAATTATGCAGGCGCATAGCTGCCAATTTAACATGGGCATTTACGCGAACATGGAATGCACGCAGTCTTTTTTTTAAGGTATCGTCCGACGAGCCGATGCTGGCCTCTCTCTTGAAAGCTGTCTTTGCCACTTGCACACACTTCTTGCGGGAAAGCATTCCATACTTTTACAGGCAGCCATGACGAAATCGTCTGCCTTTACTTTGTTCTTTATTCTTTCGAGTGCTCATGCTGTTTGTGTGCTTTTCTTTTGCTTTGATACAGTTTTTTCGCAAGCCTAAAAAGCGCTAAGGTTGTATTCAGTGGCTATCTTAAATGCTCAACATTGATTGCTCCATCGTTTTCTAATTCTTGCGATGTTTTCTTTTAAACATGTGCTCGCTAGCTGATTGACGTCTGTCGTTGTCGCAGTGCACATGAGTCTTTTTGCAGTGTGTGTGCAGTTTTACACATATATATTTAATCGTTCTGTGATAACAAGTTTACCGGGACGCTGTCCTCCGTATCTGTTATTTTGAAACGGCAACAATTAAACACTTTTTTTTTTTTAGTGCAAACAGAGGGTATGCTTGAGTTGGTTATGGCACTCTTTGCCGTGAATGTGTTTCATTCAGTGTGTGATCTGTGCTCACGGGACCTCCCGGATTCTCGGTGTGGCACAGACTAATCTCTCAAAGAACCCTTCACTTTTATACACACAGAGCTACAGATAGTTTAGTAGACTCACAAGTGAGAAGGCTAGCTTTTTACCCACATTTTTTTTTTTCTGGAGTCAAATGACTGTGCATTTTTCATTTCCAGAACGTCGCATTTAACATTGTAGGCGAAGCAAGGTGAAGGCCAAAAAGTCTTTCTCGGCTATTGTAAATCTGTCGATATGTGCATGTAAAATGCGACGTTCAGAAAAAGGTTGTAGCGCAGGAAAGGCATTCCGTACATGACAGGGACGGAGGCCTTGAGTATCTAGTCAGTGGATTTACACACGTGTCCGTGCATATGAGCGTCGTGCGTGAGTGCTGTTGTCATGTAGTGTTGCATAAGCTTATCTGTTGACATTGTGCCACGGTCAGTGACGAACGCGTGTGGGTATCTTCTGCGCTTTCGTTTTCTTTCTCTCTGTCCTTACTGAGAGATGATTTCAAATTGTCAACGTCCCCACTTAACGCTGCACTTTGTCACGACGTGTAGTGTGACCGCGCACCGGCCTGTGCTTTTTTTTTCTTTCCATGCATGCTTTACCTAGCGCATGCGCAGTAAGCCGCTCACGTGCGAGGACATGCCCGTGCGTGCAAGTAGCGACGAGCGCGGCCGAGTCACCTGTCGCTCACAAATCGCCTTTGCTTTTCCAGCGAATTGCCCGCGCCTCGCGGCGCGCGCCAGACGCTCGACCGCTCAGTCCTTTCCTCTCGGCTGTTGGACCCATGCGCCGGGGAAGATTATAGGCGACTGCCTTTTCCTTTGCCATCCTCCCGCATCCTCCCGGAGCAATTGCTGCTGGGGAAAAAGCTGGAAGAATCCGGCTTCTTTTTACGTCTGGGAGCAGGCAGTGCGCGAGCGCTGAACTGATGAATTTCGGCGCTGCGACGATTAGCCAAGGAGGTCGAAGTGCTAGTCGTTAGGCGAGGAGGATCGCTGGCATCTTTTAAGAAGCTGAGAGCACTGATTGTGTTGCTTCGTGTCACTCTCGCAGAAAAGACGCATTGAGGCGAGAGATGCTCGTAGCAGTGAAACCAGAGATCATTTGTCGTCCTGGCGTGGCGCCCCCTTAATTGCCCCGCACAGCAGGTGTACTACTCACCACCCAAATCGTTTCCCGCCACCCACCACCTTGCACCCACCCGAGATTGTTTTAAGAAGTGAAAAAGAAACCAAAACGCCGTCGACTCGCACGCGGCGCAGTCTCTTCGTGGGGACTTGAGATAAAAACACGATGAGTCGAGTCACAGGGTCGCATACACACTTGTACAGATCTCGTTTAAAGCCAAAGCTGTTGCCCCCATTCGCGTGACTTGGCGGCCGAAAGGAGCCGCGTAAAGAATTAAAGTATGCGCGCGTTGTCAGTTGAGTTTATTTTTGTTGATGACATGTGGTGAGTGATGAGGAGGGGGCAGCATGCCTCCTCAAGTTGTTCTCGCCGCCTCCGTGCGCACCCAGTCAGCTGGAAACGTCAAAAAGTATAGAACAAGCAGGACAGTGCAATATGAGGAAGAAACCTTTTGTTCCTGCGTCAGTGCGCGCGAAATGGAGGTAAAAGAAAAAAAAAACTTTTTGTAGCCCGGCTGCGTATCGCTTGCATGTACATTATTAGATCGTACTCTGTTATTGCGTTCTTATTTTTGTAAAAAAAAGATGAGGAAAGCGCGCGTGCAAAAGCAAAAAAACAGTGCTCAAGAGGCGGAAAGTTTGTTCAAACAATCACTACCGTGTATGACTGTTTCTTTTTTTTCTTTTGGGCGGGAGAGCGAGGGGAAAAAACAGTGTGGCGAGGGGCGGCGAAGCAAACGCGACGCTGTGTATAGATATAGATATGTATCTATATATGTGTACTCTCTACACCCACTAAAAAAAAACATATCATGCACTTTTTTCACAGTTTGCTCACATATCTCGTCGAGTGTGCTTGTGCTCGCTTGAGCGCGCGTGCACGCGCCCCGGCAGCGATTCGCGGTCTGCGCACCCCCCCCCCCCCCCCCCTTCCTCCCCCCGACGCAGGCGGCCATCTCTAAAAGCAGCGCAGTGGTGCCTGTCGCAGGCGCTGGCCCGGCGTTGCACCGTTCCCACCGCCATACCGCGGAAATATGTCGTAACGAGCCAGATACATCATCCTCTTCTCTGTGGTTGGGCGTGTCAACGGCCGAAGTAATCAAAGCTCGAAACGCGATGTCACCGAGGCGTGGCCGTTTGTAGCAGCATGCTTCGTCTTATGCCTTGCGGACTTATGCTAAAGGTATTGTCTCCGGAGAGTGAGTTTGCTAGCGTGCGGTGTGCCTCCTGTACCATTCGTTAACGTCACAGAGCACAGGAAACGCGTGTAAACGGCATATTTTACGCTAATCTGTGGGCTTATGCTACTGGGTCAACAGAATTGCAGCCGTGACGAAGGCGCAACTGTGAAAACTTCTCAGTGTCTGGCTAGCGCATAAGGGTGCCGTTATAAAAGAGATTAAAGAGGATTTGGAGTTTGTTGAGCATGGGACAGTTACTGAGAGTACTGAGAGGAGAATATGCCACACGTCGCATCCCGTAGGCAGCGCCCCGAACTGAGGTTGCTTAATCTGTGTGACTATTCTTTGTAGCGCTCGCTTCGTAGCTACTCTGCGGCGTCGCGATCGTTGCAGTAGTAGGTAACCTCTCAGCAGCCGCCGATGTATGACGTAACGCCGTGCAAGCGCATCCACTCCGGCGTTGCATTTTTTACCTGCAACGGTGTGCGCGCCGGTGGTTGTGCCGTATTCGCCGCGTCGGCCGTCAATCGCTGTCGGGGCTCGGGGAAAGGAGGGAATAAGATGACGACGCCCTGAGTTGTCTGCCAAAGTCGGCGCGTCGATGCCAAGGTCTCATTTATGCAAAAAAAAAAAGAAGTAAATATAGTGTGTAAAACCGCAAACCGGAGGGAGAGGGGACAGGAAATATACATACAGCAAACACATGAGTTCGTTCGTTTTTTGTCGAACTTGTTTCACTCATTGTACAGCGGAGATGTGTGTGACTGTGTGTGTGTGCGTGACGCGCCAGCTGGTGGACGTTTTCTATTGTTATTTATTTGCTGTTTCATTTTCTTTGTCGTCGTCTGCATGATAGAAGTGTCTCTCGTTATACTCAGGAAGCAGACGCCACTAGTCTTTAACATAGACCTGCGCGGTGATCGTAACGGAGCCCGCCTGCGTTCGTTTGCACCAGATATATCGTGTATGCATAGTAGCCGTACTGTTCTCTGCCGTTGATGCACTATTTCTCTTGGGTTTTTCTCTGTCACTTTTTTGCCGCTTGTTGTTCCCGTATTGTGTGTATAACGCGGAGAAGGAAAGCGCATTAAACATTATATACACAGTATTTAAAACACCGTATCGAGCGTGGTGTAAAAGAGCGCGGAGATCTGGTGGAATGTACTTACATCGGGAGCTGTGAAAGGAGATGAAAAAAAGAAAAAAAAGAAATAAACACGCAAACAGCGCCGCTATTTGATGCAATAAACTCTGATGAAGGCGTGTGAGCACCTCGATTTACTCGACTCTCGAGGTAATAAAGGAGATATTTATAGATGTTCTTCACGACCCTGTTTCTTGTGTGTGTGAATCTCTTGTCGGCTCCGCCGTGAGCGCGGCGGCCGCGGCTTGCAGAGCTGCGCGACAAGCCGACACAAACTGCGAGCACCTACTGGAAGTAAGATCGCGCAACAACATAAGAAAACAAAACAAAGCCTGTGCGAGTGTTCACTCAGATGTCTCGCTAAGAGTACAGTGGAGTAGCACCAATATCTAGTTAGTGCGTGCATACACACAACAAATGTATAACAGGGAAAATCTAGTTGGCATTTCAGAATCCAAGCTATCCTCTAGAGCCAAGAACGAAAAACTGATGTGCGGGCTACTCTTCCTAAACATGCACAAGCGACTTTTTAACTGTGAGCTAATGCGTACGCCTCAACTGGATACAAATGCGCTGTTCATTTCTGGGGTAAAATGATGCCATGGCTGGCAATTATCGTAGCATGCCGAGTCTGCTGTTCGGATCCAAAAGAACTGTGGAAAGAAGTTTATTGACAAGACAGCTTGCATATATGCGTTGTTTTCGGTAACTTTAGAATGCAAGCAGCCGGAGTGCGCGTATTCTGTAGATAGTCGGGCTACCTGAACATTCCAATTAACGAAGTCCCTTGCAGCTTCCCCCAGCAGGCCCTCACTGGCTCAGGATACAGTGCGACTAATAGTTCAGCTTCATGTTGCTCAACTGCACCACTAATCTGTGTATGGTGGAATGCGTGCAGTGACCTACTAGTGCCCCCAGATGTTATGCTATGAGGCGTTTCCTGCCGAGGCCCGCATCCTGCTTGCGGTGTCATTCCCTACACAATACGGGCAGTTCTCGTTGGCTTCCGCCCCATGTGACTCTAGTCATGCAAATGTGAGCGGGAAGGGACAAAAATGCTTTCCGCTTGGCAAAAGCTAGGAAAACAAGCACTGGCAGCTGCGCACATTATGACAGATTCTAGCTGCTCCTGCTTATAGCGAGGCTAAGCTATGAGTCGGAACAGAACAGCTTGGAAGGAATGCTCGCTGACCAAGAGCATAGGATCGGCCTCTCCGAAATCTGAACTGACACCAATATACTTCGCCTGTAGACAAAGAATACGTTTTCCGCCGGAGAAGAATTTATGCAGTCCATAAATTCTTCTCCTTAGGTACGAGCCATCGCGAGCACGTGGGCACCAACACTTATCCGCATGATTGGAACTTCATGTGCAGAACGCATATGCCAGGCCAAAGGCTTTGACGATCGCCGCATTGTGGTCAACGGAAATTGGTTTACTTTTTCCTTTTCCACCGCTTGGCCCTGGGAAAATATATAGCGGGACCTCGATGCCTTCAAGGGCACCAAGCGCACTTCCAAAACTGTTGTAACCATGCGACCATGCTGCTTCGGTACGGAAATGTTGGGCACCATTACAAACTCAGTGAGGTTCATTGCAGGTTCGTTATATCCCGTTGTAGGAAAATTCCACTTCGTAAAAACAAGATATCAAATACATGGGCTTTTACAAAAGCTCGCAAAAGGAATGATTATTTCTTCGTTATAACCATTGTTTCTTAGCACACCGTTTCGTTATGCGAGGTTCGACTGTATATTGTCATGTAGCAGTTTGATTTGGGAACTTAAAGCTTTTAATAGGCGGACCCTAGACGGCGGGGGAACGCCAACGACGAGAAGCGGCCAGAGCGGATCTTCAGCTTCTTGACCAAAGTACCAGTGTGGCGCACAAGCTCCGCACCAAGCAGCCGCCTAGCGGCTATCTGCTGCGCGCCCGTCACGTACTCTTTGCCCGCTCGCTGCTCCCACTCGAGCTGTGCGAAAGAGCATGTAACATTTGTGCCGCTTTGCCCTAGATCAGCTTGTCTAGGGACTTTAGGCGTGGCAATCGCTATCTCTGGCCCCTCGGCTTTGGTTTCGCCCCTATGCAGCCCCAAAATTGTTTGCTGTAGCGGCGACGAGAATGGCTTTTTCGAAAATCTAGAAACTGATATAGGTATTACTTACGATGGCCTACAAACCTCTCAATAAATGGGGAGTGTAAGTGTAATAGTTAAAAAGATAACTATTAGTATCATTCAACTATTAGTAACTATTAGGTGTTAGCTGGCCTGCTAGCTAACACCTTTAGATGTGTTTTGATGCACGCCTCCGCTGGCAATGTTATGCCGAATACAGAGCTCTTCGAACTCGGAAACCCTATCTTTCTTAACAGTCTTTGGAGGAACACCCTGTACACTTAATGGAGCGTCGAGGGCCTCTTGGCCTCTTGTGTTCAGCAGGTCGTTTCCCTTGGATAATATTCGAAGAAAACGAACAGAAGAGAAGCGAAAGAAAGGATACCAGTAGGCGAATATAGCTTTTCGCTGAAGACGGCCACGGAAAACTCAAGACAGGGGAAGTGCTGTCCAGCTAAGACCCGAAAGTTGCAATGCCCAACAGACTTCTGGAATAGGGGGGCACCGACCGGAAATTTTAGCTCAAATTAAAAAAAAAGACGATTTAGCATGGTTAGGCCAAATGCGAATCAGGTGCACTGGCACTTCGGTTGTCACTTCGGTTTCGATCCGACGCTCAGCTCGCAAGGTCAAGCAGGCTTCAAAGATTGGCAAAATCAGCGAGAGGGACCTTAGTGCCAGCGCACTAAGACTGTAGAGGACTATTAAGCTCCGCCTTGAGGGTATGACGTGATAGCGTCAATTAATGGGTTAACTCCCATATATGCGGAACTGGTCATTCTCTATTTAACAGTTATGGATCGCTGGGAGTCCCCACACCACTCCTGGCGTAGTGGTGCAGAGGTTAAGAAAGCGACGCGCCACTGCCACCAGTGGGGCACGTGAGACAGGTTGCTCTTCCCGAGCAACCTCTCGTGACCAATCGTTAACTGAACTGCCACGGTGGGCAGTTTGCTCAAAATCCGGTGGGCAGGTTGCTATGATGTCACCATGTTACATGACCTAGGTGGCCCACCTAGATTCTTTCAAGGTCAAGCAGGCTTCAAACATCGGCGAAATCACGGAGTGCGGGCTGAAGTGCCACCGCACTAAAATGCTTTCATCATCATCATCAGCTTCAGTTTTACCACCTGAGCACTTCTGTGCGGTAACATTGTCGTTGCAGCCAAAAGTAAAGGCCACCTGTAACGCAAAATTGTAGCTCGAATTTCTGGTTGTTGGTAACTGCATTGCGACACCGGTAACTTTTGGAGCCTACTTACAACCTTTGTCCGTAAAGTTCCGAGACTGAGCCCATTAACAAAAAATGTGTTTAACATTGAAATCATTTGTGCAGCACCCCTTTGAAATAGTCTTCCTTGCAGTCTATACACAGCTTCCAACGCTTCTTGAGGTCTTGGAAACAGTTGGAAAACGCTTCTTTTTGCAGGGCTGTCAGCTCCTTTGTCGTGGCGTCTTGAATGGCCTCCACAGTCCTCATCCAGCGACTTTTTAGGGTTCTCTTCACACAAGGAAACAGGAAAAGATCGCATGGGGAGAGGTCAGGCGAGTATAGCGGATGGGGAAGTCCAGTAATGTTGTGCTTGGCGAGAAATTTTGTCACGCTGAGAGCAGTGTGCGGCCTTGAGTTATCGTGGAGAAGGCTCCATTGTCCAGTTGCCCATAAGTCACGGCGACGGCTTCGCAGTGCATCCCGCATAAGTTGGAGTACGCGGATATAAAACTCCTGATTCATTGTCTGCCCTTGTGGGACAAACTTGTGATGTATGACAGTTCTGGCATCGAAAAAAAACTATCAGCATCGTCTTTGTTTTTGTCTTCTATCGCCGCACCTTTGGAGAGATTGTGGACCGCCATTCGGCGCTCTGCCTCTTTGTTTGAGAATCGTATTGAAAACGCCATGTTTCGTCTTCAGCAATGATGCTGTCGACGAATGCAGCATTCTTCTCGGCCTCGGGGTGCAAATCAGCGCTCACTGATGCCCGCGTGTCCTTCTGGTCCTGTGTGAGGGAGTTCGGCACAAGTCTTGCATTCAACTTTCGTTTCCCCAAGTTCTCACGCAAAATTTGGTGGCATGTTTTCTTATGGTGACTTCCAATCGCAGAGTTGGAGCACTTCTGGAGCAACGTTTCCTGCTCCTTTCGGAGCAACTGTATTCCAAACGCAGATCTGAGGCACGGATCGAGTCTTCCAATCGTAGACAGGGAGCGGTTGCCGAGCCGAGATTGCTCCGCCGAAATCGGCAGATCCGACCGGAAGTTTGCGTGACGTTCTTTTTCAGCGGGGATAGCGGCGCCCTACATGCTCTGGCCAGAGCAAGTGTACTCCAATCGCAATTTCAGGTCGCGCGCTCTGCGCCGGATTCAGGCGCTCTGTCACAGAGCGTGCAGACCGCTCCGGGCCTGCGGTTGGAATTCACCATTACTAATGTCGAGAGCATTTGATAACATGTGGGCTGTAATGGTGCGGTCTTGCTGTACGATTCCCCTGATCCAGGTCACGTTGTTTTCATTCCTTGAGGTTGAAGGGCGGCCCTGCCTTGTGTCGTCTTCCACCGACGTTCTGCCCGAAACGAACCTCTTGTGCCACTCGAAAACTTGCGCCCGCGATAATGTCTCGTTGCCGTAAGCGTCATGAAGGAGCTCATGCGTCTGTGTGGCTGTCTTGCTAAGCTTCACATAGAATTTTATGTTTACACGCTGTTCGAGGTGGGCATCGATCTCTCCGCATTCACTCACAGTGAAATGCGCAGACGAAGACGACTAGTGACAACCTATTTTTCTACATGTGCCATCTAGCGGCTGCCACAGCAATTAACATAAATAGCTCAGGTTAGCCCGAAAAGATTACGCTACACATACGCACCGACATTTGTTTTGGGGAATCATTTCTATAGAAGGAAATAAATGAGTCTCGAAATGTTATGGACGAAGGTTGTATTAGCGTGGTTCAATTTCTGTCGAAAACCAATTTTGGTATGCACGCGGATACAACACTGATTCTGTGGACGGAGTACTGTAAGAAACTGGCTATTCGACTTGACGGCACACTCCGCTGTCCTTTTTAATTTTTTTCAGCCGGCTGTATTTGAAAGACTCCACAAACATCGTAGGGGGAGACGTGTGCCTAGTATCCCCTGAAGCCATGGACGTGTTTACCGTCTTGCGGTGAGGCGTCAGATGATACGAACATAACAGTACCGTGGCTTGGCGATCTCGTTGTTGTTGTTCTCTGTAGAAATGGCACAGGCCTTAGACGGAGGATTGGCCAGGGTTTGATGCCGAATCTCAGAAAAGAGAAGAGATTCTACTGACACATAAGCCAACTAAAAATCCTTTCAATCACCCCGTTTTCCTCACTTGATTTTGTACTCTCTGTACTGAACCTCTCACTTCTGCTCTCCATCTCCTTTCTCATTGTCCAGCGGATCCTTCCCCGTGCGGCATAGTGCACCTCAAGACGTGGGAGGACTGGGAGGTCTTGCGCGCTCCGAGGACTCGGTCGCGCAGACCATCACTATACCTACCGAGCTGCCAACGTTATGAACCGCAGCAACATAAACGCTTGAGTGCAGTGGCGCTGTTCGGGGGCTCGGGAGCCTACGTGCTCCAAACTCCTCAGTTGGTTAATAAGGTTTCTGATGATGATGATTCAACGTAGAGCTATGAGGAAAGGCGATATGCAGCCTTTCTTTCCTCTTCTTTTAACAGCTCTGCAATGGCGGCACTAATATATTGTTGCCGGGAAATACAGTTAAAAAAAACATGATATTTATTTATTCCATGTAGCTAAGAACGCGCCTTCATGACTGCAACGATAGTGGCCATGTGCCGCTTACCTTTGCCAGGACAGCATGAGATATTAAACGAAGAAACACCAACTTCTGTCGGCACAGTGGCGTTTATCCTACATAATTAAAGAATTTTGCTGGTGAGCGAAGAAACCAGGGGCCGTTTGATTCCTGTTAAGTTGAGCAATGGTCTATAAAAGGCGTCGCGAGGGCTGTCGTGTTTAAACATTCATCCTACGGGACTCCGCATCGAAACATGCCGTGTGGGTTTCCATCTGTGTCGAAAGTACCGAAGCACACTTTGTGGACACATCACAGCTATACATTTTTCCTAAGCAGCCAACTCCTTGCCCGTAACGGCTAAGCATCAAGAACTTTTCACGTTTCAGCAGCGCAGCATGTGCTGTTAGGAATGGCGATTGGCTGTGGGTATTGCTCCGTCTGGTGCAAGCGTGCAAGTAGTAGGAGTAGTAGACCTTTATTCAATCATAATTTACAGGCCGAGCATTCGAACGCCTGGGCGACCAGGCGACGCTTTTCTTCCCCTTCAGCGCCAAGCCAGTCTGGCCAGGAGGCGATGGATAAGGAAAGGAGGGGGTTATAGGAACCAGACTGCTGAGCAGCCGGGCAATAGAAGAGGCAACGGGCTAGGTACGCATAGGCAGAGGGGAGTTCGGACAAGAAGGGCCCGATCGACAGCGATAGAACAAGAGGCGGGAGGGGGGGGGGGGGGGTAATGACTGTATTCATTTGGATGTTCCGAAGAAGGCGAGCCTCCGGCACTGTGAGTGATGGATGAGGGGAATGGTAAAGGCGTTTGTCAAAGCGGAGCTCGAGGTAGACCTACTTTACGGTGCGGCGCAGGGAGAGCTCTTCCACCGTCCTCCGATGGCTTGGGCCAGGGAACCAAAGAGTGTTACAGGCGAGCTGATTGGCCAGATGATTGCCGCCAATCCCTGAATGCCAGTGACCCAGCGAAGTAAAACGGTGAAAAGCGGCTGCGTGGAGACCGCTCGTTCGACCTCCTGTTGGAGTGGTAGGGGGCGGTTTTGTATGTGGCGGATAGGGGCTTGAGAGTCGAACTAGACCGTGTACTCTGCAAGAGAGGGAAGTAGGACAAATGACTGGAGGGCATGTGCAATGGCGAGGACCTGCGTCCGGAGGGCGCAGGTACGGCCCGCTGGTGTGGGTTTCAGGTGCAAGAAGATGGGGAGCGTGAAATACACTTGCACTAAAACAAAGCAAGCGAGGAGATGTGTTGCCAATTTACACCTGGCTGCTTGTCTGTAACCGCGTGCGCTTTAAAACGACCGGGAAACAAATCGCCGCTCGCATACCTTCCAAGGCGCAAAGCGATTCCGTTCTGCCAAAAGGTATGATCTGATTCCGATTTTGCGTGAGCGTAGCTTATGGCCTTCTTGCGATGCAGTGCCTCTCTTTCTGCAGTTCATTCCGTAAGAAACTCATCCGTCGAAGAGCCGAGCACGGTTTTATCCCTTTGTTCGGGACAGAGGCAGTTTCACTTGCAGGCATGAAACATCATGTTGAGTCAGTGTTACCTCACCGGAATCAACGATGTTATGCTTGCGCTTCCCGGGCCGTTAACATGTGTGACTTCACCTGCAACCGGGTCCGTCCCGCTAACACGTGACATTTCTGCGCTGCCTGCGGGTAGGCGCTGCCTTTCAGGAAGCGCGTTCCCGTTTTGTTTTCACTGGAATGATACGCAGAGGTGCGCTCAAGAACCTACACTGATTGCGGAACCAATGAGCTCCTGTTTGGCCTCTGTCCTTCCCTTGAGGGCAAAATATTTCGCATCTTCTATAACAGAGATAAACCACTATAGTTACTGATTTCCAGGGTGTGGGCTGCTGCGCAGATGAAACGTTATGACACGTTTTTTTATTTATATACATGGACACGAAAGGAGAGATTTACGTTATGCTGAATTGTGTTTAACGTCCCACAGTTCCCCTGGCACAGCATGACATTCAGGTTGTTTGTATTTCGCCTGCATGGAAATGCTGTCTACGCGGCCGGGATTCGATCCCGCGACTTTGGGATCAAGAGCCGAAAGCCACGGCCACTAAGCCATCGCGGCGGGTGTCCAGATGGAACATGTTGGTGACAACTACGTCACTATACTCAGGCTTTAGCAATTTCAAAAAGGTCTGAGCTAAATCACGAATGTGAAAATAGTGCGTTTGGCACTTTTGTACATCCTATTTACATAGTATTTAGTTCTATGTTTTTTCTGCAACGCTGCCCCTATGCTGTATGCATATAAAGCCCCAGCTGCTTCATAGCTTAATTCATTTGGAAGTTGGCGCTTCTCTTGTCTCCATGTACAAGTCCCCGTGTCTGGTGCTCCGGTACCCGTGGTTATGTTGTCGTTGTTAGTGCAATGAAATTACCTGAATGACTTCCGATCAGTACGTGAGGAACCCTGGAACCAGAGCATAATTAACCCATTTGGTTTTTCTCTCTCAAAGTCTTCTTACGCCTCCTCCCCCTCTCCCTTTTCAATGCAGGGTAGTTAGCGGCACGCAGCCATGGTGGTTGTCACTGCTACTCAGAAAATATATTCACCAGATTAAGAGTTGAGGGGTTCTTCTTCTGTTGTTGCTAGGAAAAATGAAAAGGAAAGTGCACAGGCCTGCCCACTGGCTCAAGCTGAGCCACAATCGCTACCACGTGCGGAAAGTTGGAGAGTTTAAAGATAGGATAGAAAAGACGCGCGCTATAATGTCCCAGGCCGATCCCGGAGGCAGTGCAATACCAGGCCAACCGGTGGCGGAAGTGAAGCAACCTTCAAGCACTCCGCCACATTTCCAAAAATATGTTAGGTTCAAATGGGACCCGTATCAGATATTCTATAACCGAAAACGGCCCACGGGGCTTCGAACTGTTCATCTTTAATAGAAATAGACATAAAAATAGGTAATAGAAACGGATAACTATAAACGCGTGACAAAAGAAGAGCAAGAGGAATGCACAAAATTGGCAGTCAGGCTTGGACACGGAGCGAGAGCAGAAATATTGTGGTAGTTAGCACGGGCACCCTCCCGCATCTCTCAGCAAAGCATTAATTGACGCTGCAGACTGGAGCCTCAGGTTCCGCTCCAGGGCCTGCCTGGATCTCACGCTTCCAGAGCATGCCATCGAGCTATCTTCTTCTTCTTCTTCTTCTCCTCAAGTAATATGGCACATACCCACGTGGGGGGATTGGCCAAGGTATAGGGTAGAATGCCAATGAAGCATTTGCGCGGGGGAAGGAAACGTCAGAAGACTGAATCAAGATAAAAAAAAAATTGGGAAAAATAAAATGAATTCAAGAGGTATGAGTCATCCGGAATAGAATCAATCTAGCCTTTTTTGGACATGCGAAAGAATTTTGTGTATAGCTAACAAGATAATCGATTAGTTGCACTTATGTAATCGTGAAGGTAGCCGCATACACTGCTTAACGGGAATCCCTTGGCACTCGCACCGAACGATAGAAGAACTGTAAGAGACAGAGGCAGTCCTAGTCTCGAAAGAGGAACCCCAGATATTGCTTTCTCTGAACCGCGAACCGCCGGCAAGAGAGCAGAAAATGATCGATTGATTCAACTTGCCCACATGATACACAAAGGTTTGTCGCAGCGAACCCGCACCTGCATAAGTACAAGTTTAAGTGAGGTATTCTACATCGCAGGAGCGTCATGGACACTTCACAAAGCCTTGACTTACACCACCGGATATTCCATGGGTACTTTAGGTGTTGAAAGTCCACGGTATTCAGTAACGGATCACTCAAAGTGGCTGAAATATGTTGAAACCGCTGGAAACGTGAAGCTGCTAACAGAATGAGGTGAGGGACGGGATATATTACAGGTGCGCTGAGAGCTGACCTTGCCAATAAATCAGCCACCTCGTTAAAATAGACGCCTGAATGCCCAGGTACCCAGACCAAACGGATCTCGCGCACTGTGCTCGGAACAAAAAACCTAAGTGAACGAGTCAAGAAAGATTTTTCCGAATTTTGGAGAGAGACAATAACTGAAAGGCAGTCTGTGAGAATAAGAACCCGTGCGACATGTCTGGGAATTTTGAGAAGAGCCAAACCAATGGCCAAAAACTCTGCGAAGAATATAGGAGTATAATCAGGGATACGAACGGAGTAGCTCCAATCTAGATCCTGCGAATATATGCCAATCGCCGCCTTCTCACAGCTGCCGGAGGCATCAGTGGAGAGAACAGTATGATGTGGAAAATTCTGTAGGTGTTCAGAAAGAAGACCATTTAGGGTATGTGCGGGCATATGCGAGCTATGCCGGGCACTCCTCCTTTTCCTCCAGTACCCGGCGCGGCCGCTGCACGGCGATCGGCTCCTCGACTGCCAAAAAACACGAGCTCTCATTAATTCAGTAAAAGTGCTTTCGATCATTAAATTCTTCTTCCTCCGCGTCTAAATTTTGTGAGGGCGCTCGAGTTGCCGTTTTGCCCCGGTCTGCTCTGCGTGCTGGCGTGCGCGCGACTCGGGACGAGCACGAGCCGGACCTGGGCACGGGCAGTGGACCTTTGGATCCTGTGTTCCACCGGCGCTGAAGATCGGCGCGCTCGTCAGCTCTACCGGGCCCCGCCTTTGGCCTTCGGAAGCCGCAGCTGACAGGCTGGTAAGGACATCGCTGCGCTGACAGTATGTAAGTTGCCGAAACGCAGGGACTGATGTTGGCTTCTGACACTTTAGCGTCAGTTAATTCCTTCGGTCGGGCGGGGAATGTGCTTGAGGGACCCGTTGTCCGTCTTTGCTGGTACATCTGTTGCTGCCGTGTGGCGGCTCGAATTTATAGCTTGCTTATTTCGAGCGTATAGTGCATTCGTCACTACTTTTCGGTGTCCTCTTCGCTGAAATGCGAGAATGGGTTGTGCGTTTATGCAGAAGTCTCAAACATTCGAAATGGTTTCGAGGCGGCATGACCTGCGGATTATGTGAGGGGAGCTTCGAGGAATGACTCGACATTTCACCGCGACGCCTGCTTCACTGGTTGACTGCGCGCTGATATGAGCTTTCCTTTTCAGAAGCCAGCATGAAGAACCTACTGCAGAAGGAAGAAAAGAAAGAAGAACGTGAGTTCCTGACTGACTCTGTTTCTCTGCTGATGTGACATCGCCAGAGGCTGACGCTATATCTTGCGCAACTGGTTTCGCCCCACGGTGCAATCTTGGCTTGGCTTGCATAATTGCTCATAGTGCCTCTTGCTTTGCTACCGGCAGCAAAATATTGCATTGTATATTTCAATACGTCTGTTCCGATATGTCATCATAATTACCACCACCAGCTCGACTAGGCCCAATCCAGGGCAAAGGCCTCTCCCATGTCTCTCCAATTAATCCTGTCATTTGCCAGCTGCGGCCACTGTATCCTCGCAAACCTCTGAATCTCATCCGCCCACCTAACTTCCTGTCGCCCCCTGCTACGCTTGCGTTCTAATGGGATCCAATCCGTTACCCTTAACGACCAGCTGTTATCTTGCCTATTCGCATTGAAGTGTGAGTTGTAATTGTACGTAACTGTTTTTGTGCAGCTGGTTCTCACACTAAGGCATTCAAGTGATATGGCAATGGTATAGGAACCAGAATAATGTCTTGCGCCTTCAGCAGCATTTGTTTCTGAGCGGAAAAGAATATCTCGCCGGGCAAAAAACTAGATGCGATGCATTTCTATGCTCCTGGCTTATACTGTTAATTAATAATAATAATAATAATTGTTTTTTCGGGGAAAGGAAATTGCGCAGTATGTGTCTCATATATCGTTGGACACCTGAACCGCGCCGTAAGGGAAGGGATAAAGGAGGGAGTGAAAGAAGAAATAGGTGCCGCAGTGGAGGGCTCCGGAATAATTTCGACCACCTGGAGATCTTTAACGT
The DNA here is from genome assembly GCF_052857255.1 of Amblyomma americanum. Taxonomy (NCBI): domain Eukaryota; kingdom Metazoa; phylum Arthropoda; class Arachnida; order Ixodida; family Ixodidae; genus Amblyomma; species Amblyomma americanum. The sequence goes on along the minus strand of NC_135502.1, from coordinate 74,906,152 downwards.
GCACTGCCATCGCACAGCACATGGGCGCCATAGCGTTTTGCCTCCATAAAAACGCAGCCGCCGCGGTCGGGTTCGAACCCGGCTGCGTTTTTATGGAGGCAAAACGCTATGGCGCCCGTGTGCTGTGCCAAGTCTTCTGTATACGGATTTATAGTCGTCTCTAAATCGGCCGTGGAGGGTGCACTAGCTTTCCAAGCAAGTAATGAATGCGCGAAAAGTATGCAGTACAGTTGTGCGTTTCTTTGCGCGAGTCACATTCTCTGTTTGTTCGCGAGAACACAAACATTAATAGGCAAACTTAGCAACTATAGTTTTACCACAGCTGAAAACGCATTAGATATATCGACATCGGCAGCCACTTTTCGCTGGGCGCGAAAAGCACAGGTCAACGTACGTGGTGGTTCTAGCATTTGTTAGTCAGCCGTCCTACATTATGTGGCGCCCATTTAGCCGGCAGCCGCAAGTACACCGCAGGTACGCCGCTCTAATAGCCAAACTTATCATGCCTGTTGACAGCAACTAGACTACGGTTCCTTGGTGTGAAGGCACTTTCGGTTGGAGGATTTCGAAGAGAGACAAGTTTTCATAGGGTGGATGTTACTGCACAAATGCGGTACTTAAACGCTCGACCGTAGCCGCAGTGTGCAGTTCCGCAAGCCGCATGTTATCCGCATTGTGACGTCATAACTGACGTCACAGTGGCCGCTTTTGGCGCCACTTGTACCCCCCGTGTAAGCGGTGGAGCGAACTTTCGGAAACTATTATGTTTCCTAGTAACCGAAAGAAATTGATCTGCTCGATCTATATGCACAAGTAGCTTTCGGTTCTATGCCGCTCCACTCCTGTTATTTTCAGTGGGATTGAAAAATAATCCTTGTTAATTATTTCACCTTGTGTCATTGTTTGAGCAGCTATTATATCACGAGAGTACGGCTGCCCTGACAGCTTCATCCAATATTATAAAGAACGCTCGGTTTATACTAAAACGCTAGTATTGTCTCTACGCCTTAAGAAAACTATTGTTGAGGCATTCATCTCCAGAAATACTAATATAGGGGCGCACAAATGAGCCTCGAATGCATGCACGGACGGCAGTCGTCGAATAAAACCACCTTCCATGTAAGGTTGTATGTGGTTTAGAGCCATAAAGTACTGAGGATAGAGAATGTGGTTCAGCTGGCAGCAGAGGGGTGCACCTTATGTCTTCGTGTGTGCAGCCGAGCAGGCCGTCCCCTGCGACCACAGGACGGCCTCCCGCTGCCTGCTCAACCTGATGCCCGTGGTGTCAGAGACGGTGAGCGGCACGCTGCTCAACGGCACCTTCCTGCCCGACATCTGCCTCGAGGTGGTGCACGACCGCGCCTTCTCCAAGCTGCCCTTCGCCAAGATGGCGCTCACGGTGGTCTTGTTCGCCGACATCTCGGGTGAGTCCACACGTGTGCAGCGCGAACACGTTGCTAAACTGGGCTCTATAGTGGCTCTCATAGTGGGTGGATGTGCACGAAATCAAGCACGTGTTTAGTCTCCTGTCTAATGGCTTATTTCAGTGGGCGAGCAGGTGCCTTACACCTGGCGAATTGTAGTGCGTGCCACTGGATGAAGGGTGAAAGTGCTTTAATCCAGTGGCAGAACAAGAGTTGTTTCGCTCCACCGGGAGCAGTCTAAGCATTCCATGCTGTACTCTCGTAAAAAGCAAGAGTTCGGAGGAATTTACGCGACATTAAAGTGTCATATCCTCGCTGTCTCGATTTTTTTTCGGCGGCACAAAAATGGCGGCAGCAAAGCATGATCGGCCCGCAGTTGGTATGAAGATGAGTTTGGTACCTCAAATTCTATTCTATGCGCTGGCTCATTTCCTTTTTCTCGGTCACTGGTAAAGAATTGCACAGGCGCCAAAGCATCGGCGCTGTCGAAAAATCCGGTGCGCAATCGTCAACTCCGGTGGCCGCGGTTCCGGAAAACAGGGTTGATGTTCACGTAGCTAGCAGGCACGCAGAGAATGATGGGGAAACACACGTGGTCCGCGGAATGCTGCTCTCGGAACCCAGTTACTGCTTTAGCGGGGGAGATCAAGTGCTCCTCCCTCCCTTGGTGTGCTTCTGCTTCATACCCATCTTCTTCAATAACCATCATCCTCTTCAATAGACGTCATGGAGGAAGAAAAGAGGAGAGGCGGATACCACCTGCTCCCCCTCTACTTGGCCACCGTCTCAGCGCGCTTGCGCATGCGCAGCAGGAAGTGCAGCAGACGGCGGCGCTGAAAAATTGAAAATTGTTTTTTGAGGAAAGGAAATGGCGCGGTAATTGTCTCACTTATCTCGGCGGACACTTGAACCGCGCCGTAAGGGAAGGGAAGAAAGTGGGAGTGAAAGAACAAAGAGAGAAAGAGGTGCCGTAGTGGAGGGCTCCGGACTAATTTCGGCCACCTGGAGATATTTAAAGTGCACTGACATCGCACAGCACACGGGCGCCTTTGCGAAACGTGGCCGCCCCGGTGGGGATCGAACACGGGTACACCGGCTCAGTAGCCGAGCACTCTAACGACTGAGCCACCACGGCGGGTACGCCGCTGCGCCCAGCGTTACTACTGGCTGCACCGTCGGCCAGAGACTCCCAGCAGTCTTTGCGAAAACACATGACTTCCGGCACACTTTTTGACGTGTAGCTCAGATAGCGAGGGCCTCTTCTGTGTTTTGCTTCCTCCGTAATAGACGTTTATTCACTCACTCATTCCTCCCTGCTCGCCTCTGGTACTGTTGGGCAATGGACTGCACCGTAAACCTGAGGTGGTGCGAACGCAGATGCACAGTTGCAAAAGCATGACTCTTTTTAACTTCTTCAATAGAAGTTAGCAATTTTGCAAAGGCTGAATAACATAACTGCGAATTGTAAGTAGCATAAGTGGCTCGATGGTAATCCTCTCTCAGAATTTTGGTTTGACATGCAGACTGAAACTTAACACCCACATGATTCGTACGCTTCAGACACGCTCTGCATACACAGCTTCGCACTTCTTGAATTCCTTCCTGTACCAAACGAACCAATGTCAGCGGTTTTAAGCTGACTGGCGCATGTTCTTATGTTTCGTTGCTGTGCTGCCCATACGTCCAGGGTTCACCGCGCTCACCGAGACGTACTCACTCACTGGCGCTCTCGGCATTGAGGCGTTAACCAGGACACTAAACCACTTCTTTGGACACATCATTCAACGTACGTACAGAACATAGTCTAATTATTTGGTTGATGGGTCAAGTTGCATTCCAGTGTTCATGTTTTCCCGCGGTTACTTTTGCGCAGATATTTTCTCTGCCGGAGGAGACATTTTCAAGTTCGCCGGTAAGACGAATGCCCTCTTCCTTGTTTATCAGTCGGACCAGTGTAGAATCGGTTGTACATTCTGCGAGACACGTACATTCTCTACGCTTTCCCAGAACGCAATATGCATGCATTTAGAATGCCGCAGTAATTCGCGATTCTGAATTCACGCAATTCTGGGTCACCATGCGTCCTGCATTTAAAAAATTAAAAAAAAATGTGTCCTGAACTCTTTGACGTACACAGTTCTGACGTTTGCCGGGCGCTTGTCTCGAATTCGGCAGGCGATGCCCTGTTCTGCATCTGGAAGGTTGACGACGACGGCACGCTGGCCGAGACCATCCAGACGGTGGTGGACTGCAGCCTGAACATCCAGAAGAACTACGGCGAGTGGCCAACCTGCATCGGGGTCACCCTGCGCGTGAAGATCGGTGAGCGAGCTCGTCTTTGGCCATCGATCCCTGGCTGATCAGCGCGCTCTAATTTCGCGACCTGGCCACAGCTCTCTCTTCTCCCCGAGGGCCGATCTGTGAGAAAGACTGCGGCGCTGTGCGCTAACGGGTGTAAAATTTTATTGCGCGGAGCGCTTATGTACCCTGCCGAGTAGAACATGCTGTAACGTTCCTGCAGTGAGAAGAAATACGAAAATTGATCAATAGCAATACATTTATTGCACAAGGAAGGGCTTGACAACCAAGGAGATCGATAGTTCCTTTTTTTAGTGAGCTGTAGTGCTCCTACGAACTTTATTGCCCTAGTGAATCCCATGCTTTTGCAGTTAGGGACATAGCACTGAGGTGTTTGCGTACCTTTGAGCGGCGCTACATGGCTCGCGTCATTCTGCTTCCTCCAGAAGTTGGCGTCGGAGCTTTATACCGTGAACCAATTAATTTGGACGATGCTTGCACAGCAGCGCGAGTTTTGCTCGAAAGGGCGGGATTTTGGTCTTCATTCAGCCACTGAATGATCCAGTGACAAAGAAGCAATATCAAGTCAGGGCAGCGTGTGCGGTGTGAACACTATTTGGCATTTGGGGACAGCTGGGAAGTCTCTCGAAAAAAAGCTGTTGGAAAGAGGGAATTAGAGGTGACCGTTTCACATTTCCACTTCTTACCTATATAGCACGAGTTTGTCCGAGTTAATATTTGTCCGCTTACGTTAATATCTCTGGACTTTTCTTCACTTCGCACAAGCTGCATTTCGCCTTTTGAGGCTGCTGCTTTCCACTACTCCCCCGTCGGTGGCAATGCAGTGTTCAGTTTCCATGCATCGTATATGATGCAGTCGCGATGCTTCCGTTTCCACGTGGCCAACGTACGTGTGAAGTCCGCCCCGTGGCTTTCGGTTCACCCCGCAGGGATCGCGACGGGACTGCTCGAGTACCACTTCTTCAACGACGAGTACGACTCCGTCCATTACTCGGCCAGCGGCACGGTGGTGGAGTACGTGCGCAACGCCGAGATGCTCTGCACGGCCGGCGACACCATCCTCACCACCGAGGCCTGGCGCTACCTCGAGAGCAAGGGCATCCACACCCGGTACACCTACACCGCCCTGCCCGAGGACATGGTCAAGGTTTGGTTTGGTTTGGTTTATGGGGGTTTAACGTCCCAAAGCGTCTCAGGCTATGAGAGACGCCGTAGTGAAGGGCTCCGGGAATTTCGACCACCTGGGGTTCTTTAATGTGCACTGACATCGCACAGCACACGGGCCTCTAGAATTTCGCCTCCATCGAAATTCGACCGCCGCGGCCGGGATCGAACCCGCGCCTTTCGGGCCAGCAGCCGAGCGCCATAACCACTCAGCGCCATAACCACTCATGGTCAAGGTGCGCCCTGCTTAATCACGTCTCACCTGCCGCTCTAGGTGCCAGTGAACGAAACTTGAGGGACAGTGAGGACAACTTCATCCAACTACTGTTCTATCATTAAATATTGACTCTGGCTCTTTCAGGGTATGATGACGTTATTCTATCGAAAAGGAGTGGTTGCTACAGTTTTGTGCTGAATGGTGCGGTGCAGCCTATCCTTTAACACACCTTGCGCTTTTCTTTCTAGAAGCCCGCTTAACGAAGTAAGGCCAACAATCTATAGTATCGACGAGTGATTTGGAGATCCCATGTGCCCACAATTCTTGCGCGCAACTTGCTTACTGTTCTCGTTCTCTGCTATGTTCTCCGTGTGGAACAGCCATCTTGTAGGTAACGCTGTGCGAATTGCGATGCACTCTATGGTAAACTTCTAGCCTCTACTTAAGTGCATTTAGTTGCGGGGCCAAGCGCATCGACAGAGGTAGTTCGTGCTTTGGTTCGTGTTATAGACGGCTTCACTTGCTAATTTATTAACGCGCCTTTCACTCTAAAAAATATCGGTTCACTGCTGCCTGAGGGCCTAAATGTTTCTTGTGTTTGTAGCGTAGTGTGTGTTCCACGTCAGAAACCATTGTCAGGACTGGCGGGGCTCAGCTCTCTATAGAATGGGTGCTTCGTGTTCATGAATATTCGTGCAAGTTGATTGGACAACAGCCAATGCATAAACAGAAAAAAGAGACTCAACATGTTTAGGCAGTTTCATTCTTCCCTTCCTTCTTGTGAATGTCTATACCTTGTTTTAGTTATTGCTGGGTAATTTCTTTAGTTCTGCACGAATTATGTACTTCTCGTCTTTTCTTGAACGCAGTGGCCAAGTTCTCACGGGAGCGGTATATGCGCGAATATTCTACGTATCTAATGAAACCGCAGCTGTAGCCGAAAAAAGAAAATACTGTACCATGTCTCCACTGCAGTGTCCTTTGTTGCCTGTGGTGTTACTCCGGCACATAAATACACGTAACCGCAAACTCGTTCGTTCGGAATAAACAAGCACATTTGTTTTATCGTCGACAGGTACTGTGCTTTGACCCAGGCGTCACGGAGGAGGACAGAATGGCATTCACAAGCGGTAAGGCGACCGGCCCTGCACCTAAACGGGAAACGAGGAAGGGGGCAGAATATACTCACGGCTGCGGAACAGGCAAAGCATCTCACTCTGTCCCACGCTTGCAGCCTTCACCGGTGTGCGGCCCGCCCTTTACGCGCTCAACTTCGAAGACGCGCCTCTTCTGAAGCGCTTTATCTCTCCTGTGGTCGTCAACGTGAGTGTCCCGTTTTACGTGGACTATGCCGTGAATTCGCTGTGTGGTGCCTGTAATAGTAACCGGGGAGAAATCTGCAAACACGAGAGCAGGAACTGGGCATGTAAAATATCTAATTAGGAGGCTAAAATGAAACGAACTTCACCTCATGTAGAATTGTTAGGAAAAGCGTGGCGTAGCGACCAAGTATAGCGAGATCTATAACTAGCCTAGCCTTGAGAAGCCAGCGATGAAAAGTAGTCCGGAGTAAAGAAATAGACGAGTTAGCAATTAACGAAGGGAAAAGTACAGCAGTTCAGGACTTTGCTAGACAACATATATTCCGCTTTGACTGAGGGAGACTACACTATCGCGTAGAGGCGGTGAATCCGAACCTCGCCAGTATAATCACAGCGCGGGCAATTGAAATTGAATGTAGGGAAGATATGCAGGTTACTGACAAGTTTACCCAGGAAACAAGGTGCCTTATTGCAAACGTTGTAGCATGAAAGAATACGAAGTCGCGTTAGTGAAATGTACATTGGTGGCACATGCAATGTTGGATATTCGATGGCCCGTTAATGTAACAGGGTAGATTATAAGGAAGGGAATACGTTGAGGGGATGGCAGTTTGTCAGGTTGACAGATGGAATCAATGTGAGAGGCCTTTGTCCTGAAGTCGACGTAAGCGGTCTGAAGAAAGAAAATGTTGTAACTGCGATGTAATACCTCCCTGACCAAGCCGCTGCCTTCTGAGCGCTACCTGCCCTGCACCGTCACAGAGGCTTGCGAGCAAACAAGTGAGTCTCTCCTGAAGGGTCCTGTTTCTTGATTGCGATCCTGGTTTTCAGAGAAATCGCGCGAGCGTTGTTATCGCGGAGGTTCGGTAAACAGCAGAAGGGCACTGCCACAGGTGGGACCGGTACATAGAGTGCAGTACTTATGCCTTCCTTAATTTGTAGAGGAGGCCTTTCCTTTTCACATTCTTCTTGCCTACTGGCGTAAAAAAAAAGTACGAAAATCCGCCAATTTCACGTGGTAGACATACTAGCTGACATTCTCCCCTACACACAAACCCACGCGCTTGAAAAATAAAGACGGTGTGGCACTTCTTTCAGATCAAGACGCAGGAGGAGCTCATCTTCCTGTCCGAGATGAGGCACGTCACAATCGTGTTTGTCTGCATGCCAGACTTCATCGACATCGATCTGCCCACACTCTCCGCGCTGTACAGAATTGTCAGCGCCGCCCTCAAGGAGACGGACGGTAGGTGCAGACGGGGCGACCTGCAAGGCGCTTGCTTAAGTTGTTGCGTGCGAGCATAACAGCGTACCGAACGCGTAAACAACTCAGAAACCCAGTTTGATCGCTGGAACTTTTGCGCAAAAGCAAGCTGTTCTTACGGTGCTTTCATTTTGGCCTTTACGCTAGGTGTCCTCAACAAAGTCATCACATTCGATAAAGTAAGCTCACTCGCTCCTGTGTCCAAGGACGCGCACTTTGCTCATTGGTTGTCGTTACTCTCTACGCCTCGGTCGTTGACTGCAACTGTGCTGCCCCCTCGTGCGTTCTTCCCGCAGGGCTGCTCCTTCCTGGCCGTGTTCGGCCTGCCCGGATACAAGGGCAAAAACGAGACGTGCAACGCGCTCATGTGCTGCAACAAGCTGGTGCACGAGGTCAGCGCCATGAACATGTGAGCACGTCTCGCTCGTATTGCGCCCCTTTCGAGATGCAACCTTAGGCCGACTGTGAGCGCGATGTAAAACAACTTTCCTCCGCAGCAAGGTGACGGCGGGGATCACCTCAGGCATGACATTTTGCGGTATCATTGGACACCCGCTTCGCCAGGAGTACACAGGTGCGTCGTGATAGCCGTAGAGCGGCGCTGTGTGCGTTTCCCATGTGCGCGCCTCTCATGCTTACGCGGCCACCACTGCAGACTTTGTTACATTTCACATGGCGGCAGCGAACAAAGCAGTACGCCAGATTTATGCACAGGTAGGTCGTCAGTGTCATGAACCTGTTTAAAATTCAAATATTTTCTGGTAGGATGACAAAGGGTAGTGCAGGCGCGGGCCTTTCAGTGGTGAATCAAATATGCTCTTTGCGGATAAGAGGTTTTAAATGAAATAGGTTTTCAAGGGGCTTCAGAGGGGAGGGCTCTGCATTAATCTAGACCGCCTGAGGTTTTTTTAACACGCGCTCATATCGCACAGCACAGGGGCGTTTTCGCATTTTGCCTGCATCGAATTGCAATCCGATCCCACGACCTTAGCATCAGTAGCCGGATGCCAAAACCACTGAGCCACAGCGGCGGGTCTTTAAATGAAATAAAAATCCCCTTATGACAAGCTATTTCCCATCCTATTGCGACCCTGTGGGAAAGCGCACTTCCCCGCTCCTCTGCGTCGCATGACCACGCACATGGCACAGTCTCGAAAGTGCCGTACTCCTCCGGCCCCCTTTCGATAAGGTCCTTCCTGGGCAGCGGGTAAACGCAACATACCTTGACGATGATGTCGCAACCCCGCGTAAATCTTCCACATAATTATCGTTGCACTCTGAATACGAATACGCTTGAATGGAAGTAAAATGGAGTAAGCTGTCCTTAAGGACACTCCCTTTTATAAAAGGGAGTGCGCTAGAGGAAGACAGCTTACTCCATTTTAACGCCTTTCTGCTTAGAGTGTGCAGAGAGAGGGAGTTGGGCATGCAGAGTGAGTATCGCGTGCCCGCCCTGCTTGCAGTGATCCCCCATAACTATCGCTGTAGAAGGAGGGAGTTGGGCATGCAGAGTAAGTATCGCCTGCCGGCCCTGCTTGCAGTGATCGGCCGCAAGGTGAACCTGGCCGCTCGGCTGATGAGCAAGTACTCGGACTACCTGATGGTGTGCGACGAGGACACCTATCAGCGCTCGGTGCTCCTAATGGGGCCCAACAACTTCAAGGAGCTCGAGTGGCGAAAGCTCAAGGGCATCGAGCATATGGGTCGCGTCTTCCAGGTCAAGATCACCACCGAGGAGTGAGTATGCACTTCTAACCCCTCCCTCGACTCTTGATCGATCGTGCACTTGGATCTTGTCCCTGGACTGCTATGCGTGGACAAACTCTGCTCCACTCATATTGACTGTTTAGATATCGATCACGCCTCGTTCTCTGGACGCGGCCCACAGATAATGTGAGTGCCCGCGAGATCTCCCATCGGTGCAGGCCGCCACAGCGAGGTCACAAATTTTTCACACTTTTAAATGGCAGCTTTAACTCTGCCGTTCGGGCTTGACTTCAAGAAAAAATGAATGTGGATTAGCTCAGCTAATCCAGGATATACAAAGCGAAAGATGTCGACGTTCACTGTGTTCATTGGCGTTGGCGTTGACGATGTTCTAGACGGCGATGGCTTTGAGCAAAGGAAGGGCGCATAACTGGCTCCCTGGATAAGCGGACGCCTCATTCGTGCTCTGATACATCTGGCGGTGTTGAGAGAGAGATGTGGCCTGAATGCATTAGCGCTGACAGCGTTGTGGCTGACATGCGGCACTGCAGCTAAAGCTAGGCCGCAGCGTTCATTTGGGGATCATTCTCTCGCGATCAACCATTAACTGCATGCCACCTCCCAGGGTGGCAGGGAGGGCGCGCTGCCTATCCAGTGTGCGGAACGCAATCAAAGCAGGCTTTTGCAGTTGGACACCAACGCCACATACATGAAAGCGAGATTGAGGTCCCCCTGACCCACGGAGCCGGTTGCGCGCCTTTCCTTTTGTGAAAATGAATGGCCTTTGCAAAGTTGTCAACGCCAATGAACTCTATGAACGCCGTCGGCTCACTTGTTTTGTTTGATTTTTGAGGAAAGGAAATGGCGCAGTAACCGTCTCACCTATCTCGGTGGACACCCGAACCGCGCCGTAAAGGAAGGGATAAAGGAGGCAGGGAAAGAAGAAAAAGAGAACTGAAAATTGAAAGTTGGATTTTGAGGAAAGGCACGACGCTGCGCAGCGGCGGAACACCTGTGGCTCGGTGCTACTAGTGGCGCATGCGCAGTAGTGGCTAGGGAGCGAGAGAGAGAGAGAGAGAAAAAAACTTTATTGGCGCCAAAAATTGGTCGATTCAGAGGGACCCGGGTGTCTTCATGTTGAAGTTCCGAGTATTCCAGGGGTGGTGCCCTTATTCCAGGGCCCCACTGAGTCTTGCTACCTCACACGCATGCTGGACCAGTCCTTTTTGAACCGCCAGCACGCTGCTGGTGAGCAGGCTCTCCCACTGTTCCGCATTGGGCTCTTTTAGTTTACGGAATGAATAATTGTTTTTACACTCCCATGTAATATGGTATAAAGTGGGGGTTGCTCCACACCACTTGCATGTGTCCGCGTACTGGTTCGGAAACATTTTGTGAAGTATGTGTAAGTTATGAAAGCTTCCTCTTTGCAGTCTACGCCAACCGACTGCCTCATATTGCGTTAATAGCTGGTGTGGTGGAGGATACGCTATCCTCTGTCCTCTGTAGTGATTTAGGATTTCCGCGTACGATGGTTCCACCGTTGTGGTGGGCTCAGGGTCACTTGATGTATCTGCTCGGTTGGTAAGCTCGCGAGCTAGATCGTCGGCCCTCTGACTCCCAGTCACCCCGGTGTGCCCGGCACCCAGAAAATTTTATGCTGAATTTCTTTGTTCGGGGGTCCCGCCTGGAGGATGATGCGTAGCGCTCCCTTGCTGATCCTACCATTAGTGTAGTGCCTGCATGCTTCTTTGGAGTCGGTGATTATTGTGATCGGTTTATTTCTGCGGTATCCTTCAGCTACTGCTAGCGCAACAGCAGCTTCTTCCCCCTCGGATACTCTGCAGCCGCTCTGTGATATACTGGTGACTAGGTCCCCTTGATGGTTCACCACCACCGATACTACTCTGTGTTCGTGTTTCTGTTCCATCGATGCAAAGCCGCATCTGTGTATACTACATTTGTTTTTTCAGCTAAGTGCTTTTCTACATATCTGCGGCGAGGCTTGCGTTGTGACGTCATGTGCCTCCTCGGAGTACCGCCACGGCGAAATCGCAAGTTCGCGGCCAGTAAAGCTTTCGCTTGAAAAGATGAATACATGTTCGCAGCACAGGATGAAGTGGCTTTTCTGCAACACAATAAGTAACGGGGACATGTGTCGCGAATTGGTAGCGCGTGCCCGACTTTACGAAGGGGAACGCTATAGCGTGCAGATTCGAACAAGACAACAAAGAGATAAAACAGAACAAAACGAAGCCGTGTTTATAATTTAAAGGAAAAGAGCCGATACGAAACGAAAACATAAACACACTCTCAACACGCGTACAACACTACAGAACTAAACAGTTCGCCAGGTACTGAGCGTCCCAGGTGAAGCGGGGATGCCTTGCAGACAGGGCGGACGCGGGTGGATGTAGTGCGATGCGTCGCTGGCGTTGCGTCGGAGAAAGCGGCGGAAGGGAGCCAGGTGGTGGTAGGAGCGGAGAGGAACACAGGGAGACGCCGGTGGACTCCCGTCAGCAGCCCGAAGAACTTGGCAGCAACAGAAAGAACAAGCGTTGCCGAGACCCGTCGATGGCGGCCCGAAACGCCAGAGGCTTAAAGCAGGCTATCCAAGGGTGTCTTTAGGCAGCACGGACCCTCAATCCATCGGCTGCCACCTCCACACTTGCAAGGAACGCAGGAGGCTTGCGTCGATGATCCAAGGGAGTGAGTCACGGCAGCACAGACCCAACGTCCGACGGCTGCCACCTCCACCACGCTTGAATGACACGAGCTCCGCTGCACTGTCTCCATGCACACCTCGGTTTTCTGACAAGTCAGCTCTCTGCTCCTCGTGCTCGCCACGCTCTTCGTCGCCGTCGCCTCACACACGCCATTAGCACACGCGTAACGCTGGGATGGAACGCGCAGCGCTCGACTGTCGACACGCCACTGTCGGCGCACGTACCGCACTCAAAAGGAAAACGTCGTTCAGAGGCCGGGTGAGCGGACGCGCTTCACATGCGCTCCGCAAACTTGTCCTTTACGACCGGATTTACTTATCCCAACCGTCTGAAACTAATGTCTTCAACCACCGCTTCTCGTCAGGAACCTGCCGATACCAACCTTTCCCGATTTGGACCACCACATCAAGAGGCAAGTCCATATCTTTTCATCACCCCGCTGCGCTGAGGCTAAGCCTCGCGGCGCAGCAGCCGCCGATACCGAACGCCGCTAGAGACGCAGCTTCGCGCTCCAACCATCGGCGCGTCGGTTCCTCGACGGCGGCATGGGACCCATTGTAGCAGAGGGAGAAGACATATCTCCCTCGGAACTTACCTCTACTAACGACTGGCAATCAGCGCACGACAAGCGAGGCTCCAATCGGAAATCCCCTCCCACCGGTACTCCGAATCTGCCTCAAGCCCCGGCCGGGCACCGGCCGCCGCAACTGTCTTCCCTACGCCACCCCAAGCTCCCCATCGACGACCATGAGATCATCCTCCGTCCCCGTGGCGGCCTCAACCTTCCGGCCGTGAACGGCGTTGTGCTTCGCGATGCCATTCTGCAAGCAGCCTGCCTCGGACCTCAAGAGGCCAAGCCCGACACAGTCATCATCAACACCCTCCAACATCTCATCCTCACCAACACTTCCGACCCGCAGCGCAGACTCCGCTACCTCGACATCAAGTCCATACTGATCAAAGACACCGCCTACGACATATACTCCTACCAAGTGGCACTGGAGGACTGCACCCGCGGCGTGGTCCATGGGGTCCCTCTCGACCACTCATTCGGAGACATCAAGGACCGTCTCAGTCACGAGCGGAACCCTCACATCCTCGAATTTAGACGCATGGACTCGACAGAGCCCATCATCATCCTCTTCGAACAAGACTGGGTGCCCAAACACATCTACTACTCTTCTGTATTCTATAGGTGCGACCTGTTCAAAACGAAGATCGAGCACTGCCGTAACTGCGGCGCACTCGGCCACGTTGCGGATGTGTGCCCGGCTCCCAAGCAACACCGCTGTCCCGCACCCCATACCTCGTCAAAAAGAGGTACGGGATGCCATGCGAGCCGCCGAGGCAAACTCCAGCCAGACTCCCACCAGTCAGTGTCCGCCTCAACACCGCAGCCGCTCCACGACCCGCAAGCCCCAGGCCCCGCAGCTCACATCGAAGTCCTTTCCAGTGCTGCAGCTTGCCGCACCAAAACAGCCGTCCGCCCCTAACAAGCTCAAGGCACGGTCCCGCTCCTGGACTGGAACCAGGCCACCACCACCTCCAGTCCCACCGAGACCACCTGCCCAGGCAGCCGGCCGCTGCACCAATGAGGTGTGGTGGGCAGGCGTAGTTTCCCAGAACTCCACCAACTCCCTCTATGAAGACCTGCTGCGTGTCCGCGCGCAGCTCGCCTCCCTCATAACCACCAACCTCCACCTTCAGGCACAGCTGCATGCCCACCAGCAGGCCCAAACCCCTACCCAGCACCAGCGTCCCCGGCCGCTCCTACCCCCACTCTTCCACCGCCACCTCTCCCTACTCGCGAACCGCCGACCAAGAAGCGGGCCGCAACACCCACTACTTCCCTGTCCACACCAACCCCGATCGAGGGAACGCCAGTCCTGCTTCCCAATTTCGAACAACTCATGGAGGCGAGAATTCAGGCCGCGGTGCAGACGGCCATCCAGGCCTTCACAAATCGATTCGCGAACCTCACTACCCGTCTAGACGAATTTGCTCTCCAAATTGACGAGCGATTTATGGAGCAAGAGGCTCGCCACGCGACAGCCTGTGCTGCCGTGCGGCTTAAAAAGAAAGCCGGGCTCCACACTTTCTTTAACTCCTCCACGGCAAACGACAGCTTCAGTGATGGCGAGACCACGCACTAGCCTCACCATCTGAAAGTGGAACTGTCGAGGCTTTGGTTCCAAGCGGGGGCTGCTTTACCAGTTCCGAGCTCGGGCAGACGGCCCCGACGTGCTCGCGCTGCAAGAGCCCTCCAAGCCTCTCACCCTACCCAGCTGCGTGCCCATCGTCCCCTTTTCTCCTACACGCCCTCGGGTAGCATTTATTTACGCCGTGCGCTCAGTACTATCTTCCACCCCTTAGACGTCCCCGAAATAGATCATCTCCTCATCGAACTCGTACTGCAGCGCACTCGGGATACTAGTCTCTTTATCCTCAACGTATACAGCCACCCGAAGTGCCCGCGGCACGACTTCGACCGACTATTCACGCTTGCTAAGCGAGCCGCACACAAATGCCTCCTCCTGACTGTAGGGGACTTCAACGCCCCGCACACGGCCTGAGGCTACACAGCCGACACCCCCAAGGGGCGCAGGCTATGGCTCGCAGCTCAGCAGGCCGGCTTCTCCCTTCTCACAGACCCCTCCACCCCTACTCGCACCGGGAACATCGTCTGCGCAGACACTACTCCTGACCTCACCTTCACCCACCGCCTCCCTCACGCTGCGTGGCGTAACACCCAGGAGAATTTGGGTAGTGATCACTACATTATCGAGATTCTCCTACAAGCAGGCCCAACACGCAGACCCTCTCGTGATGCTACCATCACGAAGTGGGACTCATTCCGCCCTTCCCGAGCAGCCTGCACTCTACACACCATCTCAGACATAGCTACTTGGTGCGACCAACTCCAGCGTGACGTCCGCGCCGTGACTCGCCAAGACAACCTCATTGTGCTTTCTGCGAGTTCTTTGTTTTATTTTTTTGTTGTTGTTGTCCTATCGCTGCCTGCTTTGTAGGGAGGCTGCGGGCTTCAGTCAAGTCGCTTGTTGTCAAGCGGCTTTTATCCGCAGTCTCCCCCATCACTGATGGAAATAAACAAGTTATTATTATAAAGCTCATACACACATCCGAGGCCTCCCCGCAGGAAGTCCTCGAGGAGCTTCGTGATCTCTACTTCCCCGCATCCCCGCATATCCCTCCGCAGACCACCCTGACTACACAGGCTCCCCTAACGACCTTCTCGACCAACCGATCACCGAGGCGGAATCGAGGGCAGAACTTCAGTGCCTCAACGCGTCCTCATCTCCTGGCCCCGACGGAGTGCACAACAAAGCACTCCGCAACCTGATTACCCCTCCTTCAAAGCTCTAACCGACTACTTCTACGAATTCTGGGTGCGCGGCGCCCTCTCAACTCAGTGGAAAGACGCCAAAGTAGTCTTTATTCCCGGATCCGGCAAACCACTTCTCCCCGCTAACCTCCGTCCCATCTCTCTTACGTCGTGTTGTGTGGGCGAGATCATGAAGCGCGTTCTCCAGTCCCGGCTCAGCCGGTATTTGGAGAACAACAACCTTATGTCTTCGAGCATGTTTGGTATCCGCCCGGCCTTGTCCACCCAGGACGTCTTTCTACAACTCAAGCGCCACATCCTTGACTCCGCCGCCGGCGACGCCAAGGCTATCCTCGGCGTCGACCTAACAAAAGCTTTCGATAACGTTAGCCACGCAGCCATCCTAGAAGGCTCCACGCCCTAGGCGTAGGCCCGCAGATGTACAATTACGTCCGCGATTTCCTCTCCGAACGAACAGCCACACTCACTATGGGCGACCACCGGCTGTCCGGTGTCTCACTGGGAACGCGGTGAACTCCTCAGGGTGCTGTACTGTCCCTTATCATCTTTAATATAGCCCTTCTCCAACTCCCCCACCAACTTGCCCAAATACCCGACATACATTTCAGCCTCTATGCTGACATCACTGTCTGGGCTAATCGAGGCAGTGATGCCGACATGGAACACAATCTGCAGTCCGCCCTCAACATCATCGACTCATACGCTCGCTGCACGGCCTAGCCTGCTCCCCTTCTAAATCAGAACTCTTCTAACGCCCGAGGCCGCACGACCCCGCCAACTCTCTCATCTCAATCACTCTAGGAAACCACCCCATTCCCCTGATCTCCAAGATCCGCTTTCTGCGCCTCGCCCTTCACTCCCACGGCGCCGCGCATGGCAACACCATCCATATTCTCCAGACCCAAGTCCAGCAAGCCACCCGTCTCATCGACGCGTGGCGAACCGGCGCTCGGGTCTGCGAGAGCGGAACACTCTCCGCCTCAACCAAGCCTACATCACGAGCCGCACGACGTACTCATTCCCCTACCTCCCCCTAAAGCAGAATGAGCGGGACCGCATGAACGTGCTCCTCAGGAGCTGCACGAAGGTTGCCCTCCACCTACACCCCAGCACCTCTACTACTCGGCTCCTCAACCTCGGTGCCCACAACACGTTCGAGGAGCTGGCAGAAGCCACCCTTACAGCACAGCTGACTCGCCTGTCGAGTACCGCGGCAGGCCGCACTCTACTGTCAGCTAGGCATCACCCCGATCACCCATCCTACCGAGGGGGTTCCCCTACCTCCAGACCTACGCTCCCATCTCATCATCCTTCCAATCCTTAAGAACATGCACCCCGGGTACGACGGAGAACGCCGGACAGCCCGCGCCAAAGCCTCGCACAAGCTCTACGGCAACAGTCCCGAGGTGGCCTACGTGGACGCGGCAGCGTACTAGTCGGGCTCCCGCATGGTTCTCGCCGTCGCTAATACTCAGGCCCGACTAATCGCATCAGGATCCGTCACCACAGACTCATCGGAAATTGCAGAGGAAGCGACCATTGCACTCGCTCTCATCTCCACCTGTGCCACCAAAATTTTCTCCGACTCAAAATCCGCCCTATCCAATTTCGCCAAAGGCCTGATATCCCGCACCGCGACTCGGCTTCTACACTTCTGGCAGCCCACCCACCCCGTAATCCTTATCTGGACCCCCGCACACGCCGGCCTCCCGGGTAACGAGAAGGTCCACTCCCTCGCCCAAGGTCTCACTTTCCGGGCCGGAGTTGGACCACCTCCAACATCCCAGGAGTGTCTGCTTACGTTCAAAGATATTCTTAACTACTACCGAGATACCCGGCGTGTTTACGCACCGCCAGCTTCCTCCCTAACCTTAACCCGGGCCTCCCACTGGCGCCTACTCCAGACCAGAACAGCTCCCTACCCTGTTCTCCTTCATGCCCGCTACCCCGATCAATTCCTTTCCGATCAATTCCGCGTCGATGAGACGGGTGGCTTGCTGGACTTGGGTCTGGAGAGTATGGATGGTGTTGCCATGCGCGCCGTGGGAGTGAAGGACGAGGCGCAGAAAGCGAATCTTGGAGATCAGGGGAATGGGGTGGTTTCCTAGAGTGAGTGAGATGGGAGGGTTGGCGGGGTCGTGCGGCCTCGGGCGTTAGAAGAGTTCTGATTTAGACGGGGAGCAGGCTAGGCCGCGCAGCGAGCGTATGAGTCGATTATGTTGAGGGCGGACTGCAGATTGTGTTCCATGTCGGCATCACTGCCTCGATTAGCCCAGACAGTGATGTCAGCATAGAGGCTGAAATGTATGTCGGGTATTTGGGCAAGTTGGTAAGCTCTGCGGAAACCGGGAGGCTTCCTTCATGTCCTCCTCACATGTCCTACCTTCCCGCACCCTCCATCCCCAACCACGGCGGAGTCATACTGGGAGACTCTTCTGGCAAGCTCCGCTGCTGCTGACCAGTGGCGGATAATTACCGACGCCCTGAAGAGGATAGCCCTCCAAGGGCTGTCCTTTGCCCAGTAAGGGCAGCTCCCTAAGGACTGCCTCCTGCAATGTTAGGGGGTTTGCCCTCCTCTATATTTGGCAGTAAATGTTTCCACCACCACCACCACACTCAAAAATCCCCTGAGAATTTGTTGTGCACCTCACAACACCCGCCGCGGTGGCTAAGTGATTAGGGCGCTCGGCTACTGATCCGGAGCTCCCGGGTTCGAACCCGACCGCGGCGCCTACGTTTCGATGGAGGCGAAACGCTAAGTGGCCCCGTGTGCTGTGCGATGTCAGTGCACGTGAAAGATCCCCAGATGGTCGAAATTATTCCGGAGCCCTCCACTACGGCACCTTTTTCTTCCTTTCTTCTTTCACTCCCTCCTTTATCCCTTCCCTTACAACGCGGTTCAGGTATCCGCCGATATGTGAGACAGATACTGCGCCATTTATTTTCCCTAAAAACCAACCAACCAACCTCACAACATGTTAACTCGGCCAAAAGAACACTGTGCTATCGTTCTTTAAGGCTATTAACGTGACAGTATTTTGGATAGATGATTAGGCTTGGTGGGGTGACATGTAGTGCCCTGTTGGGTGGGGTGAGATGAGGCCCACGAACTGGTTTGCAGATGCTTTTTTGCGCTTTACAAAAGAAAAAGAATACAGTATTTCAATACATCGCACATGATTGATAATCTTCTAATGGGCACCGGTTATACACAACCAGTCAAGATCATTATTCTCAGCATCTTTGTGCAGCGGAGGCCTTTCGCTCATGGACGGGCAAGAGCATTGAGCAGCATACCTAATGCTCGCAATTAAAGCAGACGCTTTTCTGGTTGAATGTAAAGGGACGAACACTTTCCGTTTAGTACCATTTATTTGCCATTGCGATCGGCTGGCCCCATTCACAAGGCGCAACCGCGCATGTCCAGTGTGTTGCCACAGACGCAATACCCTCTGGTCTGCAGGGAGGTGATGGACGAGATCGCTGAGTTTCCAGACGTCATGATGGGCATGATCCACGAGAGGGAGGTGGCCGACAGCTTCCTCACGGACTTCCTCACCAAGCGGCGCATGCCCAAGCACATGCTGCTGCTGCGAGGGGAGACCGGCTGCGGCAAGAGCCACCTGCTCGCGGTGACCGTCAAACTGGCCATCAAGAGGGGATTCAAGTGAGGCACCGCTGCTGGGCACCACTCGTTTCCCAAGCCTCCGTTGTGGTGTCCAGCGCAAACGTTTTGTTCTTTGTGGTTGCGTTGGCTGAACGGGTGTGCATGTGCTGTGCTGCTGGGTTTGCTACAGTCGGATACAACTCAAAAACGAAGCGGCTTTTCGCCGTCGACGGACCCCCTTCCAGCCAATGGCGTTGGCCAATTATCATGACCCTGCTAGCGTGACAATTCAGGGAGTGGCGGTACAATCCCTTACAAAATTTTTTGGACTGTCCACAGCCTTCTGCCTATAAAGTCTATGAACTGTCTATAGACAAATCCTGGAGAACAGTCTATAGGCAATACAAATGCTATGGACAGTCATAGAGAATCTATATATTTATGGCCATGCACTTTTAGTAGACCTTTGTCTATGGACATTCTACAGACTATGGATAGACAAAAAGAAATATCTATAGGAAGGCATTAGTGTCCATGAAAAATCTATAGCCTGTCTATAGACTGTTTTTATAAGGGATGGATAGATGTGCCTATATCACTGACCACAGAAGTAAGGTATTATCTCCTTTTATCCCACTCCCTGCTTTGTAACACTAGTCGGGTCATGCGAGTCAGCCGACGCCATTGTCTTGAAAGGAGTCCTTACATGGGGAAATGCCGCTGCGTTCTGAAGTTGTATCCGACGATGAGGAAGTCACTGTGCAGGCCTTATTCATGGAAAAGCCGAGTGATGTGCTCGCAGGACGGGCACCTGTCACGCCAGCGTGCGCACGATGCGGAACCCCTTCAGCTCGGTGTGCTTCCTGCTCAGCCGGCTGCTGGACAGCTACGGACTGAACCCGCAGCAGGAGAACAACACCATTCTGGACGACATACTCGGGAGCGACTCCTCCACGCCGCTTGTCATAAACAAAGGCATCATACGGCTGAAGGTAGACGGCAAACCAGCACGTCACGGGCACTCGTGGCGCTGGCCTATATTATAGGCGCGTGTGGTTCAACGTATCTAAGCGACACGTGGGAAATTAGTAAGGGTTGGACTTTTTAGTCTAAAACGAAAAAAAAAGAAACCGAAGATGCCTCAGAGCTAGCTGGCTATTGGGTAGAAGTTAAACTTAGTCGAATAAGAAAAATAATAGGCTCTGGTACCGTTGAATTAGCACAGTTTTGAGGCATTGCTTCGCTAACTTACATGCCTCTGCAGGCCGACAAGCTCCACTTACTCCCCTTTTGCTGGAAAAGCGCTGTTTAGCGTCATTAGCGGATAGGGATGTCAATTGCTTGAGTAGGTTTCTCGAGTACATGTAAGATCGAAGACAAGAAACCGTGAAAAGGGCTTACGAAAAAATGTTATGTTCTGGCTACCGCAATGGTTCTGTGATAGTTCTATCGCTGCCGGTAATACGCAGACCACGTAATGTATCCACACTCTCTGAATCCACCATAACAACCTAGCGATAGCACGATAACCCACTGCTCTATCATTGAACTTCCGTTACTTGCTTCTAGAAGCAAAGCTCCAAGTACGACCGTTTTACCTTAACAGATAAATAAACTTCTCTTGCTGACGACAAGGCTAAGGTAAACGAAGGAGGTTTTGAGCGCCCAGGAATACCATCTTACACCAGAAAAAGACCAGTAGTTCACCCATATAAAACATAATTGCGGAATCCCATCCACGAAAACTCCGCACTGCAATAAACACCGAAACAAGAAGTGCTGCGATTTCTCAAAAAGTAAAAAGCAATAATTTCAACACCGCGCTAGAGTGGGAAGCCATAGTGGAGGGCTGCGGGTGAATTTCGACCTCCTCGGGTTCATTAACATGCACCGACATCCCACACCACACGGGTTTCGTTGCATTTCACCTCCCTCGAAATCCGGTTGTCTCGTTCTAGATTAAACATACGACCTCGTGCTAACAGCCGAACGCCGCAACCACTGAGCTACGGCGGCGGGTAGAGTTAGCCTTATTTCTTTACAGAAATATTTCTGTACACTCTTATGATTTTTCTTCATTTTTTTTTTCTTGCAGAACGCGCCAACCCTCAAACTGGCGACAGCGGGCAGCCTGGCAGATGTCTCCTGGCAGAACAAAAGCTTGGCCCAGGCTAAGGACCACTTCATAGCGGTCGCGGAGTGGGTACGTTGAGGCACGCAGCATTTTGTACAGAGGCTGTGAGCTCGCTGCAATGCGGGTTTTGCGCCTGGGTTCAGTGAGTAAATTTAAGTGTGAGTAAAAAAAACGCGGTGGCAGATGGACTACTGGTAACAAATATTGGTGCAAGTATTGTGCCCAAATGACGCGTCTGTATATGTACCGCCTTCGCCACTAACCAACCAGCGTCATCGTGGCTATGACCCTGCCGGGAAAATGTCAGCTGACAGCAAGCCCAAAACGCCACGACGTATGGGTACGGGCATGATTAAACGGAGCACGCTATTCTGTTCTAACTGCAATCACACCTTCCCTATTGGAAATGAAGAAACATTGTTTGCTTATGAGAAAGTGCAACATCCACTGCCAGCGTGCACACACCATTGTTAGAAATTTCAGTTAGGCAACAAGTGAAAAATATTCAAACACTGTTGCGCGTTCAGTTTACTTTTGTCCGCACCTGTACCGCTTTAATCAACTGCGCCATGTTAGTAACACAGTTTATGGAATGGTGGCAAGTGTGTCGGTTATTTAGCTGGAAGGACTCGGAGCCTACACTCTAAACACAAGGGAGTAAAAACGGAGTAAACTGCCCTCTATCGAACACCCTTTTATGAAAGGGTGCGCGCTAGAGGACAGCCTACTCTCTTTTTACTACCATATATGTGTATTGGTGTTTGAGTGGTGTACCTGGTAGTCTTTACTACTTGCAGGGCGAAAACTAGGCAGGAACGCGGCGGCCCCATCGTCATACTTCATAAACGGTACTTGTGTCACACACGGTACTCGTGTGCTAAGGGTCGTGAAGTGGCCGTCCTCGTTATGAGCTTGCACTTATGGCTCCCTTAATAATAATAATAATAATAATAATAATAATAATAATAATAATAATAATAATAATAATAATAATAATAATAATAATTGGTTTTTGGGGAAAGGAAATGGCGCAGTATCTGTCTCGTATATCGTTGGACACCTGAACCGCGCCGTAAGGAAAGAGATAAAGGAGGGAGTGAAAGAAGAAAGGTGCCGTAGTGGAGGGCTCCGGGATAATTTCGACCACCTGGGGATCTTTAACATGCACTGACATCGCACAGCACATGGGCGCCTTAGCGTTTTTCCTCCATAAAAACGCAGCCGCCGCGGTCGGGTTCGAACCCGGGAAATCCGGATCAGTAGTTCAGCGCCCTAACCACTGAGCCACCGCGGCGGGTCCTCTTTCAATCCGCCGTGGTGATTTCATAGCTCCCAGAGGGGCGGTGAAATGCGGCAGCCCTCGTTCTTTCGCGGCGCGCAGCTATGCGGCAGGGCTCCGTGCGTCCTGGCCGTGGACGACGCCAACTACATGGACACCCTGTCGTGGGAGCTGCTGGACAAGTTCGGTCAGCTGACCAGCCAGTACCCGTGCGTGGTGGCCATGACGTCCATCCCGCACTCGGAGCGCGTCCAGCAGCCGCTCCAGATCCAGAAGATAATGGCCAAGGCCGTGCTTATTGTGGAGATCCAGCCTCTGAGCAAGGAATATATTCCCGACTTTTGCTTCCAGAGGCTGCAGATCAAAGGAATACACAACCAGATTCTGCGGTACGACCTCCTTTCAAGTTTGAAACACGATGCTCAACTCGGCAGTGTGAATTCTAAGCGTTTCTTTCAGCATTTTGCAAAGAGCGCATAACGACTTAACCGGGAGAGCTCAGCGATGCGTTCAGAACTTTACTATAGCGCTTGCATTGATCGTGAGATGATCGTGGCGCAGCCTGCTGAAGGAGTACACCAAGGGCAACCCCGCGGCCATGGTGGAGATCCTCCAGGTGCTGAAGCAGAAGGGCCTCATCCACAACATCAACTCGACCACCGTCGTCGAAGCGCGCCTCAAGCGGGAGTTCACTCTGGCCAAGGAGGACGAGCACGAGCTGCGAGAACATCGGCCGGGAGAAGGATATGTGAGTCGGCCTCCTCCTCCGGGCAGAGTTGCTTCCGAGCACCTTCCAGGACGTGCCGCATCTTTAGCTGTAGAAAAAAAAATGTCACTGGTACGCACTTTCACTTGTTCAAAACTCAAGAGTATTTGAACATTGTTCTTGCGTACACTGTGTGGAAGAAATGCAGAAATCTGAAAGTCAGCTACCCTGCACAACGAAATCTACTTCACCTGGGTGGTCTGACTTGTTTTGGGGCAGAAATTGGATGCAGCGCAAGGGACTTCTGGAGTCATAGAAATGGCGCGCGTCTTTCCTGCTCACCCCTTCGGTGTGTTGTGGTAGAGCAGTTTAGCTCGTCCCTGCCGGTCCACAGCTTGGCAGGTGCAACATGCCTGCCGCGCATTTCTAGTCGAGACGGGAGGTGATGCACCTTTGCGCGAGAGATTAAAATCGCATATTTCTAAAATCTTTATGATCTGTGTATTACCAGCTTCTGACGCCGAAGCATTGTACGTGCCTTTAATTTCCCTACAGTTGTCGCAATTGGTCCAACTAATTGGCGCAATTATTTTCACCCAGATGATCTGCGACGTGGTCGGCGAGGGACTCAAGGACGACGTACAAGTCCCCGATTCGCTTCAAGGTACGGCATTCAGATGCGCGGATAGAGCAACGCTGTTGGGAACACAGTTCTAAAACAAGCACTCCGATTTGCGCAGCCCTGACCGTGGTACGCATGGAGATGCTGAACGAGCAGGAGATCGTGCTCCTGAAGAAGGCATCCGTGTGCGGCAAAGCTTTCGAGGTGTCCCTGCTGAAACTCCTCAGCCCCACCATCACCACGGCTGAGGTGAATACAAGCCTCCGCAACTGCGCGCCGTGCAGACATTATTTCGCGCACTGTTATCCTTAACTGTGTGCTCTAGGATATAGGAGAACAGATGCGCCATACGATTCCGTCACTTCTCCTGGCACAGATCACCGGCGCAATCAAGAAGCTGGTGGAGCAGCACTTCGTGACCTGCTCGGCCAATACGACGACATCGTTTGTCTACCTGCTGGAAGGGAAGGTGCAGGATTCCCCAGAGTGCCCGCAGTGCGGGCAGGTCGGCTCCCTCATGCGCTTCCACTCGGCGGCGGTGCACAAAACTATCTACGGCACACTTACCTACGACAGGTACGGCTGGACATAAAACCACCCGCGATTTGCAAACCCGTAAATATACAGTGATGAAACCTCTTGTGGTACTGAAGTATTGATGGGTCGGTGTTCAAGTTTGTGGGGCTCCGGATCATAGTACCGTGCTGCTCAAGTATCTTAGGAGTTCATATCGTCGTCTAGAAAGTATTGCGGAGGCCTCAGCTTCTGCTCGAGCACCATGTTCTTCGTCATTTATGCGGCAACCGATCTACTTGCACTGTGTACGCACATCGTCCTAAATGTACGCTAATGTTCAGCTCGGGCTTGCCCTCGCAGCAAAGCTGAGATTCACCAGGACATCGCCACGTGCCTCGAGGAGAACGCATTGCAGTGCCGATTCTGCAAAGAGTACCTCAGCGTCGAGGTGTACTCCTCAGCTACAGACGAGTTCCTCATGTGGGCATATCTTTCTGATCTTTCAACTCTTAGTACGGGAAGACAGCCGGGTTGCCGTAATCTTGGCCCCTTGCGGGCGGGTCGTTGGCTTGCAGGCAGTCTCCTCCGGACAAGGCCGACCTTCGCGTGTGCAAGTGCCACAAGACGAAGGCGAACGCGTACGGGCAGATCGGCAACCACTACTACATGTCCGGCATGCGGGGCCGTGCCCTCGAGGCCTTCCTGTCGGCCGCTCAGTGCTCGCTGGAGGTCGACGACGTCAAAAAGGTAGGTGTTTCTCGGTAAATTAGAATGCCTCAATCCGTAAAGTTGTTTGCTGGTTTTGACAAGTGACCTCAAGTGTACGATTCCTGGACCTTTTTGTTCCTTGAGTTTCAAAGACACAGCCCCTGGTGTGCTCGCGCCACGCGCAAAGGCAGTGAATGGGAAATGAAAATTAGTGAGCAAGATGTAATTGCGTAACAGTTAAGAAGAACGATGTAATACGTAAACGAAAACATGCGCTTCGTTCCGCAGGCCGAAGAGTACCTGGAGAGCAGTGAGAATGTCTTCAAGGCCTCCAGCTGGGAGAACGTGGACGAGCGTTACCTGAAGCTCAAGCGCATCGCGATCAGCCGCATGAGAGCGACCGTAAGTGACAGTGGACCGGACCTGTAAGGCGCAGTGCATGTGAATCGTGAAGTCGTCATCCGCCGTTGCAGTGCACTGCTTAGAACACTAAAAACGACGTAGCGGGCTCGATACTTGCGAAATATGAAACGCGTGCTTGGAATACGCCGTGTACTAGGGAACTTCTATGGTGCTGAATTCTGTTTACATCGAGTTCTTTGTATCACGTGGTCAAGGCCGCCACCATAAGCCGCCACCTCTCGATTAAGGTGGTGTATCGATCCTTACTCGCTCCTGCGTTGCACTGTGTATGCAATTTACTAGTGCCGGTCGTTACTTTAGAAAGAATCGACCAATGACGCAGATCCAGTTGTACTACGGCAACGTGGACGCGTCGCTTCAGGAGATCAAGCTGGCGTTCCAGTGGCTGGGCAGGAACATCCCCAAGGACTACCGCAAGAACGCCTCCAACTACGCCCTGCGCGTCGTCCAATGGTGCGTGCTCAGCGTTATGCAATATGTTACTGAACGAAAACATAAAAACTGCGCCGTGCCTGTGCTCGTCCATGTTGCCGAAGTCTGGGTGCTGGCGATCGAAAAAGCTTCTAATGAGGCTAAGGACAGTGCAGCAAGCAACGCAGAAAAGGGGGAGGGGGCAATGTTCCTTGCAGTACGTGGTCATGGTCTCGCTTATTGAAGACACATCGTTTTTAGAATGGTCGGGTTGAATACTGCAGCTGCCGCGTGGACGAGATCGAGGAGGAGGAGTTCTGCCTCCAGACGGCGGCGCGCGTGTTCCTGAACAGGCGCGATCCACGCGTCGCCCTGGACGTGTCCAGCCACTTCTGGGAGCTGGTCACATGCCGGAACGCGCCGCTCTACAAGGTTCGCAAAACAAGGAATATGTGCTACAGTATAGAAAGCCGGGCTTTAAATGACCATGACACGCAGCGCAAGAGACTGGCATAGCAAGGAAACAACATATAACGCGCTGCCTAGAGAAATGGGCTGGTGGTGTTCCTATATTCACAGCGCCTGCGCATCCGCTTCTCGCACACAGGGGCTGTTCGGAGCACTGCATGCATATGAGTAGTAATTTAGATATTGCCTGGAGGGGTGTATGCCAGGTACCGGACATTGCCATGGCAGTGCTGCAATATCTGTCCCGAGAAAACGAGGCAAAGGGTGGTCTTCCAAAGCCATAGCTTGCGTGAGACAGCCGAAGCATGTGCCTTGGATAACACACTCAATCTGAAAACTGGATGTCAGGCAAGCGGCGCAGCTTGAATGCCTGCAGGCAGGTCAACTAACCACTGCCGAGGCTGCCACCGGGCAAAATATCGCTACTTCATTCGTCTAACGTTGTCGTGTGCAAAAATAGGGTATTTCTTTATCTCGCAATCCGCAGAAAATGCCGGCCATCTCGCTGGTGATCGAGAGCAGCCACTACGTTCACATCGCGTACAAGAAGCAGAAGAAGCTCGAGGACACGGCCATCAAAGAGTGAGTGTCTCCTTGTGGCGGTGTCCTTTGTTCTTACCAGTCACCCCTTAACAGCTGCATCCACTCGCTGGAGGTCGACAAGCACCCCCGGGTGAGCGACCTGGTGGCCGTGCTCAACACCCTCATCAAAATCGTCGAGGTGCGCTTCTTGCGCACTGAAATCACCTCGGCCGTCGACGTCGGTGAGTGCACGCTCGACGAAGCTGCGTGCAAAGGTGGCAAGGACTGCGTACCCTGTCTAAAGCATAAATAAATGCAACGACACAATCGGACCACACGGACGCAAAGTGATGCTGAGCGATTTCCCGCAAATATAGTTTACATACACACAGAAAGCATAAGCAATGCCTCGTCTAGGCACACATCCCACTAATCGCGCATCTCCCTGTGCAGGGTACGAAGCCTTCCGCATTGCCCTCGGCGTCCACTACACCTCCATGCTGCTGAAGATTTTGCCGTACCTGGCTCAGACGCTGCTGTACAGCAAGAAGTGAGTGGCTGCTCGCAGTGGCATGCGATGTCCAGCTGGGAGCACACTGACACCTCTTTCCCATGCGCAGTCACAGCAAGTGCCGCGAAGTGCTGAGTCACCTGCGGCATGTGGCCGAAGTCGCCGAGGACACCGTGGGCATGGCCCTCTATTACGGCGGCCTTGCCGAGCTCCTCGTCCACCAGTGTGAGTGCCTGTTGAGAACTGTGGTGCACGACGGTCGGTTTCGATGTGGCATGTTTTTCGTGGCTTGCAGTGTATATGTGTTTGCACAGCGACATTTGGTGATGTTTGTCTGAAGCCTCAAAGAAGCGAGCACTGGCAACGGGGTTTGGAATTTTGGCGCTACCGGAGACGCAATGGGTGGCGCGTGACACGTCAATTTGAGTTAAGGTTGTCGATGTGATGGTTACTCACAAGACGTGCCCTAAAGTTCCAGCGAGCTAATGAAGAGTGTCTTATTACGCATGGTCGCGTATGCATCACCTTTCGTCGAGAACGCAGTGTGACGCGCATGTGAGGCGCGTGTGAACGCATGGTTGTTTAGTCGGCAGCTGTTAATTCGCTTTGTCGGTGGCGCGCACCAACTATACTCGTCGTTTTCTGAGCACTCTGGCCACAGATTACGCAAGAGGAATCATACTATATGAATTGCGGTGCGCTGTATGGACAAACAATTTCATGACAAAATGTTAGCAGCCATGTAGTACATATTCTTATCCTTCCCTTCCTCCCTCTTTTCGTCATTATCAATGGAAGGATTTCGACTACACCCCTTGTTTCCTTATTCCCCCCACCTTTTTTTTTTCTTTCTATAACGTGCCTTTATTCCCAACACAGCTTCCACCCCCCCCCCCCCACCCCCCATAAAACAAGTCCGGCATACACACCTGTGCGTAAATGCGGGGCACTGAGTTCCGACGAGCTCTCGCAACTACGTGTGGTGACAGAATTCGCGCTTCCTGCTGCCCGGAACAGGCTTCTGACAAACGACCGATGCAGAGCAGCCAAAGACATTGTGTGACGTTTTAATTCTCCTTGCGGCGCAGTCGGCATCGACGTGCCGGCGCTGGACAACGTGCAGGAGCTCTACAAGACCTGCCTGGAGTTCGCCATCAGCCAGTGCAGCAAGGCCCCGTACACGCACAACAACGAGATCGAGTTCTACCTCACCGCGGCCATGGCCATGTGGTACGCGCTCTCTGCTGCTTCTACTGAATACCTGAGTAATCGCGATTCGCTGATGACGTTGCCTTGCTAAGTCACTCAGGAGACGAACAGCATAACATGATCGAAGAGTTAGACAGGCAGAGTAGTACTGTCGGCTTAAAAATGTAGAAAACCGATGTAATGATAAACACTCTCGGAAGGTCGGAAGGGAACAGCAGTTCACAATTGGTAGTGAGGTGATGGAAGTTGTAAGGGAATACGTCTACTTAGGGCAGGTAGTGACCGCAGATCCGAATCACGTGAGTGAAATAACTAGAAGAATAAGGGGTGGAGCGCATTTAGAAGGTTCTCTCAGATCATGAATGGCAGTTTACCATAACTCTTGAGAGGAAAGTAATAACGGCGGTATCTTACCGGTACTCACCTACGGGGCAGAAACGTGGAGGCTAACGAAAAGGGTTCAGCTTAAGTTAAAGGCAACGCAACGAGCCATGGAAAGAAAAAATGATAGGTGTAACGTTAAGAGACCGGAAGCGGGCAGAGTGGGTGAGGGAACAAAGGCGGGTTAATGACATCCTAGTCGAAATCAAGAGGAAGAAATGGGCTTGGGCATAGCATGTCATGCGAAGGCAAGATACCCGCTGGTCCTTAAGGGTAACGGACTGCATTCAAAGAGAAGGCAAGCGTAGCAGAAGGTGGCAGAAAGTTAGGTGGGCGGATGAGATTAGGAAGTTTGCGAAAATCTGGTGGCCGCACCTGGCACAGGACAGGGTTAATTGGAGAGATATGGGAGAGGCCTTTGCCCTGCAGCGGGCGTAGTCAGGCCGATGATGATGGTAGTGGTGCACAGCGGTACACTCTGTGTGCTCGAAATAAATCAGGAGCCACCCGCCACGGCACGCCTCATATCCTAGGTATAGCTTCCAAATTCACTCAATTACCGAGCGACGGTTTAGTGCGAATGTGACCGTACAGCGCATTTTTGCGTTGACGGGCGTATCTCGGGTCTCCCGCAGGACCTCGTCGTGCGGCCTGGACCAGAGCTGCAAGGAGTGGCTGCGGCGTGCGAAGGAGCTCAAGCGCTCTTTCCACTGGCGCTCCTCGTACTGGGGGCGCCGGGCGCAGCGCCACTTGTCCGAGATCAAGTGGAAGTAGCAGCCGGCCGGCCCCGTCGTCTTTTCGGGATGCGGCCACGCTAATGCGTCGCTTTCCAGCGGTGACGAACGCGTGGCGGAGAAGAAATAAATATCGTTCGATTGAGCCGCCTAAGATGTTAAGCCTTTCATCAAACACATTTTCTTTTGTTTATTTCAATCCTTCAGCGTGGCGGCGCAGCCATGGCGTCGCAACAGCCACGTGGTTGGTCTCGTGACCAGCCACGTGGTGCGGCAACAGCTGTGCGCATGCGCCGTGTCAAGTGTGACGAAGATGAAGAAGGAACGCCCAGCGAAACGGAGCGGCGAAAGACTGACTTTGCAATTCAACTGAGCAAGTTCCACTCGGCCAGCTGTAGCTATCGCGTCACTCCAGGTTTAACCAGAGCTAAACCACAGCCATTTTTTTTACGGTTTATAAACTGTCTTAAATCGCTCGCGTATATGTTGTAGCTTCTAACGCAGCCGCGTATGACTCATTTAAGATCAAATGTCGAAAATGAAGGGTCAAAGGGCAAGCCACCATGGTGGACATAAGACACAATGATGTACCTCTGGTAGAGAGAGGATGGGCAGATTGTTCTTGGTAATCGCAAAGTGAGGGAGGGGAAAGCCTTGGGGGGGGGGGGGGGGGGGGGGGTTCTTCCCAACGTTTCGCCCTCTTGTCCAAACGCTGCACGGCTTGACGTCGAATTTGGTCCAAATCGGCGAAGATCAAATTTTGGAAATGACCCGGGCCAAATTTGGAGGTCGCCATCGTGTTGGGCGCGGTTAATTATGGTTAGACGGGGCAAGATGGCGACAGCAAAGAGGGAAGAAGGGAGGTAATTACCTGACGTCCTCTCGCTGTCGCGGCTCGCTGAAGTCTCCCTCCGGCCACGGCCAGTACCCGCTATCTCGGCGCACTTGCGTGTTGTCACTTTCGGACAATCAGCGACCGCTCCGGCGGCGCCTGGCGGTGCGCGCTTGCGACAGATTTCTTCTTGTGGCTACGTGTGTGTGTGGGGGGGGGGGGGGGGGGGGGGAGGGGGATGTGCTCGGCTTCTGCCACCCTTATCGTGGGGGCAACTGCTTGGAGCGGGGATGGGGATTTGGGATGTGGGGGGTAGGAGGCGGCGCAGCGCTCTCGAGCTGACCTCCTGGCTACACGCCCGTGTGGAAGGAGGAAAACGTCCGCTTCCCTGCGTCTCCACGGCGCGCCTCGCCG
This sequence comes from Amblyomma americanum, assembly GCF_052857255.1. Classification (NCBI taxonomy): domain Eukaryota; kingdom Metazoa; phylum Arthropoda; class Arachnida; order Ixodida; family Ixodidae; genus Amblyomma; species Amblyomma americanum. The sequence continues at coordinate 74,875,168 of NC_135502.1, read as the reverse complement.
GCCAGAGATGGAAACGGCACTCCGAAACTCCGACAAGTTTCACATGCTGCACGGGATGAAATGCAACAAGCCTATTGCAAGTTTCGATACCACGGTGCGATTATTTGCGTAAGTTACGAAATTTTTAGCGATGCTAATAGTTTTGGTTATTTTCCGGGTGTTTAGTTTTCTACCCAAATTTTCCCTTTAAAAACCGCGAAAGATACATTGGTGAGGTCTGCATATGGATTGTACGGCGAAGCGAATATTGCGATAGAGAACAATACAAAGGCGAACTAAATGAGCAAATTTATTTGAATTTATTTTAGGGCTAATCAGTGCGAAATTGAAAGCCGCTGAATCCATCTTTAGAAAGACGTTATTTTTTTATGTGCATCTTCTGGACGTTGGGATAGTAGACTGTTTGCTACGAAGATCAGATACTAGTTTTGCTGCAGCGCCAGGAAGCACTGAGAAAGGTGATGGTCGCGTCAACCACAACGCGCTCAAAGCAGCTGGTGCCGGTGAGCACGTATGTGGCGATAAGGAGCTCGTACGAGAGATGGACAGCGAGATGCTTCTCGCCGGTCGCAGTGCTCGTGGGGAACAGGGAGAAATCTTGCACGACGCGCGGCTGTCAATGCAGGGCCAGATGTGCGGCCAGAAGACACCACGCACGATACACGAAACGCCAGGTCCAGTTGGTGTGGGTAGTGCAGGAAAGCCAGAGCCAGCGCACCTGCAGACACAAAAGGCGATCGATGTAAAAAAAAATTGCACAAACAGGAAATCCGCGAGCGAACTCTGACAGCATCCAACCAACGTTGCTAAGCCCAGCAAATTTATTTTGTAGCAAAAAATTACGAAATCCCCCTGACATTTAGCCGTGTGGCAAGGCGAATTCTATGGATAGATGGCGTGCGCTTACTCTGTGGCAAGGAGTATGTGTCGTGGGGGACGGCAGGCATGCGTCGCGCGCTGTCGCCCATCCATCCATAATATATGTGTAGACACATAAGCGGATGTGGGAATGCGGCGAGTTGACAATGTAGAAATATCATGGGTACAGTCAGCGGGTGCGAGTGTGGGAATTAAGGGTGTGGGGTTGAATTGGGATTTTATGGTGTATAAGTGGACTTTGCACCTCAGGTTCATGTTTAGTGTGGCAGCTGTGCAGGCGGTATGTACTAACGGGACAAAAGTGGTATACTCCGCGCAGCGGGCGCCGGAGCAACGGAAAACTGCATCGTAACGCCACTGTGACGTTCCCGCCTTCCAGGGGGGGTCAGCCACAAAGCAACCTAATTTGTTGCTATCTGCGGGTCCTGCTGAAGCGAGAAGAATTGAGCCAACAAGGCGGTAACCCGGCAAAACATTTATTTCTCTGCCTGAAAGCGGAACTGGGGGTCCGCTCACCGCTGGCTTTTAGGAGAACTGGTTGTCCGTCCGGCAGGTCGGGGCTTCACTCCGCTCATCTTGCGTCGGCGGGCCGTGGCTGCCTCGGCTCTCCCGTGGTCTGCCTCTCTTCCCGGCGTCTCGGCTGGCGGTGCTGTGACGGGTCGAGGCCATAGGACTCTTGGGCGTTTCGGCTGGCGGTCAGTTTGCTACGGTCCCTGAGGTCCGGCTTCGCTGACTATAGACCAGCGCGACCTTGCGTCCGTTCGCCTCCCCCGTCTCTGCTCGACCTATTTCCTTTGTCCCCCTGCCCCCGCCGCGTCTCTCCGGAGATTCCCTTTCTCTCTCTCCCTCTCTGTGGCTAATCTTCGCCCAACGGTTTTTCGTTGTCGCTGCTCATTCAGCCGACCAAGGGCACCCGCCAAACTTCTAGGAACCCGCGACCGTTACGACGGGAAGGCCGATGGCCTCGTTGGGGATGGGTCGAAGGGGATCAGGTGTCCCTCGGAGGGCAACGCTTCTCTGCAGTCAGTCTCGCCTCCTCTCTGGCAGCCCGTCTGGTGCCAGCCGCCGACCTCCTCCGCCACCTCGAGCCGTTACGCAGCCTGTCGTGTCCGCTGCTAGTAAGGTCGCCCGTCGGCCTGCACACACAAACGCACAAACGAACCCGTCTGCGCGTGCCGGTTGGAGGGGGGGGGGGGTGTTGAGCACCGCTCAAACCGCAGGGAAGACTGCGGTTGCGTGCGTAGGGCACCGCGCGCAGCCTCTTCTCTTTAGCCGTCTGGCTGTCTTTGCACGTCTGTATTCTGCATCGCCGGCCGCATTCCCCACCACCGTCTTCGCCGACATGTCTGGGTCGATAAATTTGAAGGCAGGCAAAATGTCTTGGGCACTGGTCGCCGGATTAGTTCTTTTCAGCAATGCCTGGGCCTCCCGTATGCGGCCCTTCACACCACTTACTGGCGGCATCTGGGATCGAGGCAGCCAATGGGAGCCCTTTATTATCTGCAGGCATGTCACTTGACTCGTTTGAATGTTTCGTGCTTTAGATGGCGTTACGATGCAGCTTCCCGTTGCTCCGGCTCCCGCTGCGGGGAATATACCAATTTTGTCCCCGATAGTGCATTACAGGGGTGTAGGGGCGTGCGTGTACAACGGGACCTCACAGAACGACACCCAAACAGCTGTAGCTGAGAACTGTAATTGTAAAGAAGCCAAAGTAAATAAAAACCCGCAGAAGCAGGCTTAACCTGCAATCAGATAAAAATGAAACAAGTGCAGCAACCACGGAAGCGCCATTTTCAGGTGAACAATAAAGAAAATAGAGGGCGAGTGAAAAAAACTCACACAAAGAATAAAAACGTTGAGGCTTCGATGACGAGCTGGCTTCGAGGGGGAGAGCCTCGCCGAGATGAACGCACGGCAGCAGTTGAAGAAGAGAAAAGAACATAAACAATAATACATATAAAACTAAGCGAAAAGTACACAAAAATGAATGCCATGAAAAATGTCACGAAGGCGGTTGAAAATGATACATCTTATTCAACGCAGAACTAGAAAAGCTAGCTCACACATGCATGGCAAACAATACAGAGGTTGAGTTTTATCAAAAGCTGATCAGTTGACCTAACAGAGAAAGTTCACTTAGAGTAGACACTCAATGCCTCGACGCGTCGCCTCGAGTCGATGGGCGAGGACAGGGACAGATGACCAAGGCCGCTTCATACACCACGCCGGCATGCAGTAGCTCTGAGCTGGCACACTGGAGCCCTCGCAGCGGCGACGACGGCCCGGGAGATGCTGGCCACCATGTCTAGAGGCCTAGAGGCGTTGCCTGAGGGCCCTATAGTTGCATTGAGGGGGATGGGGTAGGGGGGTGAGGGGAAGGCAGCAGCGTGGAAAGCGTTGGTGTCCATGCCCAGTAGGTAGGCCTCGGGAAGGAGACGACGAAGACCGCTTGCCACGTCGTGCCGCCGGCGATAAGAGTGTAATCCCGCACATGTGCCACACGTCGTTATGCCACATCGGGTTTATACTTTCACAATCCTTGCTTTGCCTTTCTCTTCTGAGCACGTTGCACAAGCCTCCTTGGTTTCACTTTCTAGTCTTATCTCATCCAACCTTGTGCACTAAGTCACCACAATGAAGCCCACGGAACATCTGTATACACTCGATTAGAAAAACGAAGGCTCAGATACAAACATCCAGGTGAAATACATAAGGAAACAAGAAAGGCAGGGAAAAAGCGAAGTAGAAAAAAATTGGCGGTGGGTTAGCTCTTGTTAAACCTGGAGTGACGCGATAGCTACAGCTGGCCGAATGGAAATTGGTCACGTGACCAACCACGTGACCAACCACGTGATCAGCCACGGCTCCGCGCCGCCGGCAGCTGCTCCGCACCGCGTGACCAACCACGTGACAGCGTGGCGGCGCCGCTACGCTGAAGGCTCGAAATGCTACCGTAATGTTGCTATCGCTACAATAGAGCCTAAAGAAGAAAGCAGCATTGCACACCGCAAAAGAGCCGGACTGCACGTCCACCTTGCCTGGTCAAGAAGCCCCCTTGAAAGTATGCAAATGTCACTATCACATACAGCTGATCAGGGATGGCTCCGCTTAGGAGAAGGCTTGCTTCATTTTGAATTGCTCAGGCCCAGGTAAAGTGTAATTTGAATAAATGACAGAATAAGGAATTTGATGGAATTGTTGTACAATTTGCAAAGTAGTGCCAAAGGTATAAGAATTTGACGACACGTGCAAAAATAATGATGAAAGGAGAAATCTACGCAAACGAAAAAAGGTGAACACCTTTAAGCCGTAATGGTGCCCCGAGGGTTTTGCTGGCAGAAATGTATGTGCTGATATCAAAAATATTACGCACACAAATGTAAAGCTTGGTGTCTGAATTATCTGAACATTGCTTATGTAACTCTAGTTTAGGTGCAATACATGTAAAACTTGAACGAATTCAGTGAAGTGTACTGTAGATGCAGCTGGATGGGGAAAAATTAGTGTAACGTGGGTGACTGGAAGCAACATGATTAAGCGAGACAGACAAACGCGAAAAGAATAATTTACATGGAATGTAGGATGAACAGATCGAGTATTACGTGGGCCATCAACTGTCCTAGACTCACGGTATAGGTAAAGCTCTTTTGGAGGGAGGAGGCATCTTACGTGAGGCAGGAATGGAATATCTTGTGTGGGTGCCTGAATCATGGACCGGGCCAGAGATCCGAACTCGCACTTTCTAAGGTGGCTCCGAAAACTCAAGTCGGCGTATCTGCAAAGACAAGTAGAAAGCATTGGATGTCGTGCGCACGGTGTAGAGGGGTCCGACGAACACGCTGCAAACTTCCCGCACTGACGGCAGAAAAAACGGCGTAATATGCCACGTGAGCTTCGATTCAATTGCGCTTACCTCCCTATTCCTGGCGGGAAGGCGGCTAAAGATAACAGGGAGAGGGGGGGGCGCTTTCATCTGCAGCCATGTCACTCTTCTCGCTTCTGTCCGGACAGCACAGCGTTTGTACGGGAGGCAGCAGCATACGCAAGCCTGGAAGGGGACATTTGCTCGGTACATGGATGCCGGACCTGGACCAAAGACCTGAGCTCGCACTTGCTGAGTCGGCTTCCTACTGTCCGTGTCCAAAGAAGACCCTAAGACGGAATAGCTGCAAAGATAAAAACGAAACCTCAACAAAGGGAACAACGAATGTATTTCAAATGCGGCCGAGGGCCACGCTGTACTACACTTGCTGTATTGCAGGTAACAAACGTGGCTTACACCACGTAAGCTTCAACAAGCTGCATCCTCCGCCGCATTCAGCGGCTCCTGGCGTCGGACAGCCTTAGCGTGTATCGCTCTCTCCTTTGCAGCCATCTCAGTTTTCTCGTTTCGATAAGTCGCGGTCCTGCTTATCGAAAACGCAGAAAACTGGCGCAGCGATGCAGTGTAATCAAAGCTTCTGACAGTACAGCGCTTGCGAGTATCTTTTAAGTATCTTTCTTGCTCATACCCTTTTTCACAGGAAAACACAAAGTGTATGATGTAAATTTTAAAAATAGTTGCTCCGAAATATAGCCTCGTGAGCATTATTTTCTCCCACTTCATTTCGCAATTAATTCTTTTGCTTCATAGCCTTCGGTCACCCCTGCCTTTGATAGCGGAATCGGTGATCGAACCGGCCTGTTCAGCCGTCAAACTAAAAGTCGACCAAAATAGCCAGTATTTCGCCCACCTCTTGGTGTTCCAACGGTGCAGTAATTGCTGGCCAAACGTGGCTAGTGGGCAGAGCTTTCCGTGAAGCCCAGGCCCGCGTACTCTTGTACAAGTAGGAGCCCACCCTTAAAGACCTTTCGTTCTTTTGTTAAAATAAAGTTGTGCCTATCCACGCCACAGGTTGCCGCACTATTTCAACGCAAATTGAGCTTCCCGGGAGTTTCTTATGCTTTCTTACAGCGCCAAACGAGGGCGCCAGGAGTTCGAGTAAACGAGTTCTGCGGGGAAGTGGAAAGTTAGGAGAAAAAAAACTGGCCGAGGCTTCTGGCTGCGCAAGGTGAAGAAAAAGCAAGAAGCGCAGAAATATACAAATGCAGATAGCTTTGCCAGGCAGTCCATTCATATTCATTTTTTTCGCTGCTGTCGCGGATACACATAAGCATAGACACGAGCATAAACATGCGCATACGCGTGCACATATCCTGCACACAGACACACCACAGAGAGCGTCAACACTAGTACTCTAATTCACTATAGTCAACACCAACTGTTTATATCAGGTGTTCCGGGGAAGCCCGCCACTAATTTTAACGATAATTTTTAAAGCAAAATGATTACTTTTGCGGCATGTATAATACTGCCAGTGGTGGTGGACATCAGAAAAAAGGTTAATTAGTAAGTTAGATAATTATTAGAATTTAGGCATCCAGCTTACTAGTTTACATGGTTCACTTTTCTTCTGACGTCCGCCAACAATGACATTACTATTCGGCAAAGACAATCTATTATCCTCAAATTGTCTATTTTTAGAAAATTAGCGGTGCACTTCGTCGAGATAGGCAGATAGGGTTCTTTTATTGAAAAGCAAAGATTTTAGCCGGCATGAAAAATTCGCTGACATGCTACTCTGCGACAGGAAGTGAATTGGGGATAGAAAGATGGAAGACGAGAGGCGCGCAAAATTAAGTATAGGAAGAAAAATGAGAGAAAAACTATAGAAAAGAATGCAAATAAAAAACGCATTGAGTTTTGGACTGAATTGCATAAAGGAGTAATACTATATGTGATATGAAGTGGTGAAGAGCAATGTCCTACAAAGGAGATGACAAAGTTAACTGAATGAAGAATGAAGAGCGCAAAATGGTGAGATTTACGGAGAAGTTAGGGTTCGTCATGTAGGCCAGCGTCATCCAAGTACACAAGTCTAAAATTGATTGCACGTCTCTGCTGCATAAATCCGGCTAAGGGACCTAGCACACAGTGCACTATACAGCCTTCGTTGAAATATCGTGCATACAGACGGAGAGTAAGACTCTGCGGCTCCGTGTTCAATTGGACATGACTGTTATTAAAAAATCCTTCCTAGTAACTGAAACAAGAAAAACCTCGAAATGGTATACAGTTAGCGAGTCTGTAGCAAGTAGTTGACGGAGAAGTGCGCACAGCAGCATTCGCTTCTTCCACTTCTGCCATGCTGAACGTACACTTGCAGTAGCAACCCTTACACATCCACATTGGTCATGATGGCATCGCAAGGACGAAACAACGGTTGCGGGAACAGTACTGGTGGCCCGAAATGAACTATAAAGGTGAAGTCATGATTGAGTGAAGCCTTAAAGTCGTGACTGTGCTGCTTGCGACGCATCAGATAAATCGGCAAAAACTAACTGCCGCGTTGCAGCCAGTACAGTGATCTGAGAAGCTCTGGTAAAATCTCGGAATCGACATTGTCGGGCCGATGAAGCGAGCACGTCATTAGTGCGGATTCGCAGAATCTGTTATTGATTACCACAGCAAGTGACCCGAGGCGGCAATCGTGTCCATCATCTGCACAAGCATTAGTAAACGCACCCCCCGAACTCTTTTATGAGGGAAGGGTGATGCCCGAAAAGCACTGTGACTGACAATGGGCTTCCGTCCATGTCGACATGTTTTGAGCAGTTTTTACAGGATAGGGGAATCGAGCACTGTGTTACAGCCTTGTACTTCCTACAATGCAATGGTCAGATTGAGCGATTTAGCCACGTTCTTAAGGAATACATCCATGTTGCGGTGTTGGAACGGAAACCACTGAAGGAGGCTTAATAGGCTACCCCGCAGCGTCAACGGCGTACGCGCTGCATGGAAGAAGACAGAGCAAAATTGAATGTGGCCGGCCTTCCAGAAAGGAAACTTTTCGAGCAGCGTTGGGACACCACAAAAAAAAAAGTTGCAACATTGGGTAAAGAAACAGCAGAAACGAACAAAAAGGTTCCTCTATTAGAAAGTGGTTGCCAGATCGTCTACCATTGAACCAGGAAATTTCGTGAAAATAAAAGGTGTACCGACAACGAAGTGCAAGTTTTCTTTTCCGATGCAGGTAGAGAGAAGAGAGAAAGTGCTGAAGTTTGACTTATTTCAGGTTTTTCAATGTTCCGCTGTTTTATGAGGGGGTAATGTGTTGTGTGCAGGGAGCACTGCCAATTATATCATAACTATGCACGAGATTGTCTTCAAAATAAAGGGGAAATTCTTGGTTCCCCATCAATGTAGTCTCTTCTCATCACTAAACGATATCGCGCTACCCCAATCGGTATACAGTGTAGCTTCCTTTATGATGATCGCCCTTCTGCGCAGTGCCGACGGGTAGTAACTGATCACAGCAGTTGTAGGTTGCGATACACCAGTTGTCAGTTGCCAACACAAATGAAAATAATCGCGTATAAGCAATGGCAAAACAAGGAAGCCAAGCACGTTTTGAAGACACTAATTGTGTCATTCCTTTCGAAAAGCTGGGAGTCAAGTCAATTAAATTCGACGTGGCATTTGTAGGTATTAACAGTGTACACTGCTTATTAGTCATTAATTAGTCTATCGATTAATAATTACTCAATCATTAAATAAATCAATTTTTATTCAAGTGTCAAGGGAGCACCTTTCAGCGTCAGTATAGCGGTGGACAAAAATCAAGCCTTTTTCTTAGTTGCTTGTACTTTACAAAGGTGAGCACACTTGTCTAGATCGCTGTAGCAGAGGTCTGCTGAGAAAAGGAAACGGAATTTTAAAGCTGGTACAGAGTGTCAAAGATTATACTTGGAACTCGAGCACAACCATATAGACGTACAAACCGTGCAGGTAAAAGTGCCTTCTCCTTTGCAAAGCAGTTCAGTTCAATTTCCGTTCATTTTCACTGCAGCACACCGCCCCAGGGCTCCAGACAAGCGCGCTTACCTCTGTACCAGCAACATTTGCATGCAGGCCTACTAAAGGAGGCAGTGGAAGTAACAATTGCATGTAGCATCACAATGTGAAATGGGAAAGAAGCCGCTACGTAAAACTGAGCACTAATAGCTGAGTTACAACACTACCACTTTTATTCGATTAACAAAGACACGAGGGGCACATGCACACGGAAAACAGTAATTTTGAGACAGACTGCGAAACATGTTCATATGTCCACACATTTTCCTAGAGTAAGGCAGTCTATATAGAGTGCTTTCGTGGCGTGATACCGTTTGAGTTGGTGGCATTTGTCGCTGCCTAGAAGGCTCGATGCAGCTATATATAATAGTGTAAAATATAGATGTAGAATCGTAAGCCATAAGAAACTGCATGCGCGTAAGAAATTGTTTCAAGCCCTAGACCACTCATAAAATAAATCACAATACTTCCACTGTGTGACCTTCACGCGTTCTAAACAAGTGCACGGAGAACTGTACAGATCTCTTTTTCTAGTCTGTGTGCTATGTACTTTATGGGTTTTCGCTACGCATGCATGTCATATAGCGAACACATTTCTATGGCCGTCCAGCACAGTGGCTTAGGTTGTGGGAAAGTTATTTTTCTTTTGCACTTTTTACTTATTATGGTGTTCTCGTGTTATATGGTTGTCCCTAACTCTATAGCTTCTGCCAACCTCTGCTTCATCATCATCATCATCAACGGCAGCAGCTGCAGCGGCCTGACTACGCCCACTGCAGGACAAAGCCATCTCCCATATTTCTTCAATTAACCCTGTCCTTTTCCAGCTGCGCCCACCCTATGCCTGCAAACCCCCTAATCTCATCCACCCACCTAACCTTCTGCCGCCCCCTGCTATGCTTGCCTTCTCTTGGAATCCACTCCGTTACCCGTAAGGACCAGCGGTTGTCTTGCCTTCGCATTACATGCCCTGTCCAAGCCCATTTATTTCTCTTGATTTCGACTAGGATATCATCGACCCGCGTTTTTTCCCTCACCCACTCTGGCCGCTTCCGGTCTCTTAACGTCACACCTATCATATTTATTTCCATGGCTCGCTGCGTTGACCTTAACTTAGTATTGGCCTTCATTAACCGTATTCTAAAGCAAGCTCGCATAAACGTAAAAATGCTTTCGTGCGTTGAACTAATCTTCCACATTTGTAATCCTCAAAAACCCTATTTAATCATTAACATTGAGTCCTTGCAAAACCTTGCTGTTCGCTTTTTTTTCTGATTATTCCAGTTAGTCTAGCGATGAAGTGCTAAAACATCGTGCTTAGTTGCACGACTTCCTTATAAGTTGTAGTATCGCAATACATTACTTCATCAAGACTTCTTTCAGCCCCCTCTTGTCATCTTTCGGAATCGCGATCATTCCTGCAAACGTAAACGCATCATCTGTCGCACACCTCATTTTGTGACATCTTCATATCGCGCACAATCACAGAGTGGAACAACTTATCATCCCACGCCGCAACAAAAACTAACCTGGTTGAATTTCAAGACCTTATACGATCAGCGACTACCTTTTTTATTGCAGGCTTCTTTTTACTTTCATGAATTATGTTTTTCTTTCTAGCATGGTCCTCTGTTTGTCTTGTACTATCTTGCTTTTACATGCCCATTCGCTCTGTGCGATACCATATGTTTAAAATTTCTCCTTTTGTTTGCACCCTGCTTTTTTTTTTGTACTTTGCTCATTGGTTTCAACCAGATCATTTTGTTTAACCTTACTATATTTGTTTGCTTTTCCTACACCGCTAGCGGTGACTGCGCATCTTTGCATCTCAGCACTTTTGTTCTTTCATTTTTTTTTGTTGTTGTTTCCATCGTGTGATATTCTTGTTCAGCTGGCCTTCGTTTATTGTATATATTTGAAACGTCTATAGACCACTTGGGTATATTCTAAATAAATAAATAAACATGTTCCGGTTATCCGCGTCTTCTCGAGAAAGCAGGCATCGTGGACAAGACTTCGAGTGTCGACAGTCTTATAAATGGAAGACCGAAGCGACTGGTGTCGCATATAATTTATTTTCCACTTCACAATGGCAATGAAATGTCGATAGCGGTTATTGTGTTTTGTTCTTTTTTCTGGGCAAATTATCAGCTCAAGAAACTTTCTTATACGAAGCATTTCACCGAAAGGCACTCATTGGCCTCCTATAGTAGGCTCACGTTGTCAGCGACAGTTTCTTAATTACGTGCGCGTTTCACTTTCGACGGTACGCGATGGTTTGGAAAATAAAAAACCAAGAAAAAACAAAGACACACACGTCCGCTCGCGAAACACGGAAAATCCGCGCCCCCGAACTTGAGTAGCGTATCTGGCGCGTCGCGCAGCCGCCGGCAAGCCTCATTGGGGACGCGTGCAAGAATTCCGTTGTGTCGGAGTGTGACGTCACCGACGTAACCATGTCAGCTCGTTGCGCTTCCGACACGCGCACGCTGAACTTTAGCCCGCAAACTGGACACCCGTGTGCTCCTGTTCTCTCTTTGCCTCTCTCTCTTTTCGTGCTCTCTGTTTTATCTTCGCTTCGGTCAGCTGTCTTCCTGTCGTCGTCTTGTCCGAGAGCTTAAAACATGAACACCGGCGCCGCATGGATTTTGAGTGACAACAGCGGGCCTTCGGGTGGTCGTGGAGGCTGTCGGCTAGCTGTGTTTTTTTTTTCTTTTGTGTAATTTTGTGATTTCAATCCATGTTTTTATGGCGCGCCTGCACACACACACACACGAACACATGCAAGGAAAACCACTCTTTAAAATCAGGGTCACGGATTAAAAAGAAAAGGAAACAGTAAGACGGAAAGGACATGTTTCCGGGTTGCTCGATTTTCTGGCAAGACCTTTCTTGCTTGTTAGGTAACCTCTTTCGGAATGGAAGTGGATGACTGGTTCCGAGTGTCAAGGCGCTTACGTAACTCGCTCTCGGTGGAAAAGAAAATTCTACCACTTCTTCAAACAATCTACATCAATGCCAGTGGACGCTCGTCACGTTCCTTTCTTTCTTTCCATTTCGTTGGCGAACCACCGCCTATAGCTAACAGCGACTGCTTTCTGACAGGCAGCCGTGACGCTTACATGACACTTATTTACATAGACTGCATTTCCCGTACCGCATATCAAAGTAAATCTGCGTTCCAGGGAAGGGCGAATATTTGGAACGTTCGACATACTATTCGAATTGTTCTCTTTTCGCCATTCGCACCGACCCAAATTGAAGCATTTGACCACATCGATTTATTCAACGTCCCCGAAGCTCATCAAATCATTTGTGCGTAATAACGGCCATCGCTGCCGGAAGTATTGTAATTGCCATCACTGGACTGACTGTAGAAAAATTCAAGCAAATGTCTCCGGTTCAATAAGAGATGTCAAAAGGGCGCCAAGCGCGGAAAACGAAGCACGGATGAAAAGAACATTCAGGCACTCACCACAGGAAGAGTTTGGAAAATTTTTTCCTGACAACGAGAGCAGTATAACTGGAGCCAGCTCAGGGAGATCATGGCCAAGCTAATTTCACAAGTACTGGCCCAGCGCAAAGCGTAATTAGTAGCATGTGTGTAACTGGTCGCTATACTTGGCTGCATCTTTGATGCGTAATGTTGATGTGCGGTGTTTAGGTTCGGGAATAGAGCCCAGAGGGCCAGAGGCACTATCCAGTTGCACTCTGCGCTGGGCCGGTACTGATTAAGGGGGACACTGGTCTTAGACCTATTTTCCTTACTTTTAGTCCAATCCTAATGAAACTGTATCACCTTGCTCAGTTTTTATACTGATTTCAAATATGAAATTGTTTTTTAATTATTTCATTACTTTTTAAGATTAATAATTTTAATTAGCCAATTTATTAGTACCTCGGTACAAAAAAAATGGCTCAATAAAAAGTAATTTTTAACCCATGCCTACATAGTATGGTGAGCAAAGAGTGCAATAATCAAAGCAGTTTTTCCATTTTACCTTCATCAGTAATTTTACCGCACTTGGAATAGCAGCATTCAAAGTGTGAATATCGTGCATCGATAAACTTTGAAAAATTACAAATTCTTGAAGCGTAATTGAACAATTGTGCTTCGATTATAGCATACAGTGTGCCTTCAGCTTCCCTAAGCAAACAATATGACATGTCTATCTGACTTAGACGTTAAGATATTGACGTACTAAGACAGCCAGGTGTCCAAAATTTTCATGGTGTTAAATTGCCTGCTCCTGCACAAATTGAGCCCCACAGTGATCTAAATTTAATATTATGGTCAAAATATCGATTTCCTGGAGGAGAAAACTGGTAGAGTTTAAGAATAATAGCTATAGGCTCCAAAAACGTCATTTTTAAAAAATTGATTTTTGGGTCATTTTTTGGTCCCAAAGACCAGTGTCCCCCCTTAAATTAGCTGTTGGATAACCACTTGCATCCTACTTTAGCCAACTATTCTCCCACGTCTTTCGATTACTGTCAATCGAACAAGAAGCGAGACTTCTCAACAATTAGAAATAGAGTAAGTACCAGGCGAGAGCCGCTTCTCGCCAAACATCTGGAGTGACTTTTGCTTGATCATTACCTGAAACTGATAACCTTCGACACAACACGTGCCAAGCAACGATAAATATATATGAGGACTTTAAGTACATTTTTTACTTGTCTTAATATGAACTAATGGCACTCAGAGCATAGACATTTTCCACTGCTTTAATTCGTGATTGTAACCTTCACATTAGCGAAAAACTTGGGGATTATGTAATGGACCTTAAGAGTGGATACCATTAGAGATCCCCATTGTTGCTATTTTGGGACCACCAGCACCTACAGCAGCTGTATTTTGCAAACGCATATTCGAATTTTCTGCTCTCACTTCATAATAAATCGTTAAAGGTGACTGCGTTGTCAGCACCACACTCATATTTTTTTCCCGCTTTTACGACTGCTGCGTACGACTCGACGCTTGCCTCAAGCCTACTGCACGCCATGTAATGCACCTGCTGAGGTCATCGGGGCCTGCTTTCGCCCACGCAGTTCGTTTTTTTCGCCGCTTTTTTTGTCGGAGACACTTCATCAAGTCTTTTGGGTTTGTTTAAATAGAAAGGACGACCCCGAAGATGTCAGTGCGTTGCCCCTTCGTGCGCACACGCACATGTGGACGTGACACGCACAGGCGCCGACAGAAGTAAATGCAATATGCACGTGGTCTTCCAACAGTACTCACGCATTGCTCATAGAGGTAATCCGGAGGTACAGTATGTGCACGGGGGTGACTATCACTGGTGCGATTCCGCATGGAACCAGTACTTTTCTTGATTTTGAGTACGAAAGCACTACTCCAGACGTACCAACCCCGAGCAAGAGTCTTGTCTTGTGTGAAGCATCGGTGTCACTCGGGTAAGCTCGGGTTAGTTCGAAGGAGCGTCGCGCCAGCTGCGCCCGAGTGGAGAGAGGGTGCGACGATGAAGACCGAGAAACGCGGTTGCGTGCACGTGCAGATGCCAGAAAGAAGAGGCGAAGAGTGAACACATGATTTTACACGTTTACTCGCTTGAGCTACGTGAAAGCCGTGTCACTTTTTGCTAATACACATTTTTAAATGCACCTAGAACAGAGGGACGCGCTGTGTTCTCTTCTGAACTCAAGTGCGCGCTTCCATATTGTACGACCCGCCACGGTGCCTCCATGGTTACGGCGCTCGGCTGCTGAGCACTAGGACGCGGGATCAGATCCTGGGCGTGGGGGCCGCGTTCCGATGGAGGCGAAACGAAAAATACTCCCAAGTGTTGTATAATGCCAGGGAACGTTAAAGAAAAAACCTCGAAGTATTTGTAATTTTTCCACCCGCCGCGGTGGCTCAGTGGTTAGGGCGCTCGACTACTGATCCGGAGTTCCCGGGTTCGAACCCGACCGCGGCGGCTGCGTTTTTATGGAGGAAAAACGCTAAGGCGCCCGTGTGCTGTGCGATGTCAGTGCACGTTAAAGATCCCCAGGTGGTCGAAATTATTCCGGAGCCCTCCACTACGGCACCTCTTCTTCCTTTCTTCTTTCATTCCCTCCTTTATCCCATCCCTTACGGTGCGGTTCAGGTGTCCAACGATATATGAGACAGATACTGCGCCATTTCCTTTCCCCAAAAACCAATTATTATTATTATTATTATTATTATTATTATTATTATTATTATTATTATTATTATTATTATTATTATTATTATTATTATTATTATTATTATTATTATTATTATTGTTGTAATTTTTCCACAGTTCTCCTCTACGGCACCTCTTTCTTTCTTCCATTTTTCACTCCCTCCTTCCTCTCTTCCCTCACGGTGCGGCGGAGATGTACAGCTGTCCGAGTTTTTAGTAATACCTTGGAAGCGTCGATGAGGTGGTCGTTCAGCATCCCATGCAGAACCGCTGTGACGAATCGGAGGAGAGTGCGTGTATGCTCACAGAACTCTTGGCAGTTGCAGCGTCGTATGCACGGCTATTCTGTTGACTTAACATAACCCTGCCGCTGCGCGAGCCATAGCATTTCTCATACAATTTTGAGAAACTTTATTGCGCGAGCAGGCGAGCAGCGTGGCAGGCCAGAAGTCCCAGACCATGGAAAGATCTGCAAAATACAGGCATGCTCATAGCAGTGCTGATTTTTTCTGCAGATTGGATGAGACTATTGATCTTATTCATATATTCTATGATGCATGAAGGTAAGGCAGAATAGCTACGGCCTCTATTAGTCATCGTGGCTGACTACTGTGAAACCCCTGCACCTTCGCCTACTACAGACAGCACCGCTGTATAGTCGCAGACAAAAGTACCTATTGCAGCTGTCGCCTTGAAAAACTATATAAAGTAGTCGCGTGCATGGCTAGATATGAACGCGTGAGTGTGCAAGCAAAGCTTCCTTCCGGTAGCTTGCACACGCATTAGGTCTGAGGCTGCTCGAACAGTGAAAACGCTACGTGGAGAATTCAAGGCGAGTGAGACACGAAAAAGGTCAGACAACGCGCTGCTAACACACGCGTCTTCTCGCGCCTCAGATCTACGCTGCTAACGAACGAGGGAAGTGGGCAGAGAGAGAGAAACGCGAGGGGAAGTGGAAGCAAGAACGAGTCGCTGGAATGTGAGCTGCACGTTAATAAAACCAAAGATGAGGACGACCGCAGGCATGCGCGAGGGCTCGGCGCGCACAGCGGGGGTGTGCGGATTCCTGAAGGTATATACCGCGCTCGCGCCGGCAGTGAGCAAACCTTCTTGCCCCCTTCTGTGGCTTTCTTTTTTTTTCGGTTGCGCTGCGCTTTACTTTGAGCGCCAAGCTCCCTGCGCCCAATGTAGGTCGACCAGAAGTGACTTCTGCCGCGCCGTCGCTTCCGACGCTTTTGTCTGGCTACCGCGTCTGGGAAATTCCGCGGATGATTCACCCGTGAGCGCGGTGAGGAAATCCGGCCTCAGACACCCACTCGAAGGTGGTACACTCACTGCACCACGGAGATATATGCGGCTGCAAGCATGCCGGGCTGTTAGGTCGTCTCGGTGCACGTGCGTTTCAGAAATGGTAATCTATTATTTCATATATTCTTTACCCATCAGCCGCCGCGGTGGCACAGTGGCTATGGTGTTGGGCTACTGACCCGAAAGACGTGGGTTCGATCCCGGCTGCGGCGGTCGCATTTCGAACGAGGCGAAATGCTAGAGGCCCGTGTATACTGTGCGACGTCAGTACACGTTTAAGAACCCCAGGTGGTCGAAGTTATCCCGAGCCTTCCACTACAGGGTCCCTCATAGCCTGAGTCGCTTTGGGACGTTGAACCGTATAAACCAAACCAAACCAAACCATCTTTACCCACCCCGGTGACTCAATTAGTATGGCGCCCTGTCATTGTGCACAAATTCGCAAATTTGTTCCTGTTCTTCGGGGTTGTCTTTCCCTGAACTCGAAATGTACTGATATTTTTGCCGATGGTGAAGAACCCTTTGCTGTCGAAACTAATATGGTGCTAGTCTCAAAGCCAGTATGCATGACCGTGCCGTGCCTATGTGACACACAAAATTACAATAGGATGGAATAATACGCATTATCAAGATTGACTGTCGTACATTTCGCGTGCAGTTTCCGTTGGCACAATGGGTTGCCCGCCGACATCGAGAGTACAGTCAGATACAACTCAAAAAATGAAGCAGCAAATGGCCCTCAGATCGGGCCCTCCAGTCATTGTCATCGGCCGGTTTTCATCTTCTCATGACGTCGTAGTTCATCTACTTGCACCTGGTAGCGTGACATCAAAGTTGGTTGGCAAATGCTTGGGGATTAACCATGAATTAACGGATTAACCATGAAGTCTTTACAATCGGTCGAAGCCATCGGCTGGAGGACCTCCTTTGAGGGACACTTGCCGCTGCGTGCTTGAGCTGTATCTGACTATAGAGGGTTAGCGATATTATATTTCTATTGCACCAGTGCTATAGCCCAGCAAAAAGGTTTTTGTTGATCGGCTGTGCAAATGCAACATGAAAAACCTTAAAGGGCTCTATCCAAAACACCTTCCGAAAAGAGCGTATCAGCTCGCTATATCACTATATTGTATTGTCATGAAGACCTGAGCGAAATAATACTCTTCTGCACACAGCAGAGGACCCACAATCACGCGCGGAATTTGGCGAGCCCTTCCCGGCGACTTATTCATGCTCGCACCCTCCTCCATCGCTCGCATCTGCGTATACAAGTTGAGAGATGGCTATTGGTTAGATTCTTTCAGACGTCAGGCAGCTACCGTGGCCGCGGCCAATGAGCCCCGTAGCTCCGGCGGTTCAGGAAGCTCCGCTTCCGGAGGTGGGGCCGCCTAAGGAGCGCCGACCTTCCAGCGTGCAAAAAGTGACGAGAGGAAAGGGAAAGACGCGAAGACTCTGAAATTCAAATTTTGACTACAGATAACTCAGCTTCCACAGAGCGCATTAAAAAAATCCTTGCTGCACAATATCCGTGAACATTCCAGACACACCGTAACTTTATTAGAGCCCCTTTCATAGTCCCTTTAATAACTGAATACAGGTGCATTTCAACGCATTTATTAACTCTTGTGCGTTTTTTTTTTCGTAAGAAGTGAGTGACTAAAGCTCAACGAATACCACCGGTAACTGCTGCAGTATTACTAATGTTCTATGATTTCTTGTTAAACACGTAGTAAACAGTCAGAAGCCAGCAAAACAGCAGTCAAAGTTATCAAAAGCAGAGTCGTAAAAGCTGCAGGTTCTAAATCTTCCCTAACTCATTCTTAAGAGTGTAGTTAGCTGAGACAGGACTTGTTCTGCAGATAGTTCTCGCCCAACAAACTATTCGGCTTCAGGTACGAGTTAGCAGCAAGGGTTGCTTACGTTTGTCGACCCGTCTTTTAGGCGTATGCAAGGCAATATGTTCTCAAAAGCAAGGAAGCATAACTTTTTTTTAAAATTTCAAACAAAAATGAACACTTGAATTTTCGACTAACATTTTAGCTGTGCCACGAGTACATTTTGCTTCTTTTTTTCATCCGAGAATATTGTTCGAACGCGCATTCGAATCAGTGGGTAGTACAGCCTCCCTACTTCGACGATAGCATCTGTCTGTCGGTTACTGACCACGGCAGTAGTTAGGTATTGCCCTCCGCACAAACACAGCAAAAAAGTAAGACTATTACCTTTCAGAAAACTTTTTATAGCAGATAGACACAAAACAGTTCTTGCTGCAAAAACAGCAACGCATCCAGCATCAATTAACACCGGTCAAAAAAGGCACAGTCTGCATCGAGCTGCAAGACATGTGATCCAGCTCACCCCACCTTCAGGAACAGCACGTGCCGCACTGTAGCACAGAAACCTCCTGCAAGGGGAAACAAATGTCCCTGTGAACAAACCATTCTTATAAAAGACACGCATTGAGGTACATGATCTTGTGGGTGGAGTTTAATGTTCCGAGGCTGCACATACATAGCCTGTGATCGACCCAGTAGTGGAGCGCTTCGAATTGGTGACCTATTTCTTATGGTGCGCCCGTGAACAGGCTATCTAAACGCCAGTTCACGCGATTAAACATGGCAGCAATACCCTTGAAAATTTATTGTTAAATAAAATTTGTGTAGACTGAATAATTCAGGACACCATCCCACAGGCAGTGTCTTGAATATAACTTCAAATATTTGCGTCTATAACGCTTATGTAACATGAGGCTGGCCTCCTATGATAGCTCCGTAACTTTGTTGCAAGCAGAAACGACTGAAATTGCAGAGGCCTATCGCAAACCAAGAGCCGAGCTAGCTACACAGAGAGAATTAGTCGTACGAACGCACACACTCCTCGCGCCTTGACTTTGTTTCGTTCATCGCTTTGTTTCGCGTAGTCCTGGCCGCCCGCGCAGAGCCCACGGGGCAGGAAACGTGAAGGCGAGCAGCTGGCGGCGATACAGGCACCCGCACCAGGCCTCCACGCTGGCTACCAGTTCAAGGCTGAAGCGTTGCGAAGACTCGGCACATCGCGTGCCCGCGCGCATCGCATTGCGCATATAGCGCCGCGTGCTCTCGCACCCAGGGGTCGCCTGCGGCAAGGGCGCCGGCATGCGAAAGATGTACTGTGCCCGCGCCAAAGAGAAGGAACACAATCGGCTCGTTCCGGTATAAATTAATGGTGGCCTGTGCCTAGGATAAACGTAGTATCTCTAGGCTGTCAGCGAGTCGTAAGAGGCGAAAGAGAACGATATATACCTGACTCCCGGCTGAATATTTGTATGCTACGCAGACGGCGGCCGTTACAGGGGCCCTAAACCACACTTGTTGGCTTGCTCGTGGTTATTTCTGTACTCGCGTCCCTTGCGGAATGGGCATCTCGTCTGTGTGTCACTGAAAACAAAAAAAAATCCCATCGTTAGCCGCCACCTTTGCACGCGAAGAGAGGGGGGAGAGTAACATAAAAATACTCAGCGTATAATGACAGACGATCAGCCGATCGTTCGGAGAACAGCATCTGCTAAGTGGGCGTGCGGCTGTAGCTCCCAGCACGCTAGCAGTGCCGAAAGGAGAGGTAAAGCTTCAGAGAGAGATAACGGAAGTTTTAACGATGAATGGTTGGGACCAGAAAAGCTGGCCTTGGGGTATCAGGGCGTTTTTTTTTTTTACTATATTCGGTATATTCCTCACGAGTAGCTCCGTCATTAGTATTTTATCGTAACGCTTGTGAGTTAACACCTAGATTGCATCGGCGCATTTTATTTTTATTTTTTAGAAAAGAGGAGACGAAACTTCATTAAATTTAACGAAATTAAATGTCTGCATGCTTAATAAACTTATTTGGCTATGGTCGGATACAACTCAAGAAAGAAGCGGCAGATGTCGCTCAAAGGAGGCTCTCCAGCCAATGGCGTCGACTGATTTTCCTGACATCGCGGTTAATTCGATTAAGCCATGGTTTTTGCTATTCATCTGCCACTATGTGCGATTCCACGTTATCAGCTTCAAAGGGATCGGTCAAAGGGTAGAGGAGAATAATCGGTTGATGCTATTGGCTGGAGGGGCTCATTTTAAGGGCATTTGCAGCTTCATTCTTGAGTTTAATGCGACTATAGTTCTGATTATTAAGTTGTAAAGAGATTCCATTAGAATGGGGGAAAACGACTTGCCGCCACTTCACTTAATAATAATAATAATAATAATAATAATAATAATAATAATAATAATAATAATAATAATAATAATAATAATAATAATAATAATAATTGGTTTTTGGGGAAAGGAAATGGCGCAGTATCTGTCTCATATATCTTTGGACACCTGAACCGCGCCGTAAGGGAAGGGATAAAGGAGGGAGTGAAAGAAGAAAGGAAGAATAGGTGCCGTAGTGGAGGGCTCCGGAATAATTTCGACCACCTGGGGATCTTTAACGTGCACTGACATCGCACAGCACACGGGCGCCTTAGCGTTTTTCCTCCATAAAAACGCAGCCGCCGCGGTCGGGTTCGAACCCGGGAACTCCGGATCAGTAGTCGAGCGCCCTAACCACTGAGCCACCGCGGCGGGGCTCCACTTCACTTCACAATCAAGATATTAATCAATTAACTCGTGGGAGTCTGTTCATTAAAATATTTATGAGCTTTCAGTTCGTGAGAAATCTGGCGAAGACATTCCTGTTTAAAATTTAATTGCCGTAAAGTTTTGGCATAAGAAGTTTTAATTGCCGTAATGAGCTCATACTGTGTTAACTGCTTTTGATGAGCAGTATTTCCGAATGCCGCAAACACTGGGTAAAAGAAGCTATGTCTCCAGGAATCGCCCCGAACCTCAGCGTAGTGTTCTGGCTGGCCGCAGCTCTATTAGCAAGCCTGAGCAGTGAGACTTCTTAGAGCGGTCGCAGCACTCATCTCACCTCCTAATCCTCAGTGGACCCTTCGGCGCATAATGGACAACGTGATTTCCCTGCAGATTCCGCGTGCTCTATCAGTCTTCTCATGCGTCATCATCAGCTCCCGGCGTCTGCCTCCTCGTGAGTCGTCCCTTGCTGCAAGTAGGACGCAGTCTCAGCGTCGTGTCTGCACCATCGAAGACCCCTGCAAGTTCGCGTGGATGTGCAGTTGAGCACAGATTACCTTGATGTATTGAATAGCTCTTCCGGAAAAGACGGAGTGGGAACGGTGCTTCAAACGAGGCATTCCTGGTGATTGGGCCGTTTTCCGTGATCTGCTGCGAGACTTTGTCCCGTGCTTCAAGGCCTTCGCGTACTCGTTTGTCTGTGGCTGCTCTCCCGAAATAAATCGCTGGAAAGACGTGCTATAGACTGCGGGCAGACGTGCAGCAACTACCGCCAAGTGATGGCCACTAGGTTGTCGCGGACGGGCCTGTTTTTACTGCATAGCGAACGCAACATCGTAAGGCTTTGACGGGCGTGTCTTGTATTTGGTGTTGAACTCAAAAAAAGATATCATTTCCTGCCCTTATACCTTACCATAGAAACTGTGACAATAACTTTGCAAATATCAGCAACCGGGGTTTAAAAATGGCCTTTCCACTTTATGAGTAATGAATGCGATCTAACGATGTCATCTGAAATGATATCGGGTCACATGGTTAGCGCAAAAATGTTTCATGGAGGATTACTGAATTGGTATTACTGAATTGGTATATAAATTATTCCTCGTCTATTGACTGTTGATGTAGCATTGCCTGGAACCGTGCTCTTTTTTTAGTTGCATATTTCGTTTTCGTCATGTGTAGAAATGTGTAAGAATAATGCCTATTTTTATCGCCTAATGTTGTGGAACTGAGCTAATCACTATTGGGCCTTTCTATGTCATCACTGTATGCCTCGTAATAGAAAACTCGATTTCGCATAAAGGAAAACTTGAGCTTCTTTTCCGAGTGCCTTCCGTGATAATAAATGTAAACATATGATCTGCATGCTCTTCAAAGCACAAAATATTGACTGCCCTGCCCAAGGTAAATTTTTAAGGAAACAAAGAAATCAAATAGGGAAGAAAAAAAACAGCAAGAATGCATTCAACGCCAAAACTGTTTATTGCCGCAACACTTATTCCAATAACATTCTGTTGCTTTCTGATGCAGAACCTGCGAGTAAGAGCTAAGAAGCATTGTTGTGTTTCTAATTGCCTCCAGAGTAATGTTTACATGGCAGCCTTGCTGTTGTGACGAGATAAGAAACAGTTCCTCATTAAATCACATTCGAATGAGCGCGGCGCTGACCTATAGCAGCGTCTTTGTAAAAAGTTTTAGTGAAGGCACAGACCACGATAGAGACGACGCAAATATAAAAGCGCTAGTTTGAGCGAAAACTCTTTACAAGATTGATATGCACCAACTCGCCCAAAAAGGAATTTTAATCTAGCTACGTCCGAATTCGGGCATTCCCTCATTAAACCGTGTGGAATATTCCGAAGTGACCACCTTGGTTAAACGGAAATGCAGTGACACACCGAGGCCCCATTCGGTAATTTATTGTCTACGGCGTTTATCCGGCGAGCAAAAGTTTGCAAGTTATATACTCGACCGCGATATATAAATTCGCGGGTTTGGCCCCTGCCACGGCAACTGTATTTCCATGGAGGATAAATACAAAAGCCGCCGGTGTGCTGCGCGATGTCATCGCACGTTAAATAACACTATAGGCGGTCTAAATTCATCCGGGGACATCCACTACGTAGGCCTTAATTAACTGCCGGAATCGCTTCGGGATGTTCGAACCCCACAATTCACAATCGACCACGATTACCATATTCCCCTAGTGACCAAAAGGAAAACGCCTTTTTAGCGGGGTTACGGTGATCGGCTCGAAATTAACCCGTTGCTCTCCATTTTGGTTTTACTAACGGCTCGATAAAGTGTTTTAGGACGTAAATACACAGGATCTTCTTTCTGTCCTACTTTTTCGTATTGCACTAGAAGAAAAGGGAGGTGAGCAGAGACTTCAGTGATAACGAAATGCGGATAGTTTAAGCTCGAGGGTTGGCTTTCTTGCGCCGTTATTAGCAGTTAGGTGTATGCTTAACACCACAAAATGAAACAAGAGACCAGAGGGAAGCCTCAGCCCACCGACCAGCGTTTTGACAAGAGGACCGCTCTTGATCTTGATAGCTCATCAACAGGACATTGTTGACACGTCGGTCAGCAAACTCAAGCATCCCTCCAGTGCCTTATTCATATTCTGCCGTTAAGATTCCCATCTTCCCTGCTATCTACCTCAGATATAGACCTATCCAGTTAAGAAATAAACGTGCAGTGTTTAAACCCGCTTGACAGCGACGCAGTCAGCGAGCGAAAACTAATGGTAAAGGCCCGTGATCTATGCGCAGACACTCGTTCGTATACCTGTAGTGCAGCAGTTTGTTACATGGAATACGAGATCGGATCTACAAGCGCTATGGAATGCTAAAACGCTAGGACAGGAAACATTTCGAGCGATAGAAGTTACGTTTGGCGCATTTCACCTCGTGCCGTTACTTCTCGCGGCTTCTGGGCGACCTCCACGGGTTTCCTATCTGAAACCTGTTTGGTGTTAATCCCGCCGTCTTTCTTCCAAGCCAGATGACTGGCTCGTGCGTTGTTCACTACCCCACTGCTCCTCGCCCGTGCGAGCATTCAGTGTGTCACATTTTACATGTCCGCACGCGCTTTAAAGTGGCTTAGCCGGGAGATACGTTATAGGAGTAGCGGTCATCGCTGCGTGTCCAACGGTAATGAACGCGCGCGCTAGCATTGGAAGCATAATCGATTCGGCCTCGAGAAATAGAAACAGGCGACCTCTCCGTCGGAGGAGGGGAAGGTATACGTGCAGCAAGTAATGGCCGAGGAAGACGCATGCGGGTGAAGGTTCAGCGGGTTGCTCTGTCTTCGCTCGCCTTGGCAGCGTTCCGCAGGGCAGTCCGACGCTATATACCCGTTAGGCAGTGCGGCCGGAATGTACCTACCGCAATCTGTGGTCGTACTCGATGAATGACCGCGCACACGGGCTGCATCGAACGTTGCACCCGCGCCGCACTAATGTTGAGGGGTGCGCGGATGATGCAGTAACGAGTTATGGCAATGGGAACAGCTTGGGACGGATTCTTGCTCAGGAGTGCAGGTCGAGAACACCGTCACAGAAAGCACGACCTTTGACGGTTGGTGTTGAATATGCAATGTCTTCATTGGTTTTTACGCATAAAAAAAAATCGCGAGCATCGCAAGAAAGTGCACAAATATAGGACAGATATGTTCTAAGAACTCTGTGAAACGAACTACTGCTATTCCACATTTCCATCCAAGCCTCACGCTTCATAGTGCGGTATAGACATGTCGCGCGAAATCAAATAGTAATGTCCCCCCCCCCCCCCCCCCCCCCGCCCTAATACAAACACCACAAACAGGGGCTGCTCGGGCGTCCTATCTAGCCCGTTGCGGTGGCTGCCCATCAATTATACGAACGATGCAGGAAAGCCTGCCCAGAAGACCACTAATACCCGTCACCTTATTCCGCTGATGTCTGGGCAGAACTGGCTCTCACCACTTCTACCCTGGCTCGAAAGCAATTCTAGCTCATCTTACTGCCGCTGCTAATCCAGCACGCCCTTGACGGGCCGGGAGAGGGGTTTGTAGACTTGACTATAGAGCAGCGGACTGGGCATTGGATATCAAATTTTCTCTCAGGACTGCGATCTTGATGTATCCCGGAATAACAAGAGTTCGTAACAAAATTCGAAGGGTGCTCTTGTATTAATTATTAGGTTGCCTGCGTTTCAAATCTCAGAGAAAGAAGCACAGGCGCTGCATGGACGCACCGCTTCCGTGTTGACCGCTTCATGTCAATGCGCTCCGTGTTTCTGTTAGGCTGTTTGTTCGCCTTTATAATGGTACTCAGGAAGACAGGCGTTAAGAGAAACATTGCATTCGGAAAAAGTAGTTTATTGTTTAAAGAACAATAGTACAGCATGGCGCAATACCGCGAACACTGTGTGACCACTGGCATTCGCCGTTGCGCGCTTGCAGTTGAGACAATCGCCTCCAATAACGCGCGCTGGCGAACCGCTTTCGCCATCTTGGAGGAGCGCCCGAATCCGAAAAGAAATATCGTCTGGAGGGCGACCCCGCGATGCCGGCTGCGAGCCACCTCCAATCTTACTCGATTGTCCTTTGTTCTGCGCCTGAATGGCGGGGAACGTTAGCGGTTCTTTTGTTGGCCAAGAAGCCCGTCCAGTTAGCCGTCGAGTATAGCTGCACCCACCCCGAGCGCTCGGCGCCAAACCTGTGGCAGCCTTGTTACTGCGGTGACGACGTTACCGCAAGCCCTGTGGCGCGAGCCCCACGCTCTGTCGACACCGGCTCAATAGCTCACTTCGCGTGGAGGTACTCTTGCATCGCGGTGGCTCTCGGCCTACCTTCTGAGGTGTGCTGACTTGTAGGATGCGCACCTTGACCGAGCAGGGCCCCACCTGTGAAAAAAAAAAAAAAACGGAGCTACTTCACCCTATTGTGTACGTGGAGCGAACCTATTCTTATTAGTTTTTGCGCTTTCTGGATTTGATACCAGAAAGATGACGTTTCAATGGAGGCGAAACGCAAAGGCGCTCGTGTGTTGTGCGATGTCAGTGCACGTTAAAGATCACCAGGTGGTCGAAATTATTCCGGAGCCCTACACTACGGCACCTCTTTCTTCCTTTCTTCTTTCACTCCCTCCTTTATCCCTTCCCTTACGGCGCGGTTCAGGTGTCCAACGATGTATGAGACAGATACTGCGTCATTTCCTTTCCCCCCCCCCCCCAAAAAATTAATATTATTATTCTTTAACCCGCCACGGTGTCTCAGTGGTTAGGGCACTTGGCTACTGATCTGGAGTTCCCGGGTTCGAACCCGACCGCGGCGGCTGCGTTTTTATGGAGGCAAAACGCGAAGGCGCCCGTGTACTGCGCGATGTCAGTGCGCGTTAAAGATCCCCAGTTGGTCGAAATTATTCCGAGACCTCCACTACGGCACCTCTTTCTTCCTTTATTCTTTCACTTTCTCCTTTATCCCTTCCCTTACGGCGCGGTTCAGGTGTTCGCCGAGATGTGAGACAGACACTGCGCATTTCCTTACCTTAAAAACCAGTTTTCAATTTTCAACGATGACACTGCTTTCCAGTTGATATATATTCCTTCCACAACAGCGCGACAGACAGGACAGAGAAGAAGGGACACAACACAGAGCAGTCTGTGTTGTGTCCCTTCTTCTCTGTCCCGTCTGTCGCGTTGTTATGGATCACTGTGAACACCAACCGCCCAACAACTGGTATATATATTCCTGCTAGGTAAAATTTAGCACTTTTTTTTCACCATGCCGACAATGCTAACCCTGGTGGAAAATGTAAAATGACCAAAAACTTCGTTAGGAATGTTAGGTATGGAACATACTGAAAAATTCAAGCGCTACAAGAACAACGACCCGGAGGGGGACACAGCGCTTGAATTTTCCACTAGGAACGGGTACCAAATCTCTCAATTCTCTGCCTGGTTTCAGTTATAGGACCCTTACTACCGTGGTTTCGGGGCTGCTATCTAACTTAATATGTAACAGTTGTTACACGATCTCTTCTACCAGGAAGAGAAAAAAAATACGATATACTCGTTGTATCAATTCTTCGGGTAAAACAGTGTCTACTGTCGTTATTATTGCAATTCTTTTCCGACTAAGAACGGTCTATGACATCAAGAATTTTATGGACATGTATGCTTCGGTCTCTCCACGAGGCTCACTCCGTAAGTATTCCACAGTACGAAGTTTCCCACGGACTTGTCACGGCATTCATCCACTGGTTTGCCAGAACGCGTGGAAATAGTGTCAAGGTTTTTGCTCTGCACTCCTCGGGTTCTCTTCGTGCAAGTACCCTGCCGACGCACCGCCGCTGTCCCAACAGCTGCCGCAGAAAAAGCAGTGGTAGCAGCACCACGTGTGTCGCCCTTTACATTACTACCGCTACTACAGTGCTATCGAAGCTATTACTAGCGCGACTAATTCTCATGCTGCTCATTCCTTTACAACTGCTATCGATTCTTGGGCTACTATCAGTACTCCTCTTAATGAAACAATTAGCTGCTTTTGTCATGTACTGGTACTTTCCAGCTTCTCCTATCGCAAAGGCAACGCAGGCGCGTCTAATACCAATTGTGTTATGCATATAGACATTTACGATTAGCGTTGCATGGGTGCCACCGTATCACTTGTAGGACTGTTGCGTGCATACAGCGCATGCGCGGTGGAAGCGCTAGCGCGAGCCTTGTGACTCTTTTCGCAACAGTGCAAACAGCAGTTGCTTCTACATTTGCGTGTGCCCGATATAAACGTGCATACGCCCCTTCTAATAGCGTGACAATTGGTCTGCTTTAACGTGAACTGCAATCGCCGTCACTTTTTTTTATCTCGGATATCAATGCTCCTATATAACGCTGTAATCGTATGTGAAAGGTGCGGAGTTCGGTCCCCCCCACCGTGCCGTCAGTTTCCCACCAGTTTTACCATGGGTACAAGCTTACCATGGTCTAGTACTCGGTTCCTTTCGGATGATATGCTTAGAAAAGGGTATGTCTAGCATGGCCTTCAGCAGACGAAATAAAATCAACGTTAGTCACGGCGCTCTTTAATCAAGCTGAACTTGCACCACTAAGAGGGAATCGTCGTCATCAGCTCGCCCCGCCGCGGTGGCTCAGTGGTTAGGGCGCTCGACTACTGATCCGGAGTTCCCGGGTTCGAACCCGACCGCGGCGGCTGCGCTTTTATGGAGGAAAAACGCTAAGGCGCCCGTGTGCTGTGCGATGTCAGTGCACGTTAAAGATCCCCAGGTGGTCGAAATTATTCCGGAGCCCTCCACTACGGCACCTCTTCTTCCTTCCTTCCTTCTTTCACTCCCTCCCTTATCCCTTCCCTTATGGCGCGGTTCAGGTGTCCAACGATATGTGAGACAGATACTGCGCCATTTCCTTTCCCCCCCAAAAAAACAATTATTATTATTATTATTCATCAGCTCCTAGAACTGTAACCCTTCTTAGAGTTACTGCTCTTAGTGTCACTGATCTCATTACCGTCTTCACTGAGGGGGAGAAAAACGAGGACATGAGAATTTAATATTTTTATGAAAGGACGTGTGGTTGATGACGATGGTATTTTCGTCGTCGTTGTGCCCTCCTGCGTTTCAGTGCTGTACAACACTGTGGCGGAGGAGGAGGAAAACATTTTGTTCAATAAATTTGAAATTGGTGGGTAGATGGTCGCCATCCTCTTCGGCAAGTGTGCTTAGCCCGGAACTACATCAGCTGCCGCTATACGGTGTCCGCTCAATCAGCTGTTGCTGGTATCGAGAGTCTGAGCTAGGCAGAGCAGTCTCCAAAGAGGAGAAAGCGGGGTGGGGGCTGGTCGACATTTCCAACGATACGTCACCATGCTTAATATCTAGAGCTCAGGGCCTGATGTATTTAAACCGCTCTTCCCCCCCCCCCCCCCCCCCCCCCAAAAAAAAAGGTCAAGGCAACATCGATTGCGTCGTGCACTTCCGTGCACTGTATGCCCCCTCCCCTTGAAAATGAGATGACAATATTAGTGGCCTCCGCGTCGTGAACGAGGCCTCATCTCGTGAAGCACGGTCGAGCCTAAAGGTCTCAGTGTTTGCAGTGGCATGGAATTTGCAGTTTCAGCGCACAGTTTAGAGTGGTTAGAGTGTCCAGCGTGGCTTCCAGTGGCCTGCGTGGCCTACGTACTAGCACTACGGTGCCCTGCTGACTGCCACAATGTGGGTAACAGTGAACTTGATATCGGCGTTCAGGGTGCGCCGACTGCTGACTAACGCGGTGCTTGAGGCTAGGCCTGAGCTGCCTTCGACGGCCAGCCACCCTTCCCATCGCTGCTAATATTTCTCTTCTATCGCCGCATTTAATTTGCTTCTGCTGCCGGTGCCTTCCTCTCTAGTGGTCCGACCGGAGTCGTTCACCCATCACACGTCACGTGACACTGTCAGTGCCATGAATTATGCGATGACACCTCGTACTGATCAGCGGCAGCTCAACGTCACGGCATGCAGCTAGCCTTCAATTGAAGAGCCTAAAGGGAAGATTCGCTTCTTCTGTGAGGTTTTATTCAGAAGCCGAGGCGTCGTTAATGTGTTTGCTTAATTTGTAATATTGGCGCGCATGTGCTACAGGTTGTCGGAGCCGCTGTTTGTTCGTTTCTTTTGTTATAACAAGCAATGTTATATCATGCATTTTAACACAACTATGTAACCAGAAAGCAGCTGTTCTAGTGGCGCGAATTTTGATTGAAGTCACAACTTACTAGATGCTTACAGTACAAGCATAGCAAAAAGGTGAAGTTTGAGTTGATAAAATGTAACCCATAGCTTAGGCGCCGTCGCGCAAAAACGAATTTAGCTAGCTGTACACGGGAAGCTGAAGTAACATACTTTTTTTTTTACCGCTCCACTAGATGCTAGTTTGGAGGCAGAGTCAATAAAGCAGTTTTCCTCACAGCACTTCTTTTTTTTTTTGCGAAAGAAGAAAGGTGAGACGAAGTATCGCACAAATAACATTTGGTTTATTGTCTTATGTACACGACATAAAACACACACAACGATGTCTTATTTTATCATTATTGCGTAACACAAAACTGCACGTGTGTCTTTCTTGAACTTGTTCTGGCTCATTTATTAGCTTATACACATAAACTTTGCATTTGGCAGGCCATGCAGAATCACTTATGTACACCTTAATAATGTCGAACGTCTTCTCTCCTTTCGTTTTCTGATGGTGACATTGCTCGGTCTTTTTCTCAAAGGCAAAAATACATAACTTAATATGTGTTCGTGTGCGTGTGTGTTAAAACAGTGCAAAAGAACAACCATTTATGAGTTGAGATGAAACGGAACACACAAGTGTAATTCATCTTCATCCACATTTTTTTCCAGGTTTTCAGATAATTCCATTCCTCCAAAACAGCACCACACGCAATATTTCAATGCTTAAAGAAAAATGGCTCCGAAGACATTTTATAGCAGCAAAGCATTAACCACTGGTTTAATGAAATAAAAAACTGCAAAATGTCTTTGTTCACGAAGTGGTGCGCTCTTGATAAGTCTGGAACAGTCCCTCGTGATTCCTGTAGCTTCACATCTGTTTCTGCCGATATGTTTCTTTTTTATTATTTTACACGGCATCTGCTGACGAAGCAGTCAGCACTTATTTCTTGAAAAGCCGAGACAGTCCCTTTATTTTACAAGAAATTTCAGCGCCAGCATTTAGAGCGCTGGAACCTTGTCTGTCTGCTCTAGACGCAGCAGGGGGGGTGAGGAAGGGAGAGGGGGGGGGGGGGGGGGGAGGGGAGGAATTAGTCCGACGCATGCTTGTGTTTTGCAGGGCCCTCATCCATCAACATCGGCGTAATGGCACAGCATTTTCCCCAACAGAACAGGCCGTTGTCACGGGCGTCGATACGCCACCGAACAGACGAAAGATGGCTGCCCTCCGAGCTTCAATAACGAGTGCTTAACGAAGTCTTGCCAGACTGCAGTCTTCCACAGTGTGTCCTTGCGTGCGCGTCCGCGCAGCCGCGCCATCTAGCGGTCGACACGAGATGGCGGTCCCACGCGAAGCCCGGAGTGACGCTAAGACAGCCATCTTCGCGTGCGCCGCGCAATCAGGGGAAAGTGACATTTACCGGAAATGAGTTGGCCTCGCGAGGCATGTGTCGCCGCCTGTCTCCGTCAGAAGGGGCACGACGCGGTGTGTACGTGAGTGAGCCCATTAACGGTGACCTAGACGCGCGCCGTACGGCATCGTTGTCATCTCTTCGCTGCGCTGCCCCGGCATACTCTGGCGACGTTGTGACGTTAGTTGGCACTGCGGGCGTCTACGATGAGGAGCGCCCGGAAGGGATCAGTGAACAAGCCGGAAGCTTTCTGTGTCTTCGCTAACAGCAGAGGAGCGGCTCCGTACGCGCGTATCGTCATGCACTTGTCATTAACTCCACTGCACACCGGATCACTACGATAACGAACGGTGGCTAACGAATGTCATCCAACCGGCGTGAACGAATATTCTGTCCCAGTCAAGCAACACGCGCAGTCATGCTGGAAACTGGAGGTAATTAGTGGTGGGGCACAGTTATTACGTGGAGCCGCAGCTCACGGGTTCAGCCTCCGTCTTGGTTGGGGGTCACCAGCCATTTGTTTGTTGGCAAGCACTCTTTGTCAAACATATCCGCCTATCTTGTAGCGAAAGGGCAATCAAGGCACCCATCGGCTCACTCGCGATTCCTCGCAAACTGCTTTTTTTTTTTTTTTGTGGTAACCGAGTGTACAACGCCACTTCGATTTCATAGCAGGTCGGTCTGAACCAGCGTCTGGCTTTAACTTGGCCTAGGACTGCGCGTAAGCCGGCGGAAACTTCAACAGATACTCATTAAACAACCGAGGCACGCTGTTCAAACAGCGGGAAGACGCGTCGCTCGCAGTGTGCAAACTGCTGCTTTAGACCGATTTGCGCAGAAACCTATGCAAGTGGGTGAGCGTTAGGGATGGCCTGGACACCATTCGTGGGAAGGTGGTTTGGGAAATGAACCGGGGGAATGGGAAGGGGGAAGGGGTTATGGGACATGGG
The DNA here is from genome assembly GCF_052857255.1 of Amblyomma americanum. Classification (NCBI taxonomy): domain Eukaryota; kingdom Metazoa; phylum Arthropoda; class Arachnida; order Ixodida; family Ixodidae; genus Amblyomma; species Amblyomma americanum. The sequence goes on along the minus strand of NC_135502.1, from coordinate 74,843,247 downwards.
TGTACGGTGTGGGAAGGGTCGGAGGTGGAATCGGTGCGCAGTGTCGTTATCTATGTGGACTAGGCCTTGGCGTTGGTTGGGGGCTCGGTCTCGTAGGTCAGGTCGTTGAGGTAGAAGTAGTTGGGCGAGTCCTGGCAGTTGACGTTGTATTCCCAGTCGCAGACCCGGTACCGCTGGTTGAAGGCCGTGTCGTTGGCGCAGATGTGCGGCACCCTGCGTCCGTAGGCGTCGCACATGTGGAAGATCTTGCAGTCGAACTCCATGTCGGCGTAGAATCCGATCGGCTTGTCGCTGCAGTCGAAGTGGAATTCAACGTCCGGAAACTCTTCCCATCGCTTCGCCTGCATCGGGGGAGAGAGGAACGCATTGAGGCCCGCGTCGGGCCGCACAACTTGCGAGGCCCAGAAAAATAAGAGTCACTTCTAAGAAAATCGAATCATCATTACGGGGTAACAGCCAAGCATTTGATTGTTGCTCAAGCTATATTGTATTCAAGGCATCAGGTAGTGGGCAGCTCTTCTATGTCTCAATACGGAACAATGCGGCAGATCGCAAATACTGCGGCATTCTGCAATGCGCGCTCGTGCATACGAGTACACCAGCATGAACGCCTGCAAAGGTTTTCGGCTAAGACCTCGTATCTACCGCTCGCATCGCGCCTTCGCGCCTTCCTCAGTAACGACAATCAATTTCGCGACGCCTCCCGGCGCCATAAAGGCACGACAATGGGCATCAATTCGAAAGGCTGCCACGGCGTGAGCGTCGCGTAAAGGACCGTTCGGTCGGCGGGTCGCTTCGCCATTCTTCGGCGGCCAACGAGCTCTCCGCCGCAGCCGCCGGGATCCTCGCCGTTGCGACGTTCGTTTCGCCCAACAATGCGTATACAGTTTACCTGCGCGTCAGCGGCCGGCCAGCCAGCGCCGGTAGCTTCTGGCCACTCTATTGAGCGCCAAGGTTGCGTGCGGCGCGAGGCAGAGACACACACACACAGTGCGTCACCCTGTTGCGTCCCTCGGCCGGGTTGCGCATCAGAGCCCCCCGCTGCGACGCCGCCATTAATCCCGGAGCCTGCAGCGGCGACGCTTCGCACACACAATGTCAGTATCAAGGCGCTTTGGCACGCTGCTTGGCCCGATGGGTCGCCCGCGCTGCTTGGCTGCTCACCGGCGCTGAGTACGTGCCGCCATGGCTACCTGTGTCCGTAAATCACCGGTGCGAGGGGGGGGGGGGGGCGCTGTGGTGCAGTATTTGCCAAGTTCGCGCTCGAGAGTCGAACGGGCGCTTCCTGGGCCGCGTACCGCCGTGGGCTGAGGATGTGTTTGCTCTTGCGTGACCGTTCCAAGGACGTCATTTCCTCGCGCCACGGGCTGGCGATAATTTTATGCAACCGGCCGGACGCCTTCCTGCTGGTTTACGGCTTTGTCGAAGAACCCCGGGAAAGAAGAAGAAAAAAAAACTACGCTATCTTGCCTGGCATTTGCTCTCTGAAAGGGTTTAACTACGTCGAGCGATTGCTGGTGACTTTCTTACCACGAGTAAGAAAGCAGTTGTGTACGTGGTATTGGCGTGCCTGCAGCCTCCAAATCCTACCCCGCAAAGAAAATCAAAATGAAGAGCGTCAGAGGCATCTTTTCTTTGTGCCCATTGGAGTCGCCGCGAAATGTCAGCGGTAATCCTGGTAGTAACTTGCCTAACCAGAGACGCAGGCAATCTTTCTATTACATAAGACGCCGGGGCTGAACAAATGCAGGCAGTGAAATGAAGTTCTCAATAAAAATAAAGTTCTATAGGGCTAAAAAAAGACGAACACACAGAAGACAAAGGACGGGATGGGCGTTGTCCTGTACGTTGTGTTCTGTGCATTCGTCTTTCTTTAGTGCTGTAGAACCTGAACTTTATTAAGAATGAAACAACTAACCCCTCAACTGGTTTTATTGAAATTAAGCTCCAACTTGCTCTTTTTTAAGCGCCTGCAGCGACCTGCAGTGCATAGATATAAGAAATGTGTTTTTTTTTTGTCACTTAAAACTGAACGTGCACTCACCCTGTGAAGCGACTTTCCGCAAACCAGGTAGAGGGCTGAAAAGAAAGAAAAAAACATTCAGCGCAGTACATCAACCGCAGTGCTTACGATGAGAACTGTATAACAGCAGTGCAAAAGATCTGCTCGCGAGAACAGATGTTCAAACACGTCACAGTGTAGCAGGAAGAAGATATTCTCATAGCGCGAGTTTTTCACCCGGAACCAAAAAGTGCGGTCACTAGTTTCTAGTAATTAATAAGATATATTTGTGCCAGATAGTTCGAGTCAATGCATCGCCTTTGAAATTATACATTTTTCCCCACTGTTATATTGTCTAATTTCATTGTACTTTCCTATGACGACGTTCTGTATTGTACACTTGATGCAGGCATTTGCTGACCTACTGCAAGCTTATATGCTTGAGCTTTTAAATGCTAAATTAAACGCTTGCAGAGAGAAGTCGAAGAGCTAAATTTAATTCATGGCGAGTTTTTTTATGCGGAAGTAGACAAATATATAACAACTAAAGAAGAGTGCAGGTACTCGATTTTTGAAGCAAGCTCGAGGATCGCGCGAGAGAAACAGAAATGATCAGAGGACATGCCGATAACCAAACAATTCATGACCCCCACGTGCCTGTTGTGTCAAATTGAACCTTAATCATTTGCCATGTACAACGAGCAGTAAAACTTCCGTACTTTATTTACCGCTTATTTTCTGCTCTGATTTTATCTCATAACTACAGGACGAGAAGCTGGCTACGAAGTAGGAGGCCAACAACTTTATAGCGCACATCCAAGTGAAAAAAAAAATAACTGCGTAATGTTATGGTATGTTATGCGTGGTTTAACGTCTCAAAACTGCACAGGGTTATGAGAGATGCCGTAGTGGAGGGCTCCGGTCAATAACAAGTCACTACCTTTGTACGCGCTATGTTTACAATCGAAAACGCAAGACAGATGGGCATTGTTTCTGCATATTTTCATGCCGGAAACCATGAATTTTGCAACACTAATGGAGTCTAAAGCTGCAGCCCTAATCAGGAAAGCTGTCTTCTCATTGAATATCGGACTTTATTTGCCAGAAATTTTGGTGGGTCACCTGTACAAGCTGTACACTCTAAAGAGGTACACGCCTATATCGGAGAAAAAAGGGGGTAAACCCTCCTCTAGCGGACCTTTTTTTTTTTATAAAAGCGAGGGCGCTAGAAAACAGCTTACTTCCCTTTTTACACATTTCTGTTTAGGGTATAGTCAAATAGCTTGAACCGGCCCAGACAGCTCTTACAAGGCAGTGCACATGCGACCTTTGAATAAAAGTTAGATATGAAAATGTGTTGCTTTGCAAAGATAGAAACTGTTTGCCAACTAGTGGCTCAGATTAGTCAGTTTAAAAGGCTATAAACTCTGATAATCTCCGCTGAACGATGGTCTGTATGTTTACTTCGCCTTGTTCATTAACTCGCAAGCATTCCTTGTATTTTTCTAAGCTGCGGCCGCCCATAGGAAAAACGTCTGCCTTCGTATACTGGTTCAACGGATGCAATGGCATGCAAAAGCGGAAGAAAAAAAGCCGTAAAGGCAGCCTACGAAAATGAAAAAAGGTTGTAAGAGCGTCTCAGCAGGCAACGACGTAGCCAGAATGCATAAATCGGCCGTATATCAGCTGCAACAGGTGACCTTCTCGTGTTTTACGGAGCTCGCGCGCAAATGCTATGCACAGGTAGTGCACTCGTTCAAACCACAACGATATCGAAGTTGCCCCCCAAGCCCAGTGGCCGTAATTCTTATTTCTGTTTCAAGATTGGGCCGAGATGCATCAGCTGATTTCTGGAGATGGCATGACCTAGAATACACTCAGCAGTTAAGGCAGGCTAGCGTGTAAAAACGAGTATACACTTTTTCTGTCTTAAAAAAAAATTAACATCCTGTTTTTTTGCTCCTTGTAAAGGTTTCTTCGTGGCTACAAGACTAGTTTTACTTGCTACGACTATCTCAAGCAAGCTTCACTGTATGTATTCGTGGATGAAAAGATAGCCCTCCATTTTAAATGGCACTGTCATGGCGCCTGAAACGGCTAACTGTAACGAAAATAGTAGATCGTGATCAGCGTAGGTATTGAGGACAAATTTAGCATTTTTTTCCCGAAGCCTCCGCGGTGGCTGAGTGGTTACGGCGCTCGACTGCTGACCCGAAAGACGCGGGTTCGATCCCGGCCGCGGCGGTCGAATTTCGATGGAGGCGAAATTCTAGAGGCCTGTGTACTGCGCGATGTCAGTGCACGTTAAAGAACCCCAGGTGGCCGAAATTGTTCGGAGATATTCACTACGGCGTCCACCATAGCCTGAGTCCCTTTGGGACGTTAAAACCCCATAAATCATGCATAAACCCGATAAACCATACATCAGGTCCTTCGTTAAAATAAAGGAGCTCTTTTTCTGACGTGTGGCCAAAATTCTTCATTAAGCGTGTACGGATAGTCATACATATTCATGTACACGTTGTCAGTTGATGAGAACTTTCAGTTGCTATTGAACCTGATTGAGAAATAACATTGGTATAAATGTCATATCATCATGATTGCGCTGAAAATACTGGCCTTATTTTCTGCCATCTACGCTCATTCGGCGAACACACAACTTACAGTGACCGCACGGTAATATTGTCGATATATCGAACGCTTGTTAGACTTCCGGCCACTTTTTTCTTTTTGCTGTATTTTAGGAAACCGACACTAACCCAAAGGATGGCTAAAGAATCCTTGAGATATTTTCCTCTTTTTTTTGCTAGTTCCTGTTTCGTCCGGTGCATCGTGTACACGTAGTCAAGAAATATGCCTATTGGAGTAAATAACAAATATTCGTCTTCGAAGGAGATGACAGTTAGCATAAGCTTGCCTTTGATAGTGCAGAATGTCAATACCTCCACTGCACATTCTGCACTCTATTCCATGGCCTGTTATATATTGAGGAATGTCCCTTGCAACTTTTCGTGGCCCAGCAGTTCCTATACGGCGTCAGCGCAGTATGCATTTCATTCGGAATTCTTCAAGACCCTTTATGCTGCCAGGTCTTCGTATAATGCCGTAATGTAAGGGTGAGGGCAAAAGTAAACGAAGCACGCTACTGCCTTCCAAATATTAATGTGATTGCGTTAGAAGCCTCACCACGAAAAAAAAAAATCGGCGTTGTGGTCTGTCATAAAATTAGCTGATTGGTCGAGACGGTTATTACGTCATCAGAACACATGACGTGCAATCTGCCAGCTCTCACCCGTTCCCTCTCTCCACCTGCATCGCCGCAAACAGAAGCCTCATCACAGATAAAAATCCAGCGTTCCGATCTGTCGTACCCGCGCTGGTGACTGTTTCCGAACGAAGCACTGCATATGAGAAAGCCTACGCGCTGAGTCGACGCGATTATTAATCAAAATGTCGCTGTTCAACGCGAATGCACGGACGTTAATGAGCGCGATTAAACGCGCAAGAACGTAATTAACCTTCTACAAGACCAACCATATTTTGTCTTGGATGCTACAAACCTTCGCCTCGCTATGACTGCGCTACCAACACCGAGCGTCGAGCGTGGCGCGCGAACAAACAACGTGAATGCTCCTTTCCCCGCGCCTAATTGGATTCGAAACAGAACGCAGCGACGCCGCGGATATGTAGGTCGCTGCACGCACGGCGACAGAACCGGCTCCCAGTCAAAAGACAACGCAGCCCAGACGCGTGGCTGCGCGCGAGAACCTCCCGTCCCTCACATCTCCCTCTCTTCTTTTCAACGGTTAGTCAGGGCGCCAGAGAAGGAGGCCTCACGCGAATAACTAACTACTCGCTACCACCACGCTCCTCTCTACCACTCTCCCGCCGGCGAGGAATAAAAATAAGCAAGCACTGCAAAGGGCGTCCAAATACCACTGACTCGGGCAAGCGGGAAAACAGACAGAAACAAAAAGAGAGAAAAGAAACGAAGCAGGAAAAAAAAAGAGCCGAGTGTTCGGAACGATGTAGCCGCGCTGATAGCACGGTCGCCGCGTGCAGCGTGCCGGACATGAAATATCGTTGGAGGTCGCCGCAGCTAGGATCGAGAAGAGCAGCGCGCGAAGCGTGTGTTCGGTCGGGCCAATGCCGCACTTGGAAAGGGCACGCATCCATTTGGGACGCTGAAGCGCGGTCTCTGCACGCGTAGACGCGATGCTATTCGGACGCTTTCATTGTTTACATGACCGCAGTACGCTCGTTCCAGGGTCACAGCAACGACAAACGGATGAACAATGAGTAGACTGGAAGGTCGACTTGTGGAGAACGGAACTATAGAAGGCGCTCCCGGTAGCCGCAATCGTTCAAGATTAGGTGGATCCATATGCGAACGTTTAAAGGAGGTCCGATTTTTGTTTGTGCGTTTTTTTCTCTCGTATTTATTTTCATATGTTGAAACAGTGATGCCGGTTCTATTTGAAATCCCTGCCTGACAGAACAGCACGGCCATTTTATGTCTGGATAAAAGGATCGCTTTTACAAAGCAAGAAATGAAGGTGGACGGCGAGAAGTTCTACAGCGCGCCTAGGACGTTGTGCAATGTTTAACTAAAAAACACTGCGACTGATTTTTGGTTGCGGAAACAGATTAGGGTGATAAGAAAAAAAAATAATTGGGCATAATTGTTTGACAAAAGAATAAAGCTATTATTTCGCGAGTGTGGAAGTGTACGGCGTGCGTGCATTTATAAAGTTTGTGAGCCATTCTTATTGTTTTTGTCAAATAAGAGGTTTTAAATATAAACGCCCTCCGCGGTGGCTCAGTGGTTAGTGCGCTCGGCTACTGATCCGGAGTACCCGGGTTCGAACCCGACCGCGGTGGTAGCGTTTCGATGGAGGCGAAACGCGAAGGCGCCCGTGTGCTGTGCGATGTCAGCGCAAGTTAGATCCCCAGGTGATCGACATTATTCCGGAGCCCTCCACTACGACATCTCTTCCTTCCTTTCTTCTTTCACTCCCTCCTTTATTCCTTCCCTTACGGCGTGGTTCAGGTGTCCGCCGATATGTGACAGTTACTGTGCTTTTCCTTTCCCCAAAAAACAATTATTATTATTATTATTTATTAATTTTTAACACAAATTTTGGAAGTATCCTCAGTAGTAGAGCATAATATTTTTGTGCAAGGCTTATCGTCCAGATTCGCAGCTTTGATGGTGTATATATATTTTTGGCTTCACCATGGATGACGAGGAAACTTACCCGAAATAGAGATCCCTCAGCAACTAGTGAGAAGTTCTGGGGTCTCAGCATGATAAATTTCGGGCAAGTAATACTTTATGAACAAAAAAATACTCTATTGAACTATTATTTTCTTTTTACGGATTTTAAGCTCAAAGTTTTCTTGAAGCGAAAAATAAAGGTTGAGCATAAGTAACGCTACTTAAACGTTGCAGCTGCTGTTGAGGGGGAGAGGAAAAAGCCGCAGCGATCATTTAACCTACTTAACATTGCCTCAAATAGAATGCTATCATTGGTAGCTTTGCATGCCAGTTTGCCATGTTCAGCAATCCTCTCTATTTTTTTCACTAATGCTAATGCGGGGGTTAGAGCGTGACGCGCACCGCGATTACGTCAACGAGCAGATGCTCTCTGTGGGTGGTAAGCTTGACCTCACGTAACCACCCAAAGCACGGCGATTCTCAGCTTCGGGTAAACATGCGTCACAGATGCCGGCCTATCTAGGTGTTGCGGGAAAGCAGGCAGAAGGTTAATGACGTGTTAACGCAAACGCGTGACTCGTTCCTCCGAAACGTATTTGTTTGCAACTACATATCTTTTTTGTTTTTGATACCAAACATTAGGAGAGCGCGGGACTGGCATAAAGACCAGTAAAACATGAATTAATGAGGAGGCGCTATCAGTCTCCGCTTTGTTTTTTTCCTGTTTCTGCCGGAAAACCGGCATTCCAGAAACACGAAGTTTCCGTTCCGCGACCCCCCCCCCTCCCCCCCCCTCCCCCTCTCATGCGCTGCAACTCAAACACGGCATTCCACGCATGAAACAAACGAAAGAAAAAAAAAGCGAAGAAAGATGCAAAGCGGAGGAAGTGCCTTCTTCCTCCATTCACTGTGGATTCTGGTCTTCGCAGATCCGCGCGCACACGACGCGTCTTTCCGGATGATTTCGGCCGCCCGCGCTCAAAGCATCTGCTCTAGGCGTCGTCACGAACTGGTGGCGCTCTTTGCCCCCTGGCGGATAGCGTTCAACGAGGCCGCCGCCGCATCTCATTGACGCCGTGGGGCTTTGGCGGCGAGCCGCTGACCCCGCGGGGGAGAACCTTTCCGGCGGATCAGACGGAGCGCGCCGTCGAGTCAATTGCTCCGCTGCTCGAACGTAGCGGCGCGTGAGTCGAACATCATCTATCATCTTTTCGTCTGGCGAGCTGTCTGTCGGCCACAAGAACGCAGTATAATCGGACGCCGCGAGGTTCGTGGTGACAGGCGTATAGGTACAGGATCGAAGCCTCTTCGTGATACCATCGCACAAGCGGCAGACGTGGGAGACGGTCTGTTCAGAAGAGGCTTCGACCGTCACCCACGTCAGCGGGCAGGGCAACACACGTAGCTATCCTTTCTTTGAACTCGCATGTGTCTTTCATCGATGGTGGGGCCTGCAATTGACATGTGTTCGCCCCATTACGCTGTCGCGAGGCTGGTGGTTTGGGGGCTAAAAGTTGCACTGAAATAGGTCAGCTTCACATCGAGCGGGATGCGGAGAATGTGAACGCGGTCTCTTCCGCGAATTCCTTTCGTAGGCAAAGTAACAGGAAACGCCTAGAACTTTTGTATGCATGACATGCCGATGAGAGGGTTTACGCGGCACGCAGGCGGATCTTGACAGCGTAAATTCATCCTCAGGCATTTCAGATGATATCGATAAAACTGTCAGAGGAAAAGACGGGAGAGGCTTTAAAAGAAAGCTCGAATGTAACTCACATGTATCTAAATGGAAGACTTCCTTGGTCGCCGAGATGAAGTATCGAGAACTTCGCTTATAAACAGGGGTTTCCGGTTTTTCTGGGCGAGATGACGTTGTGTACCTCACTCTCCTTCATGCTGATGTCATTTCGAAACCTGAGACATCAACGCAGTCACCTCAATCGAGTGTTTTTACCGCAAGGTCTGAGAGAGAACGCACAGTGCACGTCACTCGGCGATTCTCAATAAGCCGACGCGCAGCTGATTGCGCTTACGAGAATATCGAGGGGCCTCGCGTCAGTTGCAGTGAAGATAGCGCGCACGCACAATCATTAAGGCCGCGCCATCCCTGAGCAGTATCGCCAGTGTTCCGGCGCGCGGTATCGTCGGACGTCCTCCGTCCGCGCTGCTCATCAAAGCGACGGCGACAGGACATTAGCGTCGCTCGTCCAAGTGCGCCGTCGCCGGCCGGGGCTACGCGGCGATCATTTACGCGGTAACACATATCGACGTCGAACAGAAGGCAAACACGTTACGCCCATAAAAACGCGAAGCGCGCGCGCGGCTCCAAACCTCATTAAACGTCGCTGACCTCCGGCGAGCGACCGCGCGCTCACCGCGTTGCGCTTCTCAGCCAAGCTAGACGAGGCGGCCGATCGACCGGCCTAATAAGCAGTAATCCTCTGCTAGAGCTGCAACCTGTTTCTGCCTTGCTTCTCCACAAGCTACGAGGAGGCGTTCCCGAAGGCGCCCAAGATTTACCGCTATCGTCCGGAGGGAGCAAGTAAGAAGAGCCTGGCGCGGCCTTGACTATACGGAGGTTTTGCAACGGCCGCACACACTCTATCTCTCCGTTCTCTTAGTGGCGCGAGCTTCACATCGCAGCTTTGACTGCATTGCGTTGCTTCTTCGGACGCTGCGGCGAGTTGCGCTGCGAGCCACCTGCAGCCCCGCGTAGCATTCTCGCGCCAAACTGCGCACCGCGCATAAATCGCACCGCTGGAAGCTCCGCGCCGGTGCCGACGTTGCCTCCTCACGCGCCGGCCAGGTGCAAGTGTAATGCTTGAGGGCGCGATCTCTCCGATCGATGCACACGCGTGATCCGAAACGTGGGAGCCAGCCGCCCACACTTTTGTTTTGTTTCGTTTTCTTTCGCTTTGTGGGCAGAGTATAGGAAGGAGAATGAGGCTGTGGGGAAGAGAGTAAGGCGCAGGGAGAATCAAACAAAGTCCTAATGACAGGCGAGGCCGAGAGGTCAGTCGCAGGGGCATTTTTATGGCCTGCTACGCTTTACAGTGGGAATGGGTGCTCGAGAGGTGTGTCTGGAAAAAGAGGGTTCAGGTTTGTTATCCGCCGTGAGAAAGTGTTTCGCGTCAAGGCAGATAGACAAGACGACCATGCCCGCTGTTGTTTCTCGTAACTCTAGTAAAATTTGCTCGCAAGAAGAAGGAATAAAGAGCACTAAAAAGTAAAATGAGTCGTGGCAGCTCATGGTATATAGATTCTTTAGCGGAGGATTGGCAGCTGGGCCTGAACCGGACGATAGGCCGTAATGTGACTTTAGCAAATGCTGGCCACCGGGTATTCTTCCTGCCTTTCTTGGCGGGGTAAATATACTCCTCTCATCTTTGCTGTCATCGACATGACAGCATATTCCAGTCGACTGCACACCTCCTCTACATGGATTTCAAGAAAAGGGGCCTTGTTCGACAAAAATTAGAGTTGTGAGCCTTATAATACACATAGCTGGCTACTCCAGATGGGGATGGTAAGATTGAGCCGATACGCACTCACACCACAGTACCGCCCACACATATACAAGGATAGGATTTTCCCAAGCAGCATATAAGTATTGTGTCCGTGAGCGACTTTAAAGGGGACTTCGTCGCAAGCAGCACCGCTGCAACGTCTCTCCACAGTCCAAGTACAGCTTTTGTCAAAAATATACAGTGCAGGGGGTTTGCTTCTAACCCGTACAGTGCTCTCTAGCGCCACTGAAGGTCCTAATCTTCGGGGAGGCGAGGACGAGAGTTCCCCTCATTGCCGAGAGATTTGTAACGATGACGATGCAAAAGGAGCAACGCTCCGTGGTCCAGAAGCGCACCCCGTGGGCTGTATAGCTTTTACAAAGACTGCACATTACGAGACATTTGGTGTAAAGTCTCTAAGAAGGCGTTCCGTAGGTCTCGCTAGTCGGAAGAATTAAATTCTGCTTTCCGTGGCAAAGTTACGTTTTCTCGGGTTAGCTATACTCGCGTTACTTGCACCAGTGACCAGACTCCTCATACCGTAAGCAGAGAACAGCGTGCGCGCACAATGGGATGCGTGAGCATCTGCACATGCCACGGGCTAAGGTGCAAGGTTGGGCAGCATTGTTTGGCGCAGCGGAGGCGGAGAGGCAATTACTGTCCAAGCAGATAAACGGTGCGAACTAGTTCTCGCATTTTGGCGCCCGCTCCGCGTTATTGTTCAACGGCCCTCGCACATTACTGCGCAACACTTCGTATAATGGCTGCTAGAGCATAAAAGGAGATCCTCTAAGCCATTTGTCTCATTCTCCTTGACAAACCCGTTTTACACTTGGCGAACGTATGGACTAAAGATGTGGGCGACAAGGCGCAGTGATAAATCGATCTTCTTGCCCGGCCACGATATACGCGAATGGTGATGGAGTAGTGGCTTTTACAAGAGAAAGAAAAACATATACATACCTAAACTGGCACATCGTGGGCGACGAAAATAACGCGGAATCGATAAAGTTCGCCCTACAGTTAGGAGCAATGGTAGAGGGAGGGCAGGGAAGATGGAATTCTTCAAAAAACATAAAAACAGGCAAGGAGGGTACACGCAACCCGCTATTCAACGGTCACATGCAGACAAGTCATCTTGTCGAAACGTTGGCGATTGGCTTCCCTCGACTTCAATTCCTTCGTTCTGGGCGTTTTTGTTTTGTTTCGTTTTTTTTTATGTTAGGGCTAAGCATTCTAGAAGTATACCCTTGAGTAGCTCGGGAAATATGCCATTCAAAATTTTCTATAGTCGGATACAACTCAAGAACAAAGCAACGGATGCCCCTCAGAGGAGGTTCTCCAGCCAATGGCGCCGACCGATTTTCAAGACGCCGCAGTTAATCCAATTAAGCCGTGGTTATAATCCCCCTTCATCCGCCACCCCCTGAGATGTCACGCTAGCAGGTCTGAGGAGGTTGACGCCGAAGTCACGAGAATCAGTCGACGCCATTGGCTGGAGGGTCTCCTATGAGCGCAATCTGCCGCTTCTGTCTTGAGTTGTATCCGACTATAACGTCAAGTGAAATATCCTGCAAAGTATTGGTCGCAACAGGACCACTACTGTGTGACTGCTAGTTCGCATGCTTATTTCATTTTTTTTCTGGTTTGTTATTTCATTCGTTGCCACGTTTTGAGGAGGAGGAGCTTCCTGACCACTGTACAGGAAGATAGAATAAATCTGAGTGATTCGAGGCTCTCACCTGTAGCGCTGAGGGCCAGAACGATCAGGTTGCGATGCATCGTTGAGCCTGGAATAGAATAAAAAGAAGGTTACAAACTGATATTTTTGATAGTACCACACTTGCGGCATAGAAAATGCAGGGGTTAATCTTCCTTTTTTTCTTATCTTCATTAGTGAGCCCCAGATCATAAAAAAGGCGTTGCGATATTTTGTGATCTAACCAGACCAGCCGTTTTTACGCTGGGAAACAGATACGAGATAACAAAGGAAGCGTAGACAGGATAGTCTAAACTGCGCAAGCTCATTCATAGTTTTTTGACCAAGTGATAACGATAAGATTCCTCTGTTTGAATTTGTGTGATGAAATCCGTCGACTGGCATGACGACTCCAGAAATTTTTTTTGTGTGTTTTGTACTATTTTTGCCGGTGATTATTTCTGCGACATTGCTTCCCTTCGTGTAAGCCAGGCATGAGCTAGAACCAAGTCCTATTTGGTTGTCAAAGAGCTCCAGGCGAACGGTATCGCACGTTGCCCAAAACTGTTTTTGTTAGAATCAGAAATTCATAATCAAATCCGTTTGGTATCCTGAAGATCGTACGCAATTGTCTTTCTAAAAGAGGTCTCAGAACACAAAACTTAAAGCCTTCTGCCAGGTATTTGAGCGAAGGAAACTACACATCACAAGAGCAGTTCTATTTCTGTACATAAACAAAAGATTACATTATGTAAATAACGCGCGAACTATAACCACTGAAAAACAGCAAGTATTTCAAACACCCCGTACAAGAGTCGATGTGTGTCAAATGCAACACTGTTTATGCAGTATAAAGGTATAATTGACAAGACCTCCGGCTAAAGAAAACCAGGATCAAAAGTGCGTAAACGGGAACACTGACGCCTCTTTCTCGCACTACAGTACTCAAGTCAAAAAGTTTCGTGCAACGCTTAGTGTAGAAGAAGGCATGTCTATGACCACAATTCTTCTGGCTTCCGCTTGAAAATTCCCACCTCACTCATACCTTTATTACTACGCAACCACCATGTTCATCTACATCAACACTGTACTCCACAGGAAGGCGACGTCTCTTAAATACACCGAAACTTGAAGAAAAATCTCATCTGTTGCTCCGTAGTGCTACGCTAAGCGTTGATTAGCGCAGAAGAAAAGGGCTAAACGCAGACGTGTACGGAAACCTGCTCTCTGCTAATCCGAGCTTCTATCTTTACCGTAGCGAGTGGTAATAAGGTACCAGGGTGTATATCCTCGCCCGCGAGTTGGCCGCTAGCGCAGTCACGTTCTGTTGATCACATAGCGCTCAACGACGCGTAGCGCTCTCCTCCGGTATGTTGGGGTTCGCAGGCCAAGGCCGCACGTGCTCTCGCAGCACAGGACAGGTCTATAGCAGAGGACGGTCCGGGAGGCGAGATCTCAACAGTGCCGATGACATTTCTGGCATACGCTAGCCGCCGCCACATTACTTACTGCCTCGTTCCCAGCCGATCTAGAACGCGAGAAGAGCGACATGGTCCTGACAGCGGAATGCCCGTACCCACTGGCGCCGCCGACGGGCTTAATTAGAACCTGGAAGACCTTGACGCCGCCGCTAACAAAGGTGCTCACGACGCCGTTAGCAAAGCCGGCCGCTATCGTGAGGTGGACAGCGGCGGGGGCTATCAGCCAAATCGGCCGAGGAAGCGCGCTGACCCTGACGGAGGCTGAGCGGCGTGACTCCGATGGTCCTATTTTGTAGAGGCTTCACGGCGCCAAACAAGCAGGCCTCGGCATCGTCTCGCGCGAACCACCGAGGCACCTCATCGGACCGCGTCCTCGGAACAAGACGCGCACTCGAGCCATCGGCTACTCTCTTTCCGATACACTCATTACGTCCCCCCTCTCCACCTCTACCCCCTGCTTTCCTTCTCTCTCTCTTCCCTTCTCGTCGTCATCCTCAGAGTCGCTGATTGTATTTGAGCGCAAATTGGGACATACGCGTGTTTTTTGAGGGTCGATGGAAGCCAGGTTTAATCACGATTTCATGAAGAGACGAGCGCGAACGCGGAAGCCGTCTCTTTTTTTCTTTTCCCCTTCTTTTTTTGTGAGGAAAGAAATCGAGAATGTGGGTCAATGCGAATCAGCGTGGCACGTGAGAGAACCGCAAATTGCCTGCGCAACACGCGCATTCCCGGTGGATCATGCGAGCCGAAGGAAATGGATTCGCTTTCTCAAGGAGAGAGACGCTCGCACGATTATCGGAAAGCAATGAGCGGTCCTCGGGCCCGCCGCCCTTATGTTTCTTCGCGATAGAGTTACATAACACCTACTACCGCCGAACGCATGCGCTGATGTGAGAACGTTAGCACTAAGCGACAGGGGAGCGTCACGGCGGAGGCTTCCCCGCACGACTCATCGCATCTGCACTAAGCGTTCGCCTAGCTCGTTTTCGACATACACTGGAGATACACGTGTGTGTAGTATAGTGTCTTTCTCGCATCGCTCATTAAGGTAGAAAGGAGGGTAACGAAGAGACCCTATCCAACCTTTCACGTTTCTTGGTTCGCATATTTGGCTATGAAACGTAGCGTGCTGGCCTTGAAGCATTAGTAGCGATTTAACCGTTAATGATTCTCCTGCGCCAAACACTTCCACGCTCCATCGATTAAGCCTTGTTCAAGCATACGAGAGGCCGATAAACCGAAATGAATAAGGGTAAACCATCGTAGTCCAGTGTTGCAGTCCTAGCCGTTTGTGTAGTCACTGCATGCTAGCCATATTCATGTGCTCTTTTTAAGACGAATGACGAAACGTTTTCAGGGAAAGAACGTTGCACAAGCACCGCAGGAGCTCGGTGCTGCTAACGGTGTGAAATATCACTTGCAACTTAAGCGTGATTAAGTGCAGCTTCACTGCCTTCTTCACTCGCGCCTTCACTTAATCGAGGTGAAAAGAAAGCTGGCGAGACAGACTTTCCCGAAGAAATGACGAAGGGGGAAAGGAGGAGGGAGAGGTAAACTGGGCACATTATGAGGGGCCGCTCATCAAGGGGACTGACTCTTCTTTGCCTTAAGACGTAACGCTGCCGCGCAACTAGTCTAGCGGCGGCTCATTTTCTAGCGCATGAAAGAGACGCCAACGGCGTGCAGGCACGTCTCCTACGCTGGCAGCTTCACTACGCACCGAAACCAACGTAGCCGCGCGCGAAGAGGAGCTTCCAACTCCCGGCGCCGCGAGTGTGCGGAGGGAACGGGGGCGCACATGATCAACCAAGTGGGTTTACGAGGCGAGGGCAGTCTTCACGGCAACCGCACTAGCAGGGGGCAGCAGCGACGGCACTGCGGCGCCACATTATCGCGGGGCGAACGCGACGTCCCGCACGTCGATGGCGGCGCGGTAGCCGCCGGCGCGACCTCCCGACCCCGGCAGGGTCAGAGGCTCCCGCCGGGACTCGGCCGTTCCGACGCGTCAGCTCATCCACAAAGCCCTCCAGCGCACGAAACCCCTCCGCTCCAAGACTCCTAGAAGCACCCCGGTCATCCCCGACCGAGAGATTCAACTGCCCCGCGTTGCTCCTCCGATCCGCTACAGTGATACGTGTGACTCGGTGGCCACGCTTCCGCGGCGAGCCCTTGCCTCGATCGCGATGATCCTCCCATCCTGCTACCGACTCCCCCGCCCTCCTTTTTCTGACGTCTACGGTCATTTTTCTTCGCCAGTGCGTCCCGCTGGGACGTGAAAAGCAAAATCGTCCGTCATTTCCCCGTTCTGCCCAGGTCCTTCCGCCGGCGCAGCTGTCCTCATTACAAGTTCAGTAATCTCGCGACGCGGTAGCGCGGTATAGGACACGCTGTCCAGAGGCTCGCGAGGAGCTGTCCATCTACCGGGTCCTGAGAGGGGCGGGGCTCGGGTGGACGGGGCGATGTCGCGGTGATGGGGACAAGACGGCCACTCTATATGGTTGCTTCATGTTGCTGCTAGGCGACACTGGGGACTCTGGTGCCGTGTGAATTAGCGCTGACATTTTATATTGCTTTTTGCTGCTTCGTTGTGCTGATTTTGCGACACTCATCACGGAAGTCGACCCGCTTTTGCTGGCGCGACGGCAGCTGACGAGTAAATTGCGAAAAACGGTTTTTCCTATCCAGACGAAAACAAAAAAAAAGTGCCTAGTGTACTTGTTGTAGTTTGGAACTGCGATCTAGAAAGCGTGTACTAAATGTGGTTAAGCTGGTAGCCGCCATTATCATGTATCACTGTTTCGCATTAAGTGGATGCCTACGAGTGCGCAAGACTTTACGTAACTGCACCGTCCAGCTCTTGACATCGGAGAGGCGGCAAACACATCACAGCACAACTTCTGGCCAGAGGCGGACCTATGGGAAATTCTTGGAGAGGGCGACTGCGAATGGGGTAGTGGTAGGACCTTATTCACAGATTTTTCGTTTCCTACGCAAAACTTCGTGCTGTGGGAGTTTTCTGCCATTCTTAATATTTTGTTAAACCTCTTGCGTGTTGAAAACGATCGCGAAAACACGTCAGTGTCAATGCGCCCGTGCCGACTAAACGCCATCGTCCATCTAAAAATTAGTGAATGAGTTTATGCCTCTGTTTGAATGGCTCTCAAGCCGAAAGGTACTAAAAGAAAGGAGAGAGGGAGTAAGGCCAGTGTGCTGGCAGTAGCTATAGTTTGTGGGCGTTGCCTGATAACAGAACGTGTAAGCCCAACTATGCTCGCCGTATTACAGATTATAGACTTCACCCAATTGCGACAGCTAGTGTGCATAAGCATGCACAGCAGTTCCATGCGGTATTCCTTCCGTGAGTCAATCGCTCGCTGCCGCGTAGCTCGCGCAGCGCTTCCTTAAAGGCGAAGCCGCTGTCCCGAAGCGGGTGTTTATGCATTAGTTCCGGTTGGGCCGCTGGTCGGCGCTGCTCGAGGAAAGAAGTCAAAGGTTGACGCCGTGGTATAGTTTTGCGTATCGCGGCGTACCAGGTCGCGCTTGTCAAACATCGTAGTGCTGCGACGCGACAGGTCCTGTCGAAGACACGCGGACGTTTTGTTTTCCTTGTCCATTTCACTTCGTGACGGCGCTCGCGGGATCGTGCACGTCTTGTGCACAAAAGCACGAAGACATTTGGCACAGGACACATGTTGAGCGAGGCAGGAGCATGCAGGTTTCCGAACTATCTCTTTGTATTTTCCTCACGTGCTTTTTCTTCGAAGTTGGTACTGTCCGAGGGAGCGATTGAAGCCCTTTTGCTACACTGAGCAGGTACCACGAATACTAAGTTTTATTTTGTCACGCAAGGGTGCGGAATGTAATCAGTTTTCCTCACGCAGTCAACGCTTCTACGAGAGCAACTTCGAAAGCAGCCGAGTGTATGGACGTTCAGAAACCAAGGCCGTTCTCTTCTGATGCTCCACGTATGCTAATGCCTTCTGTAAAGGCTTTGGAACAAAATGAGCCCTCATATGCGGAAAGGCGCAAAAACATGCGTATACTACCTATCCCATCCTTCTGATACTTTCTTAAATCGTAAGAATGGGAGGCGTTCCAGTGGGTGTCCTTTTAGCTGACTGCAAAATGAACCTATAGAGGCACACCGCTCGCACGGCCGGCGTAGATGCGGACATCTACGCATGCAAAACGAGCAGACCTTGAGCATATATGCTGGCGTGAGTACTCTGTACCCGCAGTTCCTTGTTATACAGCACTTTCTCCTTTTTGGTCTCCTCCTATCGGTACCGTCTAGGCGAAGTCAAAACCCACATTTTCGCCACCGCTTTTTCTCAGCGTCTGGGAGTTCAATGATAAACGTTGTAGGGGGCGGTAATGTCGCGTTTTTTTTTTGCTTCGTTTTCAGCGAAGCTTTCTGAAGTGCCGCCAAGGATTCTAACTTTTTGCCAGAGCGCCTGCCTTCCGACTTCGGCAGCGTGTTCGTTACCGAAGACATCGATACGAAAGAGCGCCCTGACAGTGCGAGACGAAGGACAACGCCCGTTCCCGCTCCGTGGGCTACTCATTGCGGTATGCAAGCACGCGGCGGCAGAGGCGACGAGGCGTGGGCAGATGGCGGCCGGACGCCCACCAGATGTTCAGAGACGCAGTGTTCGCACGTCGCCCCTTCACTCTTTGTTCCCCAAGGTCTTCCCCCCGTTGTTATAGCGAGAACCAGGTCGGTGTCATCGCGCGCGCACCTCTGGGAAGAAGGCCGCCTTGAACTGATGGGAGCGTATTCCCCGCATGGCTTCCTTCTTTTACTCTCTCTCTCTTTCTCTCATCTCGCGTGCTTGCTTGTTTCTGAGCTGTCTAGGGTATGCGTGCCGCGAGAAGTCATTTGCCTTTTTTTGTTTTTTATCTACACGCGAACCCGTTAAGCGAGAGTCCCTCTCTAACATTGCAAGCTGCATTTGCATTCCACATCGCGTGTCACTTACGAATTGAAACACACAATAGGGAATAAATAACACGAACAGCTTCATCGAATAGACTCCATAGGCAGTTTCAAATGGGAAGAACTCTTAAGTTTTTTTTTTAACGTTGTATTCTGGTTAACAGTTTGACGGAAGTGTATACGGATAGCTATAGTCATTCAGAAACGAAGGTGAATAAGATGTCATTCAATAAGAATGTACGAAATGTGTTGCGCTTCCCAACCGGGGTTCAATTTCGGCCTTCTCGCTGATATAGTCCGCGTCTAGCCCATCTGCGACCCTGTTTGCCACGCATGGGGTTGCTGCTGGGTGTTTCTGCGTGGCCACGCTCCTCTGTCAACTTACACACCGAAACGCAAGCAGGAACGCACGCTAGAATTGAGCCTCACTATGGTTCTAAGCGTGCACATTTAATTCCTTTTTTTCTAAAGTGAGCAATTGAAAAATATACACATTCTGTTGTAGCTATCTTGCGGACATCTACAACTATGCAATGGAGTCTGTTCTCGTATTTTCAAACTCCTGAAAATTTTGCTGAGCGTTTTAATTTCGCAGCTAATGAACAAGAGTGATAAATTTTCCTAATATGCTACGCTACGCTTAGATAAAGGAGTGCTTAGCTGTGAAAAAAAATTCAAAACTGCTGCTTTCATTTTTTTTAAACGTGCCAATTTGCTTCTGTAGTTTTGCTTCAGGTTGCATGAAACACCGTGTGTGTAATACATGGGCACTCATACGCCTCGCACACGGCCGCTTTCATGGCATGAGCGTGACCAGAATGTTAATGAGCGATGAACTCATTAAAGGGGTCGCCTAATAAACGGCGACATACTCGATCACCGCTGTCTGCCACGAATACACACGACGCTGTATACCACGGCGGCCGTTTGTACTCCGGGCCGCAAAACAAGGTGTCCACAATACTGCAACTACCGAAAGCCACCATCTCCATCACGGGACCTCTGGAATGCACCGGATGTGTTCAACGACCCGAACTTAATTGAAGTCTGTGGAGGCTCACCGTTGGTCCCAACTGGACTTCCCGTGCCCCATTCGTCTGGGCAAAGATTCTAGTGTTCCCGTGCCAAGTCCGAGGCGAGTCACATTCCTTCGCCAGTCTGAGCACCAAACGCTTCTTTCAAATGCAGGGCACGGCTGGTGCGATGTTTGAAATTCTTCCAGCTATGCGCTTGGCCTATAAAGGAACTTCAAGGATGGGATTTCATCTTTTCCTTATTTAATAAGGGTCCAAAATAAATTAAACGGGTCTGTGCAAGTCCGCAAGTCCACGTCGCTTTTGGATGTCGCTACTCTCGTTTTGATCGCGGGAAAACACTATGGCCCTCTCCCTCGCAACTAAAAAAAAAACGCACGTTGTTTGATTCTATAATGTCGCAAAACGAGTTCAAATTTTTAGGCTTTTACGACGACTCTCCGGTTTCAGCCAGTTAGAAATCGGCAGTTTTACTACGAAGCTTGGCGCTACCTCGATTCTCGTCCTTGACAGAGGCTACTAACACGTGGGGAAAAGTTAACTTCTACATGGAAAAAAAAAAAGATAAAACCTTGAAAAGGGAGAAGCAAAAGGGAAGGAGAGGGAGGAGGTCATCCATAAAGCAAAGGTTACATTCTAACGAAACACGGCCGTAAAACGCATTCATAACTGTGACCTTCCGACGCCGTAACGGTTCTTTCTGGTTACTGGCCCCCACACTTCCTCTAACGTCAGGAGCGCCGAGAATCCTTGACTTAGGGAAATAAAAACATCAAAGCGGCTGGAAGGAGAGGGAGAAAAGAGAAGGGGACCAGAGTGACGTTCGGAGGGAAAAGAGAGAAGGAGGTGCAGTGAAGGTAATATTTCGCACACCGGTTGGCTGCAGCTGCTGCTAAGGTTCTTAGCGCCTCGCCTTGACGCTGATTGCAGACACTCAGACAGACGCGAACGGAAGCAATCGGAAGATGTTGTCAAGGCCACACATAGCTCAGGCTCTCCAAGTTAGATGTGCAGTACATTTGCATTCCTGAGTATGCATGGGCGCACTCAGGAAAAAAGAAAAAAAAACGATTACTGGTGACCTGAACCTTATACCTACAGGTTAGGTATTTTAGAAAAAAAAAGTGGCATATTCCGCATCTAAGCGAACAACTTGGCGAGCACGCTGTGGTATATATGCATGGTTATCTTCAAGTTCCCATCGCGTCTCTTCCGCAGCAAGCATAAATACTAAAGATACTGTTTCCAAACCGCTTTGAGGCTCTCTAATTCGGTGCCGTGTTGACAGTTAACAGAAAAGCAAGGTGACGTCATGAGAGTTGTCTGAAAGTGTCTTTTCGTTCCCCCTCTCCCTTTCACCTTCTAGCAGAGCGGCTGTGAACAGCAGCACCACACTGGGGGTGACGTCAGATGACAGGCGGTCTCAGCGTGCGCACATTTTGTAGCGCGAGGGGCAGCAAAGACTGGCTCCCTTTTAAAGACAACGTAAGTACGCTCCGCCTGTCCGAGCAAAGCGCTCAGCACGATCTACAACCAGAATCAAGAAAAACAAAAAAATACGAAGAAAGAATGCACGACTTCGCGCGCGAACAGCGGAATGAGCACACAAGCGACCGTAGCAGTCAGAAAACGCCTCGCGAATCTGATACCCGGAAATGACACCACCGCGAGAGCATCGAGTGTGGTCGTCGGCGGCGGCGGCGATTACGTAGTGCCCTGCTGGGCGTTCTGACAATGAGCCTGTGTTGGCGTGTGTGTATGACCCTGCCATTAGGTGGGAGAGAGGAAAGAGAGGGGGAAGGGAGGCCCACCCGCGCAGGTGTGTCATCGTATCCACGACAACTTTGCTCGTTGTTGTGCCCGCGCTCATTGCGTAATCGAGCTGGTGCGCTGGCGCGGCGACCTCAAGGGGATAAGAAAAACAGGAAAGCGTGGTTTTTTTTCCCCCACTGGCGCTGCGCGCCGTGTCTTCCTACGCGCGACTCTCGTGCGAAAGAGAGTCGGCGACGACGTCTCCTGAATGCTTAATGAGCGAGGGGTTTAGAGCGTTTGTTTTTGTTCCATTCTCCTTCATTTCAATCGCGTTTTGGATTTGAGGCAGGCGCGCAGAGTTTACCGAACTAGATTAGGCCGTAATTGTAAGCTGACTGCGGTACCAGTTTGTCTATGCACTATGCGCCTGCTTTGTGCGCTAACGGGGGAGTCATTTCCTAGATCCTGGGAACTCGAAAAGGGCCTCAGTGCGGCAAAATTATGGTTAAGCGCATCTTTTTGTCGTTCCAGTCTCAGCGCCGTTTGCTCAGCTGTACCACCAGCTTTGTTAAAGTAGCACAGCGAACTCAGTCACGCCTCTATAGCTTATGTTTTTAGAGGCATATAAATCACACAGTTCGCATACGGTGCCTGGTGAAAAACATGAACTAATTGCTTTAACGCCGCAAGGTTATGAGGATACCAATATATGAAATCAAAGACCCTTCAAGGACTACTGCACATGGGAAATTGGCGCGAAATGAAAACCTGATTGTTTTTTAGCGTAAAAGGGCGTTAACGTCTTGAGAAAAGTTTGCCGCTACGTACGGGGAATTGAAGTTGACGTGAAGCGCGAGCATGGTGTCACAGTTCTGAGATGACATGCTTGCTGATGAAAGCATTATTTACAGCGCAGCAAGGAAGAGAACACGGACTGCTAACAATGCAACCACGCGTTGGATTTATGCTATAGATTCGTACTAACGACGTACCAACAAACGACACGTACCAACTGTACCATCCCAGCCCATCACCGTTCAACACATAACATGGAGGTAGAACGCTGTCAATTCAGCTGCCATGACGCTCAACATGCACCTGGGAGAACTGCATGCTGATAGAGTGGTCTCTCGAGACTTGTGCGCATGCGCAATAGCAGAAAGCTCGTAGCGCACACCGCAGCTGGATCTAATACCTTGCAATAAACTCTCGACCCTCATAAAAAACTCCGTAGCAGAGTCCCTGAGGAGCACTAAAACAGAAAGAAACTCAACTATTTCCAGCACATCAACATTGTCAGCATTCTCCCCTTGCACGGCGGCGGGCTACGCTGCAGCACTTGTTTGCCTGAACAACGGACCGTTAAAAAAAACTAAAACTAACCAGAGACGAGAAACCCACGCGTGCCTCTGTCTTCTCTATTTTTGGCTCAGCCACGAAATGCGCTCCTTCGCCGCCGACCACACATCTCGCCGGTTGCAGAGACGGCAAGCGTATAAGCACGCCAGAGTGTTTGCAAAACGCAACATCCCCGGTTGCAAAGCACGCAGCCTCCTTCCTTCCGCATGAATGGGGCACAGGAAAGCGAGCGTAACGCACGCCTAAGCGTGAGAGGAAACAGCACGCGCGTGCTAGCGCAAAAAGCAGAGCGACCCTCCCGGCTTGGCCGGAGTGATAAGAAAGAAGAAGACGTTACCGAGGCGGCGGCTTTCTTCGCCGATGTCGCGGGCCAGGCACGCGCGGTCTTCCGTAACCGATAGCCATCGAAGTTTACGGGGCGCGACCGTGGAACAGCGAGCGGGCCTTTCAAGGGTGGGATATCGCCCATCGATTGCCTAGCCTCGAACTTGTCCTTTGTCGGAGCTACTGCGTGGCTTTGTGTTTTACCTCCCCCGCGTAAGCCCGCGGGCAACGAGCTGCTGAAAGAGAATCCGTGAACATCGATAGCTTCCTTCGATACCTTTTCTTCGCTTCTTGGCTGAAAGGGGGCGTGGATCGCCGTCTCTTCTTGCTGAGAATTAAAAAGACTCCGTGTCGCATTTTATGCCGAGCGATGGAAGACCTCTGTACGAAGTCAAGTGGCCTGCCATGGTCTTAATTTCTTTATGGAAACTAATGCACATCGAAAGAATAAAAATGAATGGCGAATCACGTGACGGCAGCGCCTTTTATGACGAAGTTCTTCGAACGTTATTGTTTTATTTACAATTTCCTCAGCCGCCGCGGTGGCTCAGTGGTTATGGAGCTCGGCTGCTGGCCCGAAAGACGCGGGCTCGATCCCGGCCGTGGCGGTCGAATTTCGATGGAGGCGAAATCTAGAGGCCCGTGTACTGTGCGATGTCAGTGCACGTTAAAGAACCCCAGGTGGTCGAAATTTCCGGAGCCCTTCTCTAAGGCGCCCTCATAGCCTGAGTTGCTTTGGGACGTTAAGCCCCCATAAACCAAAACAAAACAATTTCCTCAAAAGTCCGTTTCAAACATGTCCTTAAATAAGATACTAGTGTCTTCGTCACTCTACTTCATGTTCAGAGTAAATCCCTGAGTCTCGCACATTTCTTCTTTCATTTAGCCGACTTATGTCTCGCGAAATCATAAGGTTCGACATCAAGTCCCCATACGGTCAATTCAAAACACTAGTCTAACAAAAAAAAGTCCCCTCCCCCCTCGTTTTGTTGCTTAATAACTACTTTCCTTGCATTAACGCTGAGAAGAGACGTTCATTGCACTCTTTTTTTTTCATTAAAGAGAGCGTATAGTGAAGCAGAAACTACGCATGAGGCGAATGAGAAACGCGCCAAGTTGCTCTGCCCGCGTTTGCTCAGGCATTGCGGCGGCACAACATGAAATTGTAATGCACTCCATCCTCAGTTTGTGACGACCACGCGCGCTTGTTGCTGGGAATACCGACTACTCCGGTATACCGGTGAAACACTACCCGCCTTGAGCGAACGTCCATCCACTACCTTTTTATCTAAGCGAAATCAGCCTTGGCAACCTTCGCGCCTCTGCGCTCAGCATGCTGTGGTGCACGTGTTTTCACAGCGGTCCGGGTACGCGCAATCCGGACGCCTATCTCGCGATTAACCCGTTCTCCGCGTATGCATCGTGCGCAAACAGTTAGCTGTGGCGGCGGCGAGAAGCGCCGCTGCAATTTTGTTCCTCCGCTATGCCCACGCGCTGTGGAAGAAGCCCGTGATTACGAAAACCAAATAGGCCCCTACTCTTCTCGGGAGGAGCGCCGGGTAAGTGGCAGGCGCGAGATGGGACAGCTTCCGGTCAACGTTCGTGCCCGATCCGCCGGCCGCCAATTCTCGTCACGTCCACGCACCGTGAGCGGCGAAAGTTGCAGGGTCCAGGTGCAGCTCGGGGTTCAGGTGCAGCTCGCTTTCGTAATGCGATACGGATAACTCATTCCTATCGCTTGCGTGCCGAGAAAACGCTATGTGGAAGCCTACGCAGTCATCAGTGCGCTTCTCTTTATTGCCGTGATTAAGTCCAAAAGAAGCTAGTTTGCACGTAATGATTTAGGATCTGGAAACACGTGTAGCTTGGTGGAATGCGCTTACTTTTTCTGGTACCGTCTTTTCATGCTTCTTCGCTGCACGCTTTAATAGACTTCGGTTTGTTTAATTCGTTATTTCTGCCACCTTCGCACAACGCATCAAAGAAAAGTGCAGTGCTGTGCATAACACTGCCGATCGCAGTGGAAATGACGTCATGAGCAACGTGATAATATAAAATTTCTTAAGAAATATTCTTATAAACTTGGAAGACGAAGAAGTACGCGACAGGCACTGCTGTTACATCAACTAACCCATAAACTGTTTCTCGCAAAAAACTTACTCTAGTGTAGAATAAAATCATGACTGTTGTAATGCTAATCACAGTTGGTGTTAACATATCAAGGAAGTATAAAAAAAACATAAAGTACGTCGAGAGCTTAGCGCCATTAGGTCGCTGCCATGACAATTATTTGCGAGCATTATCATGGTGCATACTCAGTAGGCAATTGGAGTCAGCAATTTGTCACGATGGAAGGAATACTATGTGAAAATTAAGCTGAACTTGTCCATAACGACGATTTTTTAACTGCAAAATCACTTATTTATAGTTCCCTCAAGTCAGCTACAAGTTTTCTCCCATCCTAGAAAAAGACAACAACAAAGAAGCACAAAATAATATCTAGCATCCAAATGATAATTAACACCTGGCAGTAGAGCACCAAACGAACTCAAAGCGCCTGTAATAATTTTTTCCAGCACACGTACGCTCTTAACCTACGCACTATCCCAATGCTCGAATTCAAGTTTAAACCGTCTACTAAACCGTCTGCGTCTCATCACAAGACGAAACTTAAAAATCCGTGGGAAACCGTATTCCGTTTGCACCCTCTAATGCCGCATGTCGACACCAGGGGCTATTTCACTGACGATACAGAAGTCCGCTTGGGGTGGGGGGGGGGGGGGGGGGGGGGCTACTCAAACGGATTTCAATACCAGCATTCCTTTTGATTACTCTGTACCCACGCAATTTCTCGTAAGTAAGTGGAGCCGCTCCCTTTGAACCGAACGCTCCCACAGCGTCGCTCGCCCATGTACCGTGGCGTTCCCGCACCCCCAGCTAGACCTCGGTCGTCGGCTCCGTTTTTCTCACGTCAATCTCGCCTCGGAATTCTCGGCCCTTGCCAATGTGGCGGTGGCGGGGCTGTCGCCCTGCCCTCTAATACTATCCTACAGGCCTCCAGACTTTCAGGCGCTGCAGGTAAAGTAAAAGGAAGGTGGGGGGAGCAGGAACGACGTTACAGCCTACACATGTTTGCGCTTCTAATGCTCCTCCGGGTTCCGCTCGAAGCCCCCTCGCCGACGCTCGAGAAACGCGCAGACAAGCAGGCTCTAGACCGTCTTGTCTAATATGACGGACAGCAGTCTGGGCGGCAGCGGTAAACCCCTCCCGCCATCTTTCCGCGTTCGTCACTCATCGAGGCGAGCAGGGAGACGGCATGAGGGGGGCAGGTACGAAGCGGGCGCTAAAAACCTCGCGCTCTGCGTGAAAGACGATGGGGTACGCGCGCTATAAGCCAGCCAGCCAGCCGGCCAGCAAGCCCACTGTGGTTACTTCACCGCGAAGATCGCTCACAGTGCGCTCCGCCGGAAACCTCGGGAGGCTCGTGGCGGTTTGAGGCTTAAAAGACGCGATAGCCGAGCTGTCACGCCGTCAGGAGACGTAAGGGCAAGAAGAACCAGTTTCTCCCATCTTTCACGCGGATAGCGGCGAAGAACCAGTAAAGCGAGCTCGCTGTGGCCGCCAGTCGCTCGAGGGAAGGACGTCGGAATACATCTCTCACGCAAGCAAGCGCTTGCTTGCAGCTTGCTACAGCGACGCGGGGATTATTTGCGCGGCAAGGAGGGAAGCGACCAGCCGAGGCGCCTCATACTACCGGCTGTGTGGAAAGAGATAAGCGCAGTTGCAGGCGCAGTTAGATTATCCAGAGGATTCGCAAAATTTACCAAGGGGAACAATATCAGGTACGCGCGCATTTTAAGGAAAATGATCTAGTTATTTCTTGGTCTATTTAGTTTTCACTCTATCGCTTTTCTAAAGTTTCCTCTTGGTGAAGCGATATGGCCCTTCTTGCGTGTCTGTAGCTAGAGCGAACCTCACGCAGCTAATACGCCGGGTAGTGGAAGCTGCTAAAGAGAGGGGAAAAATAAACGGAGTGCGCAGTGCACAGTGGCGAATTTTAAGTTACGCAAGCAGAAGGGAAGAAACCTGGAAAAGAGTCAGCAATAGAGTTCGAAGAGGTATGAAGGTGTCGTTAGGGCTGGTACAGCGTTTAGTACAGAGAGATGATTGTACTCTAGGGCCTAGGGCTTAGGGTCATGACGGCTTCTGAAACACTGAGACCTCTGCATTATGATGAAAGCTTAGGAATTCAACAATTTAAATTTTGTTCAGTTACGTTTATGTCCCGTGAGCAATTTTTCTACAGTCAGTAGTTATACTGAAGAAAAATTTGAGAAATATTGCGGATACCAGGATAAGGAAGCGAGATTCAGCTGTGAAGTCTAGGATGCGCAAGCTTCTAGCAGTCTGAAATTTCATCCCCTATCCTATCAATAATTGACGTAGTATAGGCACATAGTCTCGACATTGCAAATACACAATAACTACTCGCAACACGCTCGAAACACAATATCACACTGCACAGCGCGACACATGGAAGTTTATGTTATGATGTGGATAAATTCGCGTTCTAGTACTGCGACAGAGCATAAATGGAGGAAGATGTACGGATAGGTAAAAGCCATGCCGTGAAGTGCGAATAAACGAAGCACTCTCTCTCTCTTTGCAGTTTCAACGTTAGTTGTAAGTCAAATAAATGAGGTTGTAAACTTATGACTTAATATAAACAAAAGCGTATAGCGTTACGTCACACATAGAGTGCTTATCTCCAGAGTTTGGCAATAACAGGCTGATTTATCAAAAGAGCAAATCAGATCCGCAGAAGGCCGGCTTTCAAAAATTGTAATATCACCCTGAAGTGATAACCTAGCTGCGATTTTTTACGGGCTCTCGAGATATAAACTTGAGAAGGAGCCCCGTAAGTGCACTCTTTAAACAGACAAAGAAGGTCATCGGTGTTATAGCCTCCACAGAGACGAACCATGACTACAAGGCTGTCACGAACCCTAGAGTGTTCTTCGTATCTAGCCCCTCTCAATGCTTCAGCCTTCCCGGATACCATCGCTTACACGCAACAACATAACCATAACTTGCGGTTAGCCGCTTTCGCCCGCTGGCAGTTTCTGTCCGACTCGTAGCCCCCTCCCGCTGCGACCCACAGTCGCGCACGAGAAACAATGGTCAGTCTCAGTGGCCGGCCCTCGCGATGCTGTCCCTACAGAGCTCGTGCCGTCCGTGGCAAAGGCCACGGGGACTGTCAGAAGCGGCGGCCGCTTTGCATAACGTGCAGGCGAGACCAACAAGGGAAGCCGCGTGGACAAGGCTCGGAGCACGATCCAGCACACACTCAGAGGGGACCACGCAAAGGACGAGGGGCCTCGGTGCAGGGTTGGACGAGTAGGACATGTAGGTGGGGAGGGGTGGATGGGTGGGTTGACGAGCCCCGGTGGCCGTGCCGTGGTGGTCGGGCGTCAACGCGGCGGCCTCACCTGCGGAGGTGGCGGCTGCTGCGACGGCGGGTGATGCACGGAGTGTCGACCGCGGCGGAGTAACAACCTTCTCTGAGCTGCGTCCGGGCTGGCTCTGCGGAGAAAGTCCTTTTGCGAGCGAAGTGGGCCACGGAAGAAGAAGAGGGGGGCTGCACGGACTGGCGGCGGGCACGGGAAGAAGACACACGAAGCAGTGGAAAGTGAACACAACACAGGAACCGCCATTGGCAAGGCCGGATCTTCCTTATATATTTCCACGGGGGCGAAGGAAGGCAAGGGTTGCCGCGGGACCAATGGGGCTCCGCACGCGCGGTGACCCTATGCCCCGCTTTCCTTCTCTTCTGCCGCGCGGCGAAGGAGGCGGAGGAAGAGGAGGAGGCCGAGATGCTCCGCGCGGTCGGCCTTCACGCGCGCACGGCGTCGTCATCCCGTGCCGTGGGACGCCGATTTTGGGGGAACGCTCTTCTTCTTCCACTTCCTCCGGCGAAAGTCACCAGCCGCTATTGCTT
This sequence comes from Amblyomma americanum, assembly GCF_052857255.1. Taxonomy (NCBI): domain Eukaryota; kingdom Metazoa; phylum Arthropoda; class Arachnida; order Ixodida; family Ixodidae; genus Amblyomma; species Amblyomma americanum. Next base: position 74,813,938 of record NC_135502.1, on the reverse strand, counting down.
TCGATCGACGCCCGGCCTCGCCCAGAGTGTCGCCGCCGGCGGTTCGATTTCGCACGTACACACCGGTTCTCATCGCAGTCATGCAGATTTCTTTGTATTTTAACTTTATGACACGACCGCTCGTTAGCGGTATTCGCTTTTTGGGGGGAAGTTCGTTTCGGGGAACGTGCATACTGGAATGCTGATGATGTGGCGCGGTCTAAGTTTGGATGGGTAATTATCCTCTGAACCGAGAATGCCCGAATATGTGGCCTAGAGCATTCTGTCTTTAGAGAAACGCTACTTGAAGAAACCATTGTCGTGGTGCTTTTATTCTTTTTTATGGTTTATGGAGATTTAATGTTCCAAAGCGACTCAGACTATGAGGGACGCTGTAATGAAGGGCTCCGGAAATTTCGACCGCCTGGGGTTCTTCAACGCGCACTGACATCGCACAGTGCACGGGGCTCTAGAATTTCGCCTCAATCGTAATTCGAGCGCCGCGGCCGGGATCGAACCTGCGTCTTATTCTTTTCTGAAGCATGTTAAGAACGTCCTCGCCATTCTACAGGAGGATGCGTAACGAATGATGCAAAGAAAAGCGATAGGCATTACATCGAGATGTAGAAATCGAGCTCCGTGGATTATGCAACAAACGTGAGCCGGTGGTATTCTAGCTCAAATGAATAAGAGTAAGTGGGCACTTGGAGAGGACATGTAATGCGTAGGAACGGCGCGGGTATCAAGGAAAATAGCCGTAATTTAAAATGGCGAAGCATCACACGATGTGGTGATGTTACGAAACTTGTAGGCGTACGGAGAGCGCGATTGGTTCAATACAGTGGTTCATGGACATCCATTCGTAGGGGCCCGCTTTCCTCATATAGACTTAATTCCAGTGATGATAATTATGACTGTGGCGAGTGTAATTATTCGAGTTCGCAATCACGTGTGTAGGCCGCACCTGAAAAAAACGTCTTTTTCTAATAACGTTTTTGGACGGGTCACTTCTGAAACAGAATGCAGCTATTCCAGAGTTCCGAAGGTGCCCGCGTGCAATGACTCCGGCAGTTTTTTTTTTTCTATAACTTTTCTTTCTAGAGATTGTATGGTGTCCTTGTGGACGAAAGTTTTAAAAGTGCACCTAGGTTTGGTTTCTGTGTGGTTTGTAATATCGTTTACAAACAGAAGGAACAGAATGGGGATAGAACAGGGCCGTGTGGTATACCAGAAAGGAACACACTAATATAAGAAGTGTGGTTGCCGAATTGTACACCTGTGGCCTTTCCTTTAGCTTGATGTGACTGCTGATGAACATTTCGTTGAGCAGATTATATAGACTGACAAAAAGGGAGGGAAGAACATTATAGGTTCCAACAAGAATGTATTTTGCTGATCAAGTAGTGGGAAAAGTTTTAAATTCAATTTTCGCAGCAAAAAATGTTATCCTTTTTCTGCCGGATAAACGTTAATAAACTTAGAAAGAGCCAGATAATCATTTTTTACAGATAACGAAAATTGCATCCCTCAGGGTCCTTATAAGGCGCTTTTGTACACAGTTGTGTGCATTGCGAACTCGTGGTTTTCTCTCAGAGTGTACTCTAACTAGCAAGGATTTATTCCTGCTAGGTGAAATTAGCAGCCCTCACCTTGCAAATGGGGTGATTTTAGTTGCCAACAAGCGAACGCAGCAAATTGTGTTTCACGAAGCAGTGAGCTCGGTACCACGTGCTCCATCATTTTCTGACTGACAGTCTTTGTTACCAGTATTGATGTGAATTTTTTTTCTGAATTTCTTGCGTCACGTGTGTCTTCAAAACACGTAATTATTTGACAACCTCTTGGTTGTTATTTACATAACTATTGGTGTTTTAATATTAGTTTCCGCAACATTGTACAGTCTGTAAGAAATTTTGTACCTGTATTTAAAAATAACCATTGGTGTTTTCCGTTGGAAAAGTATCGAATTGGCTTTCTTATGGCCTGGCTGTACATTTGGGGGGGAGGGGGGGGGAATCGGAAGGGACATTTAAGCTCCACCTTAAGGGTATGACGCGATAGGTTAATTCCCATGAATGCAGAAGGTCATTCTCGAATTTACATTCATAGATCCCTGGGAATCCTCATACCCCTCCTGGCGCAGTACGTGGTGCAGCGGTTAAGCGATGCGCCACTGCCCTGCGATGGCAGGTGCTGCCACCGGCGGGCCTTGTGCGACAAAGGTTGATCTTCCTGAGCGAGCAATCATTAATTAAACTGCCATCTTCCACGGTGGGGTGAGGGGGGTGCTGGAGCTCACTATTGCTTGCTAAGTGCAATCATGCCTTTTCTGTTGAACACGAAGAAATATTATTTGTTTGTTTATAAGGGAGCACACTAGCATCCCTTACCGGCCTGCACATACCGCCCTTCCCAGTTTCAGGATTAGAAAACGCGTGAAAAATGTTAGGAGGCAATAGCGTGCTCCGTTTCCCGCAGCTCGCATTTCCTGACTGATTGATGTAAAAGAATAAGCAAGGATTAGCGAAATCCACAGCTTGGCTTTCGAAACCATTTTCTTACCACAGAAATATGACTGTGTGCAAGCTCTGAAGAAATCGGGCGTGCCCGCTTGCCAACTTGTTTTGTAAGCTGGCCTTTTCTTACTCCGCTAAAGGGAGGAGATGCGTGCGAGTCGCTAAATAATATTCATGAAGGTTTTATCATTCTAGATTAGTTCAAATTTGAAGTATATGTAATATCTGTTTTTCAGTATGAACCATGTCACTTGTCCATGATGATGTAATGATCAGCAACATTTTATGTGGCAGAAAAGGTATGCGAAAAGTTCTGAAGCATTTTGTTAGAACACTGCTACCCACACCGTTACACATATTTCCGGCCTCATCTGTGTCCTCCGTGCCTAAGTCTAATAAAGAAATGAATTTCGTCTTGTTGGCAGAGATATGGTTGTGCCTCGAGTTTTCCTTACAGTCCTTTACGAAAATGCATATGATTAGGAATAGTCAGTGCAGCAAGACAACTTGTCGAACACAAACTCATTTTTTACAAGAATGCACGCATACGTATATCACAACTACAACCGTTTTCATATTTCACAAATTGGTCAAATGTTTTAGAGGAATCCCCCAAGGCGGAGTAGATTTGAAATAAGGGGGTAATTACTCACTGACATCCACCCAAGCGCAGCCATACGGCTATAAAGGAAAGCTATACAGCTTTCTCGGAAGCTTTGTAGTTAATGAGAAATTCGTCTTGGTCCGGGGTTCGAACCCGGGACCACCGCTTCACCGGAGCAGTCGCTCTACCAAATGAGCTAACCGGGACGGCAAGCTTATGGTTATTGTCAAATCTACTCCACCTTGGGGAATTCCCCTAAAACATTTGACCAACACTAATCCCACTTCGAGTTATTGATCAATTCGCTCTCGCCCTACCATAAGCTTGCCGTACCGGCTAGCTCAGTTCGTAGAGCGACTTCTCCGGTGAAGCGGTGGTCCCGGGTTCGAACCCCGGACCAAGACGCCAGTGCGTAATTGCCAGTGAGTAATTGCTCCCTTATTTCAGAACTTGTGGACTATCAAAATCAAGTTTCAAGCTCAGCTCTGTGCGATCCAGACATTTTGTCCATTTCACTCATATCTTTCTTTCTCCAAAAAATTAAATAGTGTCGTGCTGAAAATAACACTAGTTTTTCGCTGCGACGTGTTTGTAAGCGTTAAGGGGTTAATCTCTGGAAAGAAATGAAAATCCAGCTTAATTCCAAGAGTAGGATTAAGCAAGGAATGATGATATATATACAATAGATGTACATACCGCTCACATGATCACAGCTTGGGTAATATTTAGCTTTGTCCTCTGTTGCGGTTTATTAAACAATGGCGCCTTTATTTTTGTTTCGCGTCCTGCATGATTCATTACCAACTCTTTAACTGTGGAAAACGTCGTTTTAGTGATTATCGCGGCCAGCAAACGACGTGATAAATTCGCTTGTATCACGCGTTGTATTTGTGTCATGCATAGTCGACCAAGTGAATATCAGCTTCTCTAAGCACAACGAAACACACAACCTCTTCTGACCCCTTATGACAACATGCAAAAGAAGGGAATGGCGATAGGAAGAACAGGAAACTGGAGCTATTTTTTTTGTTTGGATGCATAATTTTGCTTAAAACTTTTATAGCGGGCACTGACAGGCCGACTACACTACTACTTACTCCAGCACACAGGGGAACTCAGAGCTGCGAGCTTGCTTCGCTTTGCGTCTACTTGGGAAATGAGAGAGTGAAAGTTCGAATGCGATTGAAATCTCAAGATGATGGAAGCTCGAATGCGATTGCAAAAAAAAAAAACGCACAAATCTGCAAATTGCACATCCCTTTGCACGCTGCATTTCATGCTGCTCAACATGCGTTCCTGTGTACACTGCAGTTCATTCAGTGTTCTGCCTTCAGGGTTGTTCAGTGCCCATGAGTGATACCTGTGGCGTCCTTCGAGACTGGAATTTGACAAAGCTTCCAGCGAAATTCGTCAGGAAAGCAGTTTATGCTAGAGATGGGTGTTTCATGCTTGATAGCTCTCTTTTAAAAGCGTTTCAAGTTCTGAGGCGACAGGCACAAAGCATCGAGAAAAGGGGAAGCATCGGCGAATGCAACTTTCTTCAAATAACTTGCTTCGCTGTTGCTTCAGAAAGTCAGCGTTAAAACGCAAGGAATCGGAAGAAGAGAGTACATATCAAATTTTTTGGCTCTCCATTTGCGCTTGGTCACACAAAAATGCTGCAGAGAGTAGCAAAGACATCAGTGTTTTTAGGTTGCACGAGTCTGACGGTTGGCGATGTGTGCGTGGTTTCCGCCGGGGACGACCTGTGTGACAAAATCTCGAGACCACGTTTTGTCTGTTTCTTCTTTTTTCAACTTCCTTTTTCAAAGGCGCCGAGCAGAAGGGAAGGGCTGAGGGAGAGTGCGCAAGGAGTTCAGGCATGCAGCTTTCTGAATACTCGTCGCGCATCAGGGGGCATGTAGCGATTTGATGCGCATATGTCACCGGCCGCAACAAGAATCCGAGTCGTGGAAAAAACTTCCGGTACGTCGTAACACTTACGAAAACGGTGGCATTCCTCGTGTCCTCGTCGTTCAGCTTTGTAGAGGAAGAAGTTAGCTGTTCTCTGAGACAGCAAAAGTTGCGCAGTGATCATGTGCTTGTATTTGTGTGGGAATAGAAAAGTATATTCTTCTGTACCACTCTTTTTCCTTGGTATGGAAAAGGTGGCACTGGCGAGTCGACTCTTCTAGCACCCCTGTCAAGTGCCTCGAGCAAGAAGCGCTTTCTGCTGCTGAACAAGAGATATCTGGCCGCAGGTCACCGGCTGCACTTTTGAAGAAGCGAAATGAAAGAGGGAGGAGGGGGCCTTAAATTGGTTTTTAAGTGAATGCTAAATTTTTCCTGATAGTCAAAATTAAGCATTGCCTGACATTTTGGTGCGAGGGTTCCGTGTTGTGAGATCCCTTTCCATAGGCACTACAAGCTGAGTAGGCCTAGTGAATGGTCCACCAGAAAGCTTGTGCACCGAGGCTCGCGTGTTTCCGTGCTGTCCTTCTAAAGCCTGTGAATGTACAGGACATCCATTGCATTGACACATGCACCCCCTCAATGAAGTTCAAGCGTCTGGAAATGAATGAGATCTTCAAAGGCACGTCGGCAAACCCCCCCCCCCCCCCTCCCACCCCCCCCCCCCCTTCCCGTCGCCGAGTGTGTCCCTGTTCGAGCTCGATACTTATGCACGGATACTAGCAGCGACTTTTGTGAGCAGTAACTGTGAAAAAAAAATTTTTCAAGGGATACTTAAGCTCCGCCCGGTATGACGCGGTAACGTAATGGGTTAGTTCTTATATATGCATAAGTTCATTCTCTAGTTTACATTCATAGATCCCTTGCAGTCCTCCGTCGCAGTTATTAAGCGATGCACCACTGCCCTGCGATGGCAGGTGCTCCAGGCGCTGGGCGGCCCAGGTTCCTCTTCCCGAGCGACCAATCATTAATTTAGATGCCACCTGCCACGGTGGGCAGTTTGCTCACAATACGGTGCGAAGGTTGTGATGATGCCGCAGGGTCACGTGACCTAGGTGGCCCACCTTCCTCTCAGGTTGCTCCCTGGGAAGCTGAATTGGCCCGGTGATTACTTCGCTATAGCCGTAGCTTCGTTATAGGCCGTGTTGACCGAGCTTCCAAGCGGAGTCGTCAATCCTTCGTTATGCACTGAAACCTGGTTATAACTAAACAGCTTATAACGAAATAATGGGTGTAACGAAGGAATAATGATTCCCTTTGGAAGCTCGGTCAGCATGGTCTATAACGAAGCTATGACTATAATTTAGTAATCATCAGGCCCCTTCAACTTCGTTATAACGAGTTTTAACTGCATTCATTATTTCGTTATAAACTGCTTCGTTATAATGAGGTTCGAGTGTATGTCGCGCTTCCGGCCGCCTTAGAAGATGGGTTACGGGGCTAATTGGTTCATAAATGACTCACTGGGAAACGCATAGCGAAACAGGAAAACCGGACCGGAGAAAGTGACGGGACAGACGTAATGCTTCCGCGACCCGAGGTCAACTCCGCCAATTTCGATCGTCGGAGCTGCCTGCACAGCTCCGCGGCGTGACCTTGGCTCGGCAAACGTTCTCGGCCTGCCATCGAACACACGTCCCACGCTCCAGATCTGCCATTGTAACAGCCTTGCTCCGATAAGAGCGGAGAAACATCCCACGGGGTTTATTCGAATATGCGCTTGAAATGCATCGTAACAGCTTGCAGTGCAAATACTTACTTTTATTTTTTGACCATGCGTTCGCTATTGTGCCCTCCTCCTTGCTCTTAAAGAAGGACCAGCCAATGACAGTCCTTACCGTTTTTTTTTATCACTTACATAGATACGCTTCCGCAACGCTCTTCAAAGAACATGTCATCGTTTCACCACCAAGTGAATGCCGTACCACAAGGGTATGCCGGGTTGAGTGGTCTCGTGGTTGCATTTACCCCGCCTTGGGCGTATGCCACTTCGGTTACGTTCAGGAGGCGCGCATCGTTGTATGAGTTAAATGACCCCGGCTTATCCTCTTCTGTAAGTTATCGGCATCTGCTTTGCTCCAGTGGCAGGAAATCTCGTCAAAAATGCCAGATAGACCTATGTCTCCTTGAAGAATCTGGCGCTGCCATCTGCGCTGTGGAATTTGTTTCCAGCTTTTTATTATTAATTAATAATAGCAAGCCCCCGGGTGGCCCCCATCTATTATTCATTCACACCTAATTAAAAATGAATTCGATCCTGCGTCTTTTCTACTCTATTCTCATATAAAGAAAACACGTTTTCACTTTTTTTTTCCAAAAGCACTCACTTAGTAATCAGCCCCCTCACGCGTCGCAATTCATGGACGATTCCTTACGCACCATTTGACAAGTTCGCGAGAACAAGTCCTGGCAGTGGAGGCCGCATTTCAGGGGACGCGAAATGCAGAGACGCAGTTGTGCTCTGCGATACTAGTAGACGTTAAAAACGCCAAGTGGTAGAAATTAATCTAAAGTCCTCTAGTACAGTGTTCCTCATAACTCATGCACTGCTTCTGCACGTTAACGTGCACGTACCATACCATACCATACCATACCATACCGTACCATACCATACCATACCATACCATACCGCACCGGACCATAGCGCACCGGACCATACTTCATCGTACCGTACCGTACCATACAACACCGTACTTTCTTAGCTTTCTTGAAACAGTGCATTCCTCCTGTGTATTTGTTTGTAGCGAGGAAATTTTGATCCCTCTTATTCATTTTAAGAACGAAGCATTCCTGATGTCACTGCCGCATTAATTTCTCTTACTTGGCGCAGGTGTGGATGAATACTCACTGCAAATGTGTTTGTGCTGTGCTAGTTGGTATCTCGACATTGTTGAATAAAAAAAAGAAGGCGAATAGACAGGGCGAGAGAAGAGCAATCAACGGAGTTTGTTCGCCACATTTTTGTTCATTCTTGTAAATTCACGCTTCAAATTTCGAAGGAAAGCAGAACCTACGGATTCGCAACGAGATGAAAGCGACGGCGGGTACCGGCGCAGACATTCCTGGCTTGAGAACGAATGAGTACGAAACTGACATGATCGATAACAAGCTTAAAGTTTATATCAACTTAAGTGTTAATAGCATGTGTTGCGCCAGCACTCAATCAGCAGCGGTGCTATTTTCCGTAGTTATTAACAAAGTAGGACTTATACATTCTAAGTGGATTCTGGTGTGGGCTAGTTGGTGCATACTTTCTACGACACAGATTGACACAGCGCAACGGAACGAGGACGAGAAGAAACACGAAACACAGGACGGGCGCTGACTACCAACCTTTATTGCGTCATAAAAAAACCAGCACAATTTATACCATTCCCATTCGTCCGCGTTCCGTTGCGCTGTGTCAATCTGTGTCGTAGAAACAGGTATAAGAAATGCTTCAATTCCATTCTATTCTATTTGCTTAACTAACACATCGCAAGCAACAACGTTGTCTATTTCAGGTATAAATAAGTTTAAATAGAGGGGTTTAAAGAAGAATAGCTTCTTTAGGTAGCACAAGTGCAAAGCTTGTTGGGGGGCCTGTGTGGGCTCTATACTGCATTCTTGGAAAGCAATAGTATAGCGTATAGTTTCTAGAGCGTAAAAGTTCTTCCTTGAGCCTACATGCCGGGGTAAATGCACGGCGTGTTTCGAGTTTCGCTGAGCTCAACGCACTCATCGCTGCGTATTCTCCTCACGTCGACTGTACGGCGCAAGCCTTAAAGCCGGAGGGCTCCGATGCAGTTCTGTTTCGTAGGCGAGATGGATGATTTATCTTTTTCGCCTCACAACGTTGAGCGAGTTCAAGCGGAAGCTAGCATTTTCTTCGATAAAAAAAATTCCGCCAGTAGCGTTGAACCGCGGCCAACACAAGATCGTACGCTGTGATGCGCTTCTAACGAATCAACGTGTTCTCAGCGCTCGCACCATAGCCAGGCTCTACGGTTATTTATTGTGGCCGACTCTGCAAGCGTGTCAGTATGAGCCTCTATTTTTGTATAAACCTGGTTTTTCAGAATGATCTCATGTGCGCTTGTTCAGGCAATAAAACTATTCCAACCTTGGAAAGTTTTGGCGAACAGAGACATTACTCATACATAGATAGTCTACGATCGGCGTAAGAAAAAACTTGTCTACATAATGCGAAGGAGTCAGCACGAAAACCGGACGAGGGAGACAAGAAAATAGACATAAGGCATTCTCCAGCGCTTATGTGTCTTCTCTCTAGAAACTAATCGTGGAACTATACGCCTTAGCTATGTGTTTTGACAGATGTTAAATACAAAGCTGACGAAAAGGTAAAATGTTCCAACTCCAGCGCAGGAACCTTGTTTTAGAGAAAAACTGGATTGCGCTGTTGGAAGCACGACGCATGATGGGACCCAGATGTGTAGCCTATACTTATGGGAGATTTTCGTAATAACAATTAATTAACGATATGCACTGTTGACTACGAACAAACAGGTACGAACAAAGACTCGATATAAATGTGTAATATAACGTTACTTGCTACTGCAGATACGGTCAGAATCGAAATGCAGGTGATCACTATAGGCTATAACCCGAAAGACCAAAGGCTCTCTTGAAGTTTGTTTTGCAAGGAGGCAAGAGAAAATATGCGAGTAAAGCTGAACGCTTGGTCCTCCTATCATGCACAGTCGCTCATTGCAGAGAAAGAGACCGCCACACCGGGAGATGTTTATACGTGTCGGCTGGCACAAACTGGTTACCTTCATATTAAGTGTCACTACACATGCCTGTGCACCGCAAATATTTTTGTCCGCAGATACCCGAACCATGTACCATTCCAACCAGACGGGTGTCTGTGCAACTCTTGATTTCGGCCGTGTGTTGTATTCTGAGCTTCCGCTTATTATTATTTTTTTTCTGTTCATTTCAGATTGCCATATTAGCCACATGCGCCCTCGCTTAACCGTAAACATCGTATGCCCTCCAAATGATAATTCGCCAAACAAACAGTCGTTTATACTATTCATACACTAAACTACCAGTAATTTCCAACATTAGTCTCTAGTCAGCCCAATAAAATACAGTAGGGTAAAAGTACATTCAAAGCTTCCTTGAACCGAAGTTCGCAATGCACTGGTTGCAGCACGAGTTTCTCCAGGGTTTATGGCGGTCGTCAGATACGATCGCGGTATGTCAATACCAAAAAACTCCCGGGCTCTCTTGCTAGCCGAATAGAAAGTTACTTGCGGTCTTTCATCATCATCATCATCATCATCAGCCCTACTACACCCACTGCAGGGCAAAGGCCTCTCCCATGTCTCTCCAATTAACCCTATCCTTTGCCAGCTGCATCCACCCTTTGCCTGCAAACTTCTTAATCTCATCCGCCCATCTAACCTTCTGCCGCCCCCTGCTACGCTTACTTTCTCTTAGAACCCACTCCGTTACCCTTAAAGACCAGCGGTTATCTTGCCTTCGCATTACATGCCCTGCCCAAGCCCATTTCTTTCTCTTGATTTCGACTAGGATGTCATTAACCCGTGTTTGTTTCCTCACCCACTCTGCCCGCTTCCGATCTCTTAACGTTACACCTATCATTTTTCTTTCCATGGCTCGCTGCGTTGTCCTTAACTTAAGCTGAACTCTTTTCGTTAGCCTCCACGTTTCTGCCCCGTAGGTGAGTACCGGTAAGATTATGCTGTTGTACACTTTGCTCTTGAGGGAAATTGGTAAACTGCCACTCATGATCTGCGAGAATTTGCCATATGCGCTCCACCCCATTCTTATCCTTCTAGTTATCTCCCTCTCATGATCCGGATCAGCTGTCACTACCTGCCCTAAGTAGACGTATTCCGGCACCATTTCTAGGCTCTCGCTGCCAATTGTGAACTGTTGTTTCCTTGCTAGGCTGTTGAACATTACCTTGGTTTTCTGCATGTTAATTTTTAGACCTTCCGGTTTCTATGATTTGCATTCGTCCTTACTCGCCCCCACAGTTCGTGTAAGCGCATAGCTGTGAGTGAGCGCATAGCAGCCAGGAAGGGCGATGGCGCAGGGTCCCTGACTCCTCGTCGACCGAGAGACTACACACGCGCCGAGTCAGTACACGACAGGGTCACTGCTCCACAGCGCACATATACAGCGCCTCTGCCCACGGGGAGAAAACGTGATTACCCAGAATAAACACCCCGTTATGAGAGTTCGACAGAAGCCCTTTGTCCTCCGTTTTTCTCCTCGCTTGAATCTTGAGACTCACAGCGCGCGCAGTTTTTGCTTTACGACTTTCCCTGGCTGCCGGCGACGTTGCCTGCGGTGGAGCGTTCGTTGTTACGCCAAGGCTGGCTGCCGGGGGCCACTTTGTCTCGCGAAGCCATTACGGGCTCCCCGTGCCAAGGCTCGCGTCTTTGAACGTCCGCGTAAAAAAACAAAAAAACAAGACGAAATTCGCCGCTTCTGTATACCCATCAGGTGACGTAACACAGCGCGCCTCACTTTTGTGTCTCTTAAATTTATATGCGCATCTTTCTTCGTCGAAGTTTCATTTTTATTTGGCCACGTTCGCATCCGTTGGCCTTCGTAAAAGCTGGTTGCCTTGTGTAAAGAAATAAATGTCGCCAGTTTTCAGCGTGGACACTTAAATACTGTAACCCCGACCCCGCACTAGGATCCTTGGCTGCATCCGCCTCGGCTGCCACATAGCGAACTTCGTTCTACATGACATACGTTCTTTGAATTCGAGAGCGCAGTTGGTCGGCTTTGTATACGCGCTGGAGGAATCATGTTGTTCACTGCTTAAGATTAAAAGTGTAGGCTCTACCATAATCGCGCGCACTGCTGGTTGGGGAGGTGAAGTTCACAAGCGCTGTTATTAATCTTCTTTGGTGCGTAAAGATCTTGAAGGCCACAATGCGGCCATCATTTCCGCACAATCCCTGTGGGGCGGAACGGGCTTCGCAGCATCTTGCGGCGTGACACTTTACGAGGTTTACAAGTGTATGCAGCTGTCCATCAGCAGTGTTCAGGTTTCAGTTTTGTATGCGACAGAGAGCAAGGTTCTACATTTGCGGGCGATGGCAGTGAATCTAATAGTCATTTTACCAAAACGTTTCCTATCAGATTTTTGTTGGAGTGCGGAAGCCGTTAATTCAGTCGACATTATTGCTTGGAAGTGGCACCGAGTGCATGCAGGGCAAGCTGATGAATCCCTCCCTAATGTCTCGCACGAAGCACCGCAAATCTTTGCTCGAGCCATCTCTTATATCTTGCCACCATTCGTTGCGAATGAGATCGTCTGTGTATGTAGCTTGCTCCTAGTCAAAACGCAATTCAGACATTGTTTTAGACGAAGTACCTCTCACTTTTCACCGACACGCTCATCCTGCCGAAATTGGCTCTTCACGTGGCTAATGTAGGATCCCGTTTACATCGTTGCGCTAGCTTGTTCACTAACCATTTCTTTTTACCATGCATTTGGCATCAATATAGGACATATAATTGTACTGATCTTTACTCACAATTCGGGAATTTATACCATTATGCTGGGCACACAAATTTGTCAAAATATTCGAAACCATGCTCGCGTCTTTAAATGTACACCCATTCATGTTCAGAAATAGTTTCTTATAGCAAGTTAGTCCTCACATCTCTCTTTGTTCACATGGTAACGCTTTTTTCGCTTAGCTGTTAGCCTCTGACAGATATTTTTACTCGTCGGTGCCATAGATTAGACAGACTGATCTCAATAGGCAGCCCTGGTGATCTCATTGAAGCCATGGCGCTTCTTATTTGGGACAAAGTGCATGCTCGTTGATTTTTTTTTTATACGCAAGACCCTTCGTTTTTTGGGTTTTTTTTCTGAAGAATTCGGGTGTTAGATGTCAGGTGCTATTTTTTTAGTTCTAATTTGGGTGATAATAACAATAATTGGTTTTTGGGGAAAGGAAATGGCGCAGTATCTGTCTCATATATCGTTGGACACCTGAACCTCGCCGTAAGGGATGGGATAAAGGAGGGAGTGAAAGAAGAAAGGAAGAGGTGCCGTAGTGGAGGGCTCCGGAATAGTTTCGACCACCTGAGGATCATTAACGTGCACTGACATCGCACAGCACACGGGCGTCTTAGCGTTTTTCCTCCATAAAAACGCAGTCGTCGCGGTCGGGTTCGAACCCGGGAACTCCGGATCAGTAGTCGAGCGCCCTAACCACTGAGCTAATTCGGGTGGAAATCGTGTTTTTGAGAAATTTTCATGCCTAATGTTCTTCTGGTTTTTTTTTTTTTTTTCACCGGTAATGAGTGCCTATTAGCGCACGTTGTTATTCTGGGCACAAAATTGTCGATTTCCACTGAATGCTTTCACAAACAGCCTAGAAAGAGCAGTTTGCTCCAAAAGAGTACTCTCCAAGTCAGGCATTTATATTTTCTTTTTTCGTTTTAACTCCAACGTCACGAACCGTACTGTCCTCAAGTACGTCATTCACACGTCTTTTCTAGACTTGCGTGCCTTTGCAAATTGCGAAAACGTTCAACACCACAGCGGTCACCTGAAAGGCCTAACAATCTTACAAAAGGATGCTGCAAGTGTCGGGAGCGCTTGCTATAGTAATGCCAACAAAAATTTTCCGCCGGTGTTTGTGTTTTGGCTTCTCTCTTCTAAGACGCATTTTACTAAGATATCTACAGAATAAACCTTGCCATGGCCAACAAGCCTAAAAAGACGTTTAAAACCACCATCAGCTGGCTGAAAACTCCGCGCTAGAAAAAGTACATCACATCTGCTAGTTTCCGTGCGGCGACTTCAACCTGTTACACTGATGAACTTCACTTTATTCGCAAACATTCTCGGGTATAAATTGCTTTTAACCAGGTTTTCAAGAAATCAGCTCCATGTGCAATCGGGCGAAACCGGGTTTTACGCGAAAACGGAGGTCCCTATTACTATAGGTAGGGCCTTTCGGTTTCGGGTTTTATTGTTCCCAGAATTCGGGGAGTAACATCTAGGCGATATTTTTTTTAGTTCAAAAGCGGGTACAAATTGGGTTATTCAGCAAAAATTTTCATAGTTTGGATTTTTCCGGGTGCATTTTCTTTTTTTTTTTTGCAACAAACGACAATTTACTGCAATCGCTCGTTTTTCTGCAGAACACAAAATGCCCTATCTTTTGCTCAATTTTTCACCAACCTGGAAATGACAGATTGAGCAGAAAATAACTGTTCACCAAATTAGATTTTTCTCCTCTATTAAAGTTATTTCGTCGCGTAAGATATCATGTTCCTACGCAGCGCTCGTGTGCGTGCATGACCTGCCTTCCTTGTACACTGTGAAAACAGTCATTAAACACCACAGAGGCTATTTTAAAGAGTCATGGAGCAGGACCCCGTTAGCTTGGATAGCACTTGATATATGATGCCAAATAAATTCCTGGTGAGTACTCGTGCTTTGGCCGTGCGTTTCTGGAACACAGATTGACACAGCGCAACGGAACGAGGACTAGATGAAACATGTACGAAACACAAGACGGGTGCGATCTGTGTCGTAGAAAGTATGCACCAACTAGCCAACACCAGAATCCTCTTAGAACGTTTCTGGAAGCTACCCTTCGGACATATTCTCAAATTAATACACTTCATGAATAACAAGCGTCAAAAGAGTTTTAGGATCACTACTCGAACGAATACTCCTCTGAAACAAGCACAGGATATCCTCTAGTTTCTGTGTGGTGTCATTAGCTTTGTTCATGAAAACGTACGTACTGGACGCCCTTTCGTATATACGTATACCTTAACGAGCAGCTCATCCCCTCGTACTTGTGTGCGAGGAGGCGCATTTAGGGAAAGAAATCAGGTTTAATCCGACGTTCAAGAAATGTGTTCGGGGTGCAAGAATCAGGTAAAGTTGGGTTTTACCCAAAAACGAAGAGCTCTAATTACACGGTGTCAAACTGCTAAATTCATGGGGCTAGCGCACTAAATTTCAAAGTGAACGAATTACTGCCGGGAATAAGGGACAGGTCTAGAGAGTCAGCTGCTGCCAGGTTTCGCCTCCCCGCTTCCCGGTTCACGCGACTGGAATTTCCCCTGGCTGCCCGGTCGGGAGACATCTCCTGCAGCCTCTAGCCATTCCTTTATATAAAGATCCCCGTCGGGTTCACCCTCAGCCCGGGTCATAAGCTGCATCGGGGTCTTCCTGTTAAACCCTTTCCTGACATTGCCGTGCCCTCCGGTCATACAACTAGTTCCCAGCTGTCCGGCTGTCACGACCACGAAGCCTTCGCGAGCCCCCGCAACACACGTATAAGAGCATACCCGCTGGGGTCAAGAACCATCGTTTTCCCCCCTTGCACTCTGTACAAAGGGGCACGCGATTAACGACCGGGGTGTCTCCGTGTACGTGCATTGTGTGGTGCCCGACGGGGCCTCCGAGTACGAGCTCTTCTCTCAATCTCCGTCCACCACCACCCCCGCCAGCACCAGCAAGTCGGCGTGACTGCACGAGCTCGTACGCCACCGTCGGCTCATGCGGGCCCCACTCTGACACGGGACTGCGCGTGAAGGGTCGATTCAGTCGCCACGATATTCCCGTGCACGCCGCTGGCGTCGACGCTGCCGCGTGCGTGGCTCAGCGCTGACTGAGCGGGCCCATCCTTCCTCCCTCGTCGGGGCTCTCCACTGACCTTTTCCGGAAAAACTCACGCGAGCCGCGGCGTCATGGAAAAAACGGGGCCCATCGCCTCCTGCCCTCTCCTCCTCCATATCCTCTCCGACGACGTCTGTTTGCTTTCCTCAGTGCGGGCACGTGCCACTTGTCCGCCCCCCCCCCCTCCCCCCCCCCCCCCCCCTCCCCCCCGCCGGCTCTCCAACCAGCACCCCATCCGGATTACGCGTGACTCGATAACCAGAACCTTGGCACGGTGGGGGTTTGTGAAACAAGAGTGTCGACCGCACGTCTCTCACTGTGTTCCAAATTATTGGCTGCGCCGGCCGACGCCGGCATCGGAGTGCCGCGAGCGCCCTCCCGGGAGTCTTGCACAAGAAAACGTGATCGTGTTCCCCGTAAGCTCGCACACTCGTGTAACGGGCCGTGCGCGTGGGAGAGGCCGGTCCTGCCGACACGATCGTGAAGGGGAAGAAAAAAGATGGCAACAACCGCGGACATGGGATCTTTAGGCGCTGACGCAACGGCACGTGACGAAGGGTGACGCGCGTATTCACGACTAATGTAGAAAATGATGGGCGAAGATTACAGTAAGATTACTGTACGCCTCGCATACGGGAGGTGCGGGGTTCGATCCCCAGTGCCGCCCGGTACCCGCCGGTGATATAATGGGTACAACCTTTCCCCTGGCCTGGTGCTCGGCTTATTTTGGGGTTAAATGACTGGGAAACTGGCATTTGACCCCACCTTGAGTAATCGAAAAATACCTTGTGCCAATGCGCTCTTTGGCCATAGATGCCCTTGCGCCATAAAAATCTGTCATCATCAGGATTACTGTAAAACGAATTAGAAAAACGCACGCGGCACGCAAAACTGGAGTTGTGACGGTGAGCATAAAGCTCCTGCCTGGCTGAAGAGCACGAACTGGACTGAAATTGACGTGATCATTCTGAAAAGAGCGGACTTCATAAAGTGGCGCTAAATAAGTGAATACATTAACAATCGATTACAGTTTCTAAGGAGTAGTGCTAAATGTAACTTAAGCCTATAGATGTAATCAAACCATTAGTTTTTCGCGAACAAGAACTGTACGGAGGCGGTACGTACGAATATGTCAGTGTAAAGGTGTTTCATAAAACTCTCCCGAGATTTTGCAGCACGATTAAAGAAATTTTGCTTAGTTCAATGCTGTAGGCGGTCTTGTTGAAGAGGCCAGCACATTTTTAAATGCTTCTGGTGAGGCAATTAGCAAACATTAAACAGTTAACTTTAACATCGTAATTTTAGAGCACGATTTTCAATATAAATTTTGTCGAGCATGATGAGAAATCATAATTGTTTTCTTTACATTTTAGGTGGACCTTTTAGAGCGACAGTGAAAATGCCGGCGTCGTCTGCGTGAAGTTTCAGCAAGTGAAGACTCTACTCTGCGTCACCCACCACCAACCCACCTACCTGCAACCCCCCACAAGGTCTCCACCCACTAGAAGCGCACGCAGCAAGGGAAAAAGAAAAAAAACGACGGTGAACTCGAATTCAAGGACGCAGTGTGAAAGCCAGCTGCCCTCCAGAAAGACCAGCCCCCCCCCCCCCCCCCCTCCCCCTGCTAGAATGTAGAGGCTGTTTGAATCCGATTTTTTCTCTATCGTTTCGAAAATTTCACTGTGATTTTTAGTGAGAATCGCTAATTTTTTTTTTGTTAACCAGAGGCCGAGAAAGATGACAAAATGGCAGCGCTACGCAAAGGCTGGAAGGAAAAAGAAAACATGTGCCCTCATACCACAACTCAGTATAGAGCTGATCACCACTGAGCCCCAGGGCTACACAATAATAAATCACTACAAAGAGCACATTGGTAGGCAGCGGGTATCCTTCGTTTCAGGACTGTTTCTTAAATGGAGCAAACAACGACCTTTAAAAATGATTTATTCTCTGTATAAAACAATGTGTGATACAGGCTGCCAGCTGCTTTCTCTCTCTCACTTTTTTTTCCATATCCACCTGTGTTCAAATCATTAGAGACCCCCCTCCTATATGGCCAGACTTTAAGCACTGCTTACAAGTATGTAGTCTCGACGACGAGAGAGACTGCATTTTTTTTTCTGTTGTCGCTGACTGCCTTTTATTGAACTGTGGCGAAGACACCAGCCTGTAGACACTTTAATTAGTAGATTGCTTTCCTTCCACCAGGCGCCAATGCTAATCGCTCAAACTCTTAACGATGAATGCAAAGCTTTCTGTGGAGGAAAAAAAAAGGTTTTCATTAGTTCTGCTTAGCATAAAGAATGAGAACTACGACCTCAATGCCCCACTCTTTGCGTCTCCAATTCATTAATTCGAAGGGAACGTCGCTTAAGAGCGGGGCACCTAATCTCCTGGTCCCAGAAAAAGAAAACGATTTTTTTCGTTTTTCTTTGGACTAACTACGAAGTGAGGCAGCGTGGCATAGCGTATACAACGCCTGAGTTAACGAAACCAACAATTTTCGCAATGATCCAGCAGTGAGTCCTTTGAACATGCAAATCTTTTGACGGTTAATCCCACTCCATGAAGAAGTATACGAAGTAGACGCAACAAACACACACACACACACGCAAGCACAGAGACACAAAACCTATGGAATGGAATTAATAATTCGACCTTGCTTCGTATTCACCTATCCTGCGGAGTATTCTGCATAAGCCTAAGTCGATGCTTTATTCGACTAAGGCACTCCATATTCCAAAAACCAATATTTACCTAAGGCCGAGAGCGCGACGTGGAAGATGGATCTCACCCACGCTATATAGACATTCTCTTTTTTTTATCAGCAAGCGCCCTGAGGTAGTTGCTCGGAAAATCCTCGTTGTTTGCAAGTGCTCGTCAAAAGGCTTTCATGTATGCAAACCTGTCTCAGTACACAGAAGAGGGCCAGGAGACAAGATGAGTGTCTGCGTGGCCAGGCCGCTTGAGGAGCGTTACCGAGACCGGAGCGAATTGTGTGGCGACCTCATCTATCAGGCCAACAACGAGGTGTTTGCCTACTCCCGAAGTTGCACTCTGCGACCTCAGAGGCGCTGACGGGCGCTGACGACTCCCGCGCAGCCATCGCTCCCCTCTGGATGCGACCATGCGGAAACTCATACATACGCAGCGAGAGAAAACAAGGTTAGTCGCACGAACTGCTCTTAGAGCGACGTATACACGCGTTTCTCTTTTATTTCGCGCCTCCTCCGCCGTAATAAGCAGCTAGTGCTGCCGCGTTGCCCGACGCGGCTGAGATCGTGCCTGCCTAAAGAACACCAGGCAGCTGTGGCTCGCTCCTTCTCTTCTGCGCGTCGCAGACCCTTCCGCATTTCACCTTTCAGCGCCGCCTGAAACAGAAGCGCGACCTCACTTGAAATGTATTCCGACCCGCTTCTTTCCACTTCCTAGGTCGCGCTTCACATTTCAGACGCGCACAATCGGACGTCTACCGCGAGGGAGGAAGGTGCTCAGTGTTAGAAAGGTAGGGCCCTGTTAGCGGCAGGAATGTAACATGACTTGCGCCGCATACTCTGTTGTGTACTCATGGTCTAGGGCGACGTCAAAAACGCGCCGACAACAACATCCTCGAGTCGGAGGTGTCGGCGGCGTCACCTTGGCGGCCCGCCGCTCGCTAGACGCGGTATCCGCCCTTCCTGCCCCGCATATACGCCGCATGCGCGGAGCGCTCGCCCACAGTTGCAGAGACAACGCCTGGCACTGCCGACGCCGGACGGCAGTGTATGCGTTCGGGTGTGTAGCGTCCGGCGGCGTCCCTCGCGTATAATGGCGTCAGAAGAGTGGTACACCCGTTTACTGCTGCTGCTGCTTCCGGCTGCATGTTGCAGCTGCCCTGGACAGCCCAGAGGGCGCGCGCAGCGTCGGTCTGCTGAGAAAGTCGCGAAGGAGAAGGTCTAGCTAGCAGCCGGTCGCAATTAGAGTAAGCGGCGGGACCGCACGCTCTTCCTCGGGACCTGGGCGCGCTGTAATCACAAGCGGACAAAGCGTTCGCCCTGCAGCCGCCACGCATGGGAGGACGACTCGCCGGGACGACTCATTGTTGCCCGGGCCGCGCCATACGTAGAGAACGTGTAGAGGTGATACGTGGCACCGCCAACGCCGCCGAGACGCTGTTGGGGACCGGCGGAGATACTGGGTCAAGGTTGGGGCCCCGAGAGCAAGCAAGCCGCGCGGTCGGAATGCGAAACGCGGCGAGTCGCATCACCTACCTACCTCTCTCCTTACTCTTTCTAATGACGCCGCCGCATCTGCCCCGGCCCTCACCGCCGCGCGAGCATCATCTCGGCGCGCACGGACAAGCGATGCGCCGCCGTGGCCGAGGCTGTGCACCGGCTATGGCATTCCACGCAACTAGTTGCTGTTGTTGCTGTTGGCCACTCTCGCTCGGTGCACGAAGCGGCGAAAAAATAAGCAACGCACCGGAGAGTGCAAAGGTGAGAGGACTCGGGACGCCCTATTGTTCGCGTCGTGCTCTTGGCCGGGAGCGGCTGGCGCCCGGCAGATCCCATCGCTGGAATCTGCGCCGTATTGTCTTACAACCGGCGCCATTGTAAGCTTACGCACTTCGGAACTCCACGCGCGGCCAGTGTTATCGGAGGGTGGCGAATATTCAACAGTATATTTTTTTCCTTTTTCACGGCCAAAGGCTTCTCGGACGTGGTGGAACCTGTTTTTGTAAACAGCCCTTATCGGTTGTGTGAACCTCAAGCTCGAATCAGGAGAATTAAAGAGATGCTGAAGATTTCACTGCACCCGGGGGCACCTTTCGTCATTTATCAACACGTAGAATACACCCTAAGCCCAAAGCACTGACCTGTAGGCATTACCGGTATTATAGAAGCCACACGCTCTTTGACCAAGGTAATGCTTTTTGACCGGCAGATTAATGGGCAATATTCAGCTACTTGTGCATCTGTGGCGGTAGTTCGTCGCATAACGAAACGAAATCTTTTATTTTTCGGTCGGTTGCCGTTCTTGTAAAGCGATGTTATTTTACTTTTGTTTAACGTAGGCCATGCATTAGAAAGACTGGTCTGTTGAGGCTGTACTGTATGCTTCAGTCTGCCCTTCTAGCCACCACAGTGTTGCAGTAACGCCGTTGACTAGCAACTGGCATTAGCTAATATCCTCGAGCTGGACCATCACCCCGTTTGGTGCCTAAACATCATGTGAGATATTCGCAAAGCTATCACGATCAGCCAGTGCTCTTGCACCAACCAATCACGCAGCACTTTTAGCCATACGTGGCCTGCGAATAAGAAGGCATCATAATCTCTTCGGAGACAATGCTGCTGAGCAATATACGCTTTCAAACGGAAGACACTTCCCCTCGACATCAGCCAGCCATACCTCGTGCAACTTATCTGCCAGTTCTCTCTACTACTTCTGTATAACTCTCTACTCCCTGGAAATTCTCTCTGCAAGCTCTCTGCAAATTCAGATCGCGGGACACAGCTAACTAGTTGCATCATTCCGGTAACAAGAAGCTACACAAAACGCATTCAACGCACATGTAACTATGCCATTGCCTCTCCATGTTTCTTTACTCCTGGAGTATTTTCGACTTCATTCGGGCCATGCGGATTACGAACGGGCTTTATAACGAAGCAAGCGTCCCCTTCTACGGAAACCTCCGACTCAAAAAACTGCCTGCCACCACGTCCTCTTTTTTGTCCCCAGAAGCACAAGCGGAACTTCCAATAATATAGTATCACTATACCTTCTCCATCACACAGGACTGGCATACATCCGCTATTAGAAATTCTAGCTTTTATACGCGCTCCCCAGTTCACAATGGCCCTTATGAAAACGAATGTGCAAACTACTCGCTGCAAGTGTCGCAATCATGATGGTCTGTTAACCGGACGAGGCACGCGGCACCGAGCAAGCTTGAATATGCATAAACAGCTCACCCGAGCGTCGGCATCCTGGCTAACGAATGTAACATGTTTCCACCGTCCCTTCGCCAGAATATCACTGTGTCTTGCAACAAGAAACATACCTGCTAAATCGTTTGACCCTTGCTCACACACTGACGCGCGAAACAATCAAAACAATTGTACTTGAAGGCTGTGGGTCGTAGAAGGTGCGTGCATGTGTGTTGTGGCACGCCCTAACGTGTGTTTATTGTGTGTACGTCGTATGAATTGTAAACGCATGCGTCGTTCGCTGCTGCACTCGCAACATGGGTGTCTTGCGGAAGTGCGCGCTTTAAGAAAGAAGAGATACGACTGTGCAGCTGCGGGTGTCGTCCCGTGCGGAAGAGGTCTTGACATATACTTGCAAGAGACCTGCTGGACTATAAATGTTTCATTAAAAATAAAGCTTCCTCGTTCACTGACTCATCTCACCTTTTTCCTCCGAATGCCTCTGGCCTGCTAGAGTTATTCTAGGTCTACTATGAACTCTCTTTGTTATATGTGATTTAATGTCATATTGGTAACTTTTTTCCGCTCCCACTTCGTGTTTTTTTTTGTCATCATCTAATGCACTCGGCGTTAATTCATATCGCTTTTTTCTTCCCTTAGGTCGTCTTTGAACGTGCTACAAGTAAGAGCCTCCTTCCATCCACGGTTTATGTTCATCACCACCTCCCCGCCGATCAAGCACACATAGTAATCAGTGTTAACAGCCGTAAAACTGAGTAGCAGCTTCGTATTCATTCATGCGGGACAACTAACAAAGCTACGGACAGGCTTAGAGGATATCATCAATATAGGCACGCGCTGAGAACGCCGCATAATGCACGAGTGGCGGGCAATGTCGAACCTGCACTGTCGGTGTCGACAAATTGCTGGCTTATAAAGCACGCCTCGCTGCATTTTACGCCCTACTCCACTTCGTCTAGGCCTGTTAGCCATGGGCGGACAGCGGCATCATTGCGACCACGGTTTGTATTATGCGTGATTTAGTTTATCCGCCATCGATCTTCCGCGAGGAATGATTAACGATGTACAGCTGCCGACCAGTCGCACACCCTGTCTTCTCCCTTTCTCGAACAGTAAAAACTGGACCGTGGTGACCGGGCATCGCCTCCGCCCAACCCTCGGTAGCAACGCTTCCCAGCGCCGTACACGCCTCGGTGTACACCCGTGGATCTCTCCTTCCCAGCCGGCCGAGGCACGAAGAGCAGGACCCGTTCCGGGCCGGGTCGTGAGCCCTTGCGTCACCTCGGACCACGATCTCTCGGCGTGGCCGTCGTGCGATCCAAGGGGGCCCTTTTTCTCGCCGGTCCATTTCGTAATTGCGGCGTCGTCCAGTCCCCCCCTCGCGGTGCGCACGGTCGCCGATCGTGGGAAGCCCCGCCGAGATGGATCAGGCGCATCTCCGCCGCCGCTCCGGATTCTAGCATTGGCGCTGCCACCAAGGTGATCCTGTTCGGCCTCACCAAGGTCGTTCGCGCGGCCGTCGCGCCGTCGGCGACGCCGTCTCTTCCTGCGGTCGCCGCGTGTCCGGACGGGCTCGTGCTTTCGCAGGCAAGGTGATCGACGCCGTTATTCAGGCACTGGCTCGCAAGCGTCCCCCCCCCCCCCCCTCCCCTTTCCTTCTGCTGCGGCGGTGCCATGTCGGGCGTCGCGTGCCCGGAGTGGCAGCACCGTTTGCCCGCTTTTGAACATTTGAGCGCCTCTGCGCGCTGTTACAACGTCCACCTCATGGTCGCACGTATATCTCTTCGGCGTAGCGCAGTGGAAATAGCAGGGGCGGCAGCCAAACGAGCGAGTCAGGTCATTTGAACTCGCGCCTTGGGCTCGCTGCATTCACTTGTGGGCGCCTTTGGTATCGGTCGTGTTTTCAATAGAGACAACTCGAAGCTTTCCTCTGGTCTGCGCCGTAAACTGCGAGTAGCTGTCTACCTGTTCTATCAGATTTTTTTTGCGTTTCAGGTATTCGGACAACAACGTTCTTAACGTTAGAGTCTTATGTGAAAGAAATTCTTGGTAGAGTTACACTTAAGCTGAATAAACCAGTGTAGACAAAAACTACAACTTTTAGCTACCAGCGAAAGCAAGACCGGTGCTCCCTCAATATTCTAACCACGATCCTAAGGCAGTTCCTCTGGACCATATTCTTGTTTTATAGTGTTTGTTTTGTACTAGGTCGCTTCATAAGACCAGATAGTCTGAAGTCTAAACTGCGCATTACACTGTAGTATGCTACAGCAAACCCCACTCTTAGGGGATTAAATAAGTTCTTGCGACTCTCAAATTGCGGCAAGTCAGTCGGTGCGGAAAGTGAGTAGGTAAAGCTAAAGAGGCCGCTTACTTCATATCTGTTTATGAGTTGTTGTTTTTTTTAATTTTAATGTCACACATGCAAAATAAACAAAAACCTACCGAAAATGTCTGAACTCGAAGCAGACTAAAGTGCCACTCATTTTTCACTTCACCCGCTTTTACATGCTTTAGCGGTAGAAGTATTATTTGCCAAAACGCCGCCGCCCGGCGTATGTTTGAAGCCAAATCCTCATTGAAGGAGTCAGAGCAGTACACGAAACGGGAGGGAGCAGAAAAGAGTGGAATTTGAATGATCGGCGGCACAAACCTATCACCTTCGCTTCCCGCTGCTTTAGACCACTTGGCCATTTGTCGCCGCAGCCTCTCACGCAGCTTGTTAAACTGCGAGCTGTTGTTGTTGTTGCCTGTGAAGCGATCCTCTCGCGCTGCGCTCCGGATATTGTCTTCTTCATATTGCGGAATAATGCCGCTAAAATAAAATACAAAAAACGAAAGTCAAAAGCGAACACGTTAACGCAGCTTCACCGCCTCACATTGCATGATCAACTGTCAACGTTTTATTTCCTTTTTCTAGCTTTTCTTTATACTGCTTCAATACCTCACTTAACGCCCAGGTACACTCTAAGCAGAAAGAAGTAAAAAGGAAGGAACCTGTCCTCTAACACGCTCCTTTGACAGAAGGGTGTGCGCTACAGGACAGCTTACTGCCTCTTCATACTCCCATGCAGGCGTATTCGTGTTTACAGCGTACGTATATGCTTCACTGCGCATGCAACCACGAAGGTCCTCGTTCATGACTGGGAACTATTGTATCTCGATCATCGTGACTGAAGTTGTCAGCTTATCAGTGCTGTTGGTGCAGCTCATGCGCTCTTGGTTGTAAAGAGACTATTTTATGTGTTTCCTTTCCATAAACCTTCAGTTGCTAGAAACAGCGCTGGTCTCGTCTTCTTCTTTCTTGTCCCTGCTTTTGTTCTTCAAGTATGTACCGACTCGCTCAACTCGGCGTTTTACTGAACCACGAAGGTGACCACCGGGAACTTCTCTTTAGCCTTCAAACCCATGCGCGCTCGAGCCTGCTGCAAGGGAAGGACTACCGCCCGATGCAAGACACCGTCGTCGAGCCCTCGATACTCGGCCACCGTGCGCATTGCAATCGACATCTGGCTCGCACTTTTGGTACGCGCGTCTAAGGATTTAAAAAAGTAGCGACAGGAAGCAGCCTCGCGGGGAACGCAGCGAGAACGCAAATCACGCGATCCAAAAGTCACCACGGCCAGCTACCCAGCGTGCGGTATAAATTGGTCGTTTAGAACCCGTGACACCCCCTGCAGAAAGCGAGGTGCGCTCGGAAGGCCCCGCGCGAGAGTGATGGCGGCCATTAGCATAATATCGCTTTACGTTTAAGGATTTGGCGCGAATTAGCATTTGGTTGTTCCTCTCTTGGCAGTGCCGCTGAAAAAAGGCGTCCGCCGACTGGCGAATAAATAATAGACGGCGCCTCCGTAGGCGCCGCGTTGCCTTTTCAAAAGTGGCTACAGAAGTGTGCGAGCGTAATTCGCGGTGAGCTGCCAGCGCATGCCTTCTCTTTACGGCGCTGCAGTTGCACTTTTCTTTCGAGGAATCTAAGGCCTCGTGTTTTTTTTTTTTCCGTTACGGTATCTGCTGAATTTCGAAAAGCATGTGCCGTTTTATGAGAAATATTGCGACCTCGTGCTAAATGCTTTCTGATGTTATAAAAATGAAACATGACGCCTACATCTTCAGCTGCGTAGGGCATATACGAAACGCTGTTTTTACGCAAGGTTTATATCACGTGGCCTTGCGCAACAAGCTAGTGAACAGTTTCTGTGAATTCTTTCAATTTCCGAAAACAAAGAGACTCGAATAAAAGCGGCAGTAATGTCATAGATGTCTCATTTAGGTACAGGAAAATGACACCGTTTTGCACAGCCTTTTACAAGTTAGTTTAGACGAGAAGGAAAATAAAGATATGCTATAGTCTTGTGCAAGACGAATTTAGGCTGTGTATATAAAGAAAGATTTCCCTCTTCCTTAAAGACTCGATCACCAGTGTTGATGCTCATCAGAAATTAAGCTGGGCTACTCAGCCGGAGTACTCGAGTTCGAATCCGACCACGGTGGCCTCGTTTCGATGGAGGCGAAACGCTAAAGCGCCCGTGTGCAGTGCGATGTCAGTGCACGTTAAACATCCCCAGGTGGTCGAAATTATTTCAGAGCCCTTTAATACGTCACCTCTTTCTCCCTTTCTTCCTCCACTTTCTCCTTTTCCTTAGGGCGCGGTTCAGGTGTCCACCGAGAGAGAGAAAAAAGCACTTTATTAATGAGCTATATATTAAGAGCTCAAAATATCCTGGGCATGTGCGCTGGTCGTTCAGTTGGTCCGACGCCATCCAGGAGAGAGAAGGGAGTTCTGAGGGCTACTAGACACTGAAGGAGAGAGTGCTCCAGATTGGCATAGGGTGAGGGGCAGCTGGGGCAGGAGAGGTCAGACTGCATACTAAAGATGTGCTGGCGAGCAAGGGTAAGAAGCGTGTTGGTCTGAAGTTTGCGAAGGATATTAGTCTGGGCGACGCTGAGTTGAGGGTAGAGTTTGAGGAGTGTCTTAAAAGAGTCACGGAGCTGTGTGTAGCGTGCCTTGATGATGTGCTTGTAGCATAGAGCCTCTTCACAAGTCGGAGGGCTTGACCAGGCGATCACAGGCGCCCGCATGAGTGTCTAATATGAGACAGTTACTGCTCTATTTCCTTTCCTCGAAAAGCAATTTTCATTTGGTGCCGATCAACTCTCACGTTGAAGAGGAGGTTTAGTAAAGTTAAGTATTAAGTCTGAGATATTTCCGAAGCAAAAGGCGAAGTTCGAATTTTCAAGTACGATCCAGTAACAAATACGATTGCTGCTCGACAGCGCATAAAATTTGCAGCAGCAAGAATTATTCTTTAATCTTTCAGATATCGTACAAACGAATAGGAGATCACAGTGGGGCTACACTATTAAGCACAGTCTTCTAAAACCTCTGTACTCTTTCCCCTTTAAAAATGTCGCAAATTGTACGAAGAAAGCAGTCCCTGAATTAACACGCTTTTTGCCATTCTGCTTGGTGTAAATTGAGAGTAAACTAAGACAGTGGGTCTACATTTCGGTCTACAGACGTTTACTTCAGTCTCTATCTGGGACATACCGCAATGCTGTAGAGTTTCACATCTTGCCCTCGAAGAACAGACAAGAAACGTTCAGGCGTCAATAGGCAATTTGTGGAGCTCCACAAATATTGCACAACTCAGGCACTTCCAACGAGGTAGACTTAACGTGGCCGTTTTAATTAAAAAAAAAAACGAAAGCCCGCGGAGTTTTAAAAATACCACGCGACAGCGCGCTCCGCGCCCCCTAACGCGCCGCGATTACAGCGCTCTCATTCGTGCTTTGTAAAAAACATCGATCGCTTCTCGCCTTTCGTGCTGCTGCACACGACAGAGCTTTGCGTTATGTTTGGTTCCAAGATAAGCGCCAGTGGGTTCGTGCGGCAGTTGAAAGAAAGCAGGCTCCCGTTTCTGCGGCGATAACTGGGCTCTCACGCTAGCAGATTGTAGAATGCGTCGCAAACCACCGTCGGTAACGTCAGAGCCGAGCAGAGATAGAAGAGGTGTGGCGCTGGCGATGTTTTTTTACAAATCACGGATGAGAACGCTCTAATCGCGGCGCATTCTGACGCAAGGAAGCCCGCTGTGACGTGGTGTTTTTTGAACTCCGCGGGCTTTCATTTTTCCCGAATAGAAACGGCCACGTTATGGCTATCTCGTTGGAAGTGCCTGGGCTGGGCATTCTTTATAGGGCTCCACAACTTTCCTATTGACGCCTGGACGTTTCAAGCTATAGTTTAAAAAATAATTAATTTATTTCGAATAATTATTCAAGTAAAACGAGCAGAAAAATTGTACTGAAACTTTTGGTAGACCCTAACAGCCTCCACACGATTTCAGTTCCGAAGAACGCTTACGTTTTTTTTTAATATCTAGGTCCAAGTAAGCTGGGACACCCTGTGTAGACAACGCAAATGAAATGAGGGGCTTGTTTGACAAACATATTAAGGAAGCCAACAGTCACCGAAACCAAGGTGCATAGGGGAATGTTTCTAATTTTTTTTATTTTAGCGCCAATCAATTGCTTTAAAGAAATTTACTTATAAAGCAGCAGAAAAAACAACCATGCCGCCGGTGGCATCCGAACCCACGACCTCCGAAAATCGCGTCCGGTGCTCTACCAACTGAGCTACGGCGACGGCTGTCCAATTCATGAGCGATATATATATATATATATATATATATATATATATATATATATATATATATATATATATATATATATATATATATATATATATATATATATATATATATATATATATATATATATATATATATATATATATAATCTTATGAAGGGTATAAGCTTAGGAAATAAAAGACGGGGGTGTGCGGGGCAGGGGAGGGAATTGTGGGCCAACGACTGCACATTCCTGCATTTTTCTAGGAGTATTTGGTCTAGTCTCGGAATAACTGCTCTGTTTAAAACTTGTTAAATTAAGCATGGAGGATTTAAATAAAATAGCCTGCATTGAAACGTTTCTTGGTAACAAGACTTATTCGTGACCACTAAGGAGTCCAACTCAGGTGTGCCACAAGGCTTTCCTCATGGTCCTCTTTTGCTGGTCATTTATATGAACGACCTGCCTAATATTACTCAGTCAACAGTTAGTCTGTTCGCTGCTGCTGTAAAATTTATGCAGTAATTGCTTCTAACTCCGACGTTTATTTGCTGCAGTGTGACCTTAGAGGGTAGCACCGGGGGTTTCTAGTGGTTACCACAGTAATTAAGCTTATACTATAAGCATTTCTCTTGTTATTGATCACTTACTTAAGTTTGGCAGCCATGCGCCATTTGGTTACAGAACAAATCGATTTTAAAGTGTGCCGTTTTCGTGGCATCCGTTCAGATTATTTCTACGACCAGCACTGTATTTTCGAAGTCGAAAGCATTATCGGCACGTTAATAACCGCTCCTCGCTTCACTAACAAAATTTTTAGACGTATATTAAGACGCCTCAGGCATTTTAGGACAGGAATCGTCGTTTCAAGTCTCTGCTTCAGCCAATCAGCGCCCGTACGAGTGTTTCTAGTAACGTTTGTGATGTCATCACTGTGACACGCGATTTATCGTCCCTGGCCATTTACTGAGTTTCGGCTGCTGTTTTCGTAGCTTTAAAATTGTTCCACTTGGTATTATGAAAATCTGCTTAATGTGGCTGAAAAGGAGGCTCTAACGAACGTGACATGACTATACACTCAAAATAATCGCAAAACACCCGTGGTCGCCTTTTAACGCAAGCAACAGCTATTGTAATTTGCGAAAATTGCTCCTCTTTGGGGACTAATGTAAACGAACGAAAATATTACGGAAAGGTATATTCTTATAACCATAGTGGCTTTGTGCTAGACGAAGTGAGTTCGTGACAGTAGCTGGGAGTCTATATAGCCGCTAATCTTTCCTGACCCATACAGTTACACTTTATAATTAACAACGCTAACCGCACAGTTTATTATGTTGAGAGAAACTTTACATTAATACTGTCATCTTTAAAACTAACGTTATATGAATGGCTCGTCCGCCCCAAACTGGAATATGCAATTGCGGTGTGCACAGGATCCTAGTCAAGCATTTCGAATTAAAGACAATGGATCAGTATAGAATTGCAGCGGTTTTTTTTTAATCTAATTATTCCTGTTTACCTTGTGTTACAAGAAACAAAACTTTGCATCTTTCTAACTTTTCCTCTCGTCGGAAAATTATCCGGTTGTTCCTTCTCGACAAAAATTTATGCCTAATAAATTTCTTGATAGAAAGTTAAGTGTTAAATGTTCATTTTTTTTCTGAACCGCTTTCTTCTGTAACAACTTCAAACATTAAAGATATTTAAATAAATAACTAATCCAGAGAAGTATTGTTAGGCACTTTTCTGCTCAGGACAATTTATAAATGATGTTCCTCCAAGGATGACCTTTGAGAGTACAGACGGTTCCAGCACCTCCACAACTCTTGGTAACCTTGCTGGAAATCTTGAGCTGCGAGTAAGTTGAGGGCCTGTGTCGTGGTTTTCAGAAGCTGCTTAGCCTTTCAAATAAGCTCAGAGTTTCTGGGTGAGAAATAAGTTCACGGAGTCCAGGTGAGTACTGAGTACACTTAGGAGCACTGAAATTGGCTTTCCAGTGGTGTATTTCTTGAGAGGATTATTAGATAAGATTGCGTCCATCGTGGACGACGGCTCACGCCAATACATAAGGAATAAAGAGGAAGGTCAAGTGCAAGTAAGCGTATTTTCAAATGGAAGGATCCATGAAAACTGCAATATTAGCAAAAAGGCGCACAACTGTCGTCCGCAAATTACCAAGAACGTTTGAACACTCTGGAATGTATTTGTGAGTGATTTCTCGCATATAAGAAACGATAATAAGCATTAAACTTATACTTAATTTGCTTACATGCATCTCATTGGCGGGAGGTGATTATTTTCTGCTCAGCGGCTTGTCTGTTCGCCTCAAGATCTCGTGTGGCCACTTCCCTCGTAAAACCACTCACAAAATAATTCAATGCAATTTACGGGTGATTTTTAAGATATCATCGCTGCAAACTAGCTAGCCGGGAAGATCCCGCAATTATGTTATTTTATCTGGATTACTCTATCTACAGTGAGGTGAACTACGCGCCACTAAATTGGGCCCTAAAGTGCACCTGCACCTTCGCCCTAGTGTCATCGCCGCATCTACAGCCCGGCAAGGGTGCCAGAGGGCGCAGGAACCTTATTCTCATAACGGAACATTGCATTGAGGCACCCTAATTTTCATAACTTCCTGTGCCCGCCTGTACAACTGCTACTGATTGCGCTAAAATACGAGCGCGCGTTCTTTTTGTGACAGAGGCTCAAGTAGTTTTCAGAGCAATATATGTTTGCGCTCGAGGACATTGCACCCCTTGTTTCTTCTTTTTCTTCTGAGGGTACCTTCCTCAATTTGTAACGACTAATTATTTTTTACAGAAGAAGAGGAATTTGGCTTAATAGCGTCTTCCGGCACTATTAAGCAAAATTCCTCTTCTACTGTAAAAATTAATAAATCGTTAAGAATTAAGGCCCTCAGACAAACAAAGGGATCTGTATAGCCCACATAGGAGGTGTGTAGGAAAATCAATGATTCTGCGTTGCATGACCTGAAGCAGACCTCCTACCTCAGGCCTTTCTTGTCATAAATTGGTTCTCTCTTTTTTTCTCTCAGAGGCTCACGAACGAAGCTTTTAGTTGGAGAGCTTAAAGTGAAGCGGGTGAGGAATATCTCAAGTGCTATTATTGATAAAATTTTGTGTTAGGCTTATGCGTAAAATGGCCCAGTGCCATAATTCCTGAGCATGAAGCCTAGTGTTCCTTGAAAGATCACGTGGAAGTGATGGTATATTGTCAGTGCAGTTGCACACACAATGAGTTCTACTGGACAAGGTCTAAAACTAAAAAAAAAACAGACAACAGGAAAAAATAACAGTGATAAATCCAAAGAAAGCTGTGCCCTTGGCGCAGGGTAGAGATTACACGTTACGCGGCACCATTTGTGCAACATCCGCTCAAGCATTGTGATCAGCGCGCAACGACCAACGCCGCAACGACCAGCTCAAGCCCGCACCACTGAAAACAAAACACTGTTGCAGCAAAAGAAAAGAAGCCGCAATTTGCGCCGCTTCGCGCTTAAAATCTCGAGGAGCTCCTCGATATCCAGACGCCTCCGTTGACGCCATCAGCCGGCATAAACAGCAGTCTGCATGGTGGTCGCCCGCAAATCGCGCTTGAAACGGGACCTTTCGCGTGACCTCTCCCAGCGAAAGAGATCGATGCAGGCTGAGAACCTCTCTTAGCGGAGCCTTGCCCGCGTTTTGCCGTCGCTCGCATAGACACGGAGGGATGGAAACGATAAGGAGGGGGGGGGGGGGGGGGGGGGTGAGCCTGTAGGGATCACGGCTACTCTGCTTCGCAAAGCACGTCTTCAAGTTCTCGCTCACGCGTGCGTGCGGGCTCCGGCAGCCGCACGCATGCAGGCCGCATAGGAAACAGAAGCCTCCCGCGCTCGCCGAGGGAGGCGTGTTCGTCGGGGCGGCGCTGTGCATCTGCAGCGCTTCTTGCGCCGCTCCTCTCCAATGAAGGATGGATGAACGACTGTTCCGTCATTTCCGCGTGGCACAGATGCAAAGAGTGGCGAGATTTTCTTTTTTCTCTCTCTTTCTGTCTTCTTGCTTTTGTAATTACCACGCTTGCTACAGCCGCCGAACAAACGGAGGGCAGAGGCTGCAGGTAGTACAGCGAGCGAGGGAACGGGAGAGCAGGTAACCGAGTGTGCAAGCAGCCAGCTCCAGCCGATCGTCCGGACAGGCAGGCGGACGGGCAGGTCTGACGTGCTTTCACAAGGAGCTCGCTAGCTACCCGACCACTCGGCTTCTCCGGCAAGGGCCGGGCAGCTGTTGGGAGACTGTTTCCACTTTTGCCGGCTTCTATTGTTTCTCGGGTCCCCTGACAGACGCCCGCCGAAACCGGAGGCACGCGCTACTCATCTCCCCCTCCTCCAACCTCCTCTTCCAACTCCCCCGCCTGCTTAGGCCGGCGAGAGAAGAGCAAGAAGTGCCTATTTCGGAGGGTTTTGTTGCCGCTAGACGCGGCCGCATGAAGCGGAAGGAAGAGGCAGCCGAATCCAAGCGTCGCCTTCCTGTTCCCAACACGCCGTCCAGGAACGAGCTCGACGAACGACTCTGTCGCAGCACGCGGACGACTCGCTTTTCCGCCAGCCAGCCTGGAGCCCCTCTCTGCGTGCAGAACGTTGTTTGCTGCTGCTGCTGCTTCTGCAGCTCTGTTTGCGTGTTCGGGCAGCTCGGGCTTGTCCCCGCGCGAGACGCTGGCCGTCTCGTTGTCGGCTGTAAGCAGCTGTGACCGAGTCCGCCATTGTGCGCTGGCTGGCCTGCCACGCGAGATAGCCCCTCTCCCACCACCCCGAGCCCTCGAGAGGGAGGGAGAGCGGACGCTGTTTATTTAGTGGATTGCGCCGTTTATCGCGAACAGAGAGCGTGACTCGGCTTCGTGGAGGAAAATAGGCGCGCTCGCGCGTAACGAAATGGGAGTGAGGTAAGAGTTACGCCTCCGGTGGAGAATTCGGCAGGCCTGTTAGACGGTGCCGAGCTGCCACGCTTTGACACCCGAATATCCTTTTCGAAAGATGTCAGAGCACCATGACGCAAGAACGACAAACACCATCATCATCACTATCAACAACCGCAGCGACGTTTCTTCTACTGCAAGCCAAAGGCATCTCGCATTGATCTTGAACTAGCCGTGTCGTGCATCCTTATCCCATAAAATTTCCTGATGTAATCAAACAGTTCAGCTCTGCCGCCCAGTGCCCGAGTTGAGCTCTCCTTGATATCTAATCTAGTTCCCCTAGCCGAGACCATCATCGGTTATGTTTTCTCCGCACTGCATGCATTCCCGGCACAAGAAAATTCCTTCAGTTCGATTTCATCTGGACTTCAAAGCTGTTCTCTAGTGCACACTAATCTCTTCCTGTTATATAATGTTTAAACAGTGCAGTTAATGTTGACTCTGTCATTTCTTGACTAAATGATATATTTTCGTCCATGTTTCTGCTCATAATGAGCTCCAGAAAGATTACGGATCGATACTTGATTAGTTGCCGCTAGCAGCGGCTTGCATGTCTCGTATCGTGACAAAGTGCCATAACGGTAGTGAGACGGGGAAAGCTTTCAGAACGAGACAAGTGCATGAAGATTATGTAGAAGTGGCGCTGCCTGTCCTCCCTGCAAGCAGCATTATTAATCAGAATGAACTTCAAGTAATCTCCCATTCCTGATCTCTAAATTAATTCCGCTTGAAATCTCCCACCGCGTCCTTTGGTCTCAGTAAGTCATAATCTAGTCCATCCGAAGTCCGCTCCGAAACGAGTGCGTGTTTTGGCTCAGCATAACGCAGTTTGCCGCGTTCTTTTCCGCACATTCATTTCGCCCTGCTTTCACCACGATCCGCGTAGCTCGAAAGCTCCAGTTCAAATTATGATTTATCGATTTTTTCTAGAGCATCGCGAAACTTAGAGTGCAAAGCCATCCCGTGCCCGACGTCCGAGGACGGTGACGTGTACACGAGTGGGACGAGATTGTAGGTTTTATACATACGGCGATTGGTCGCTCATGGCGTGCCCTAAGGAGGCGCCGCAGTGTTGATTCGCCCGGGAGAACCTGTTCCGTTATTACTCAACACCGGTGCCAATTACGGGATCGAGCGAGCCGCCTTGTGCACGATGATCCTTGACCGGCGTGGCGCGGGAGGGAGGGGGAGGGGGGACGAAAGAAATCGCCTTCCGCGTCCCCAAAAATCCGGACTTATTAGCGTGCGGTGACTTGACTGCGGCAGCCCCTCTCAGCGCCGGGCTATAGCGCGCTATGCGCGACGCCCCGGTAAACCGAAGCGACCAATCTTCGACGGCACGAGCGCGGACCGGGTCAGAGTTGATAAGGCACTCGAGGCAAGCAACGCCGCCCCCCCCCCCCCCCCCCCCCCCCCCTCGGCACCTGTCTCGCTTCCAATTAAACGGCGCGCCGCCGACTTGGCGTCCGGTGAACGCGGTTCGACGCTCGGCATTTCCAGGCCCTTGAGTCTTTCAGCGTGCGGTGAGAGAGGTGTGAAGGTGGGCGAGAGAAAAGAAGAAAAAAAGAAGGGAATTCGCGAAGTGGCAGGCGTGTAATCACTGGGTCCTGCTTGTAATCGGGGGAAATCAAACGGGAACGTTGC